>NC_136692.1:20534285-20861785 GCF_947650265.1 Symphodus melops | reverse complement strand
AGGTCTTCACAGGCTTTTCTAAACTGCTTTTTTTTTTTTTTTTAAGGGCACCCGTTCGTGACCCACCAACTTCAGAACCACTGCCCTTGAACGCACGCTTATGTGTTATCTATTTTTTTCTGATTTTAAGCATATAAATGTTGATGTTTGTGGTTCAAGCTAGGAGAAGACGTCAGAGAGAAAAAGCCTTGAAATGACGGTTTACACAATCTGTGGAGATTGGTTGGATAACGTACCCAAAAGAACGGCTGGTTAGACATCTGCTTGATATAATGGAAATTCAAATCATACTATTGTGAGCTATCCTGTTTCTGGTAGGTGCAAAGAAGCAGAAGGCAAGAAAAAAAAAAACAATCATGAACACTTTGTTTAACCCAAACAATCAAAAGAAGAGTTGTGGGGAGAAACAAACTATGGATGTGGAAAACATGGGACAGGGATCTGTGTTGTATAAAAGAAAGGATAAACTTTATTGATCTCCCAGTGGGGGAAATTCAGGGATAAGTTGATTCAAACCTGCTACCTTCAGATTACCTGAGTTGCAGCTTTACCAGCTGAGCTATAGAGCGGTAAAGTGATAATAATAATAGTCCCCGATAACTGTGTATATTCAATGTGTCATTTTCACCATATCTACCTGTCCTGTACTGAAGGAACTTTAGTGATAGGGATCATATTTCTGACATCTATCAGCTTCCAGATAGCTGTATGCTATCCACAGCGATGTCACTACCATGCCCAGTCTGCCACTAAAAATCCTGCTTAGTTATTCCATGCTGAAGAGTGGGAGCGCCGTGGAAATGAGATCAGGGAAATCTCTTTCAGACAGTCCCCAAAACGACATGACAGTAATCACTGTAGCTAAACTGAGGAAATGAGCTCCACCACACTCTAATGAACACTATGTAAAGCAGAGAGGGAGGACAGGGGGTGATGGCAAAACTTATCTGGCTCATAGATATACAGTAAGTGAGCATATGAGTCATTGTGTCTGAGAAAAGTTAAAGGGAACAACTTGCTTGTAATAAATAAAAAATGAAGGGCAACGTGAGGACAAATGACAAAAAGCACTTTAAGCCTGCACATTTCTGCAGTTGTATTACAGACAGATAGATACATCCGTGTATATGACAGAAAGCTAGTTTAACACACTCAGGATTTTTACCCCATCCAGCCTTACTTCAGCAAACACAAATCATACAGAATCACTAAAGGCTGGTTCACACGGCAGGATTTTAAAATTGTCGTCTGATTTCCCAACCTTCGTGACCACACACACGGCGATAAATAATCGGAGGTTTCACAGTTTTGGGTCGTACAGTGTGTGGTGTGCGGCCACACGGCAACATCAACACACCACACACGAGGCGTTGGTCAAAGTAGTAAAGACTATGGGAACGTGGACTGTACTTGCTACAAGTTGATATGGAGGTGAGGTGTTGTTGTTTTGCTGCCGGTGTTTCCTCGCCACTATGTCAACTCGCTTTCTGATTGGCTACGCTTCAACAGGCTCGTGCTCGTTCTCCCCTCGGGGGACACCACACACGACAAGAAATCGGGCCAAAACAATCCAACATGTTGAATATCCCCGAGTTGAGATCAGAGCGGTCCTGATGTCTTTCCCATCAGACGAGAGCAGTCTGAACACACCACACACGGCAGGAATATTTTATAAGATTATTTTATAATGATCGGGGCGTCCTTAAGGTTATCGGAAGGGGAGAATCAGGGCCAAAATCGGCGTAATTATCCTGCCGTGTGACCCAAGTTGTTACACTTTCTATTTCTCATACTTTATTAATCACCAATTAAAATTCTAGTTTACGCTGTCAATGAGAGACTTTCTGCTCACACATTTTAAGCTGAATATTTTTAGCTTGAGATGGGAAAAAAACATTTCATGTAAAAATCGAGATACTTATCTTCTGAGACTTTGAATAGATTAATGAATTAAAAACAAAGATTGTTGTTGGTTTTTTTTGGAGGGGGGGGGGGGGGGGGGGGCTAATCACTCACTCCCTGCGGAGTGCTGAGTGCTAAAGCTAGCTCTTTAGCAGAATGCCAAATGGAGCAACAAGAAATTCAGCCAGTCTCACAGAGGATTGGAGTAGATCCTGAAGAATGTGCTATTTCAAAAATAGACTTGAACCCTTGAATCATGGATCCAGAACCTTTTTAAATCTAAACTCAAATCATGACCCCAATAATCGAAGAAAGAAATCGAAAAATTTAGCCATGATCCTTTTTGACTTGAAAAAAAAAACAAAAAAAAACAGTGGAAGAAAAAGAGGTTTGATAAACTCTGTTATCACTTTTTTTATATGACAAAAGAAAACTTTTATTAATTAAACATTAATTCTAATCAAAGGTCCTCTACGAGAGGCTCTAAAGCAGAAATGATCTCACCCAAAGTCCCAGCCTAACTTTTGGTTGTCTCCGTGGTTTCCTCATTAACAGTTAATGAATTGGAGCGTGTCTGTATCTTAATCAACATTACAGACTGACAGCTGGCATATAAAGCAGAAAAGCTGCCAAACCATTGACATATAACTACACATTACACAGAGTGTGTGAACCTTCCCTAACCCCCCACCTCCCATTTCCACCTCTAAGTGACAAATAATGTGCTGTGAAGCTCCTGGCAGATACAAGCCAAGTGTATAACAGCCAGCCAGCTCCAGAGCACTTTGAAAGCTTGCCAAAGGTGTTCAGCAAGTCAGCAGTCAGGATGAACACTCAGCAACTCATAGCCTTGCTCAGGATCCAGTGTAATATATTTAAGGGGGAAAAGGATAGTGATTTAGAGGACTGATGGACTGATAGATGAATGAATTGTTGAACAGACAGGAACAATGCCATCAGACGTGTTCAGGCTCGTCATATCGATCAGAATTACTTGCAATGTGCTGATTTTTCTTGTCCAACTCATTATAGGGTTGCACTTTAAACCTTTTTTATATTTCTATGCTCCTGACGAACTTAACAGTATTTTTTTTTTTTTGTCGCTGTTAAGTGACCTCAGTGACTCTTGAAAATCTAAAGAATAGATAGTCATCAGGCTAAAGTTCTGGTTAACTTACCGGTAAGTAAATCATAAACAGTCTGTTACATTACAGGATAAAAACTAATTGAAGATTAAAGTAAATATATTTTAATATGTTTGAAGACACCCTCATTTAAGATGTCTGGATGCATTTCTTCAGTATTCATTATTAGTACTTAGGGCCGTCTATTAATAGTGTAACACCTCTTTATGTATGTAATGTAAAGTGTGGTAAAGACCATAAGAAACTGAAACTTGCACTAGTTACTCATGTAAATGATCAGAGAGGAACAGTCTTCACTTTAAAGGTCACATATTATCCACACAACTTGTTATAAATCCACTCTGATCCTGTATTTTATCATGACTGTTAACCTCTCGTTTTCAGGTCTGCTCAGAACAGGCTGTGTTAGTAGATTTTCATGTAAACGAGCTGATTTTTTGTCCTATGTTGTGTGTAACATGTCATATGTCTCTATTTAGCTTTGGCTTGCTGTCATTAATGTAATTTGATTTATTGTATTTACATGTTTAACTAATGCATTTTAGGTTGCTTATCAACAACTGGCCGATGAATAAAGCTGGAAATCCGCCGCTAAGGCTACAAGCCGCTCCTTTTACAGTACAGTTCATTAAAGGGGACTTTCTACCACATAATAAACACAAACTCATAGACTCAGAAGGCAGGAAAAACAGCTAGCAGTGGGAGTGTCACCCATCTGGGCTAAGGGTTTCAAAAGAGAGAAAAATGACTTTTGGGGGTTTAGACAGACTAGGACACATGTTAGTGTAAGAAAAACACGGTAAAGTGTATTTTGCATTATGTGACCTTTAAAATGTTGTGTTCTGAACCAGATTGGAATCTGCAAAAAACCACACAAAAAATTAGCCAATAAAGATAATGAACTGGGCCCAGTTTCTGCCTATAAGAGGGCTTACAGAAAACTCCTTTTCCCTGAGAAGCTGTAAGTGTGAACGCAAACAGACAATTTGTTGATTTTAGGAGCTTTATTATGGGCTATTCTTGTGAATATTTGTTTTTTGCATCCACATTAGACACTTGAGGAACACTTTCCTGTTTGCTTCATTTTTCAACACAGAAATGTGCAGCATTACCACTTTCTTATCACAGAGGATATGGGAGAAAAAAAAAAGGTCCAATCACAGCTAAGTATGTAAATGGCATGCGTAAACCTTAACATACCTGTAGTCTGTAAGAGGCCAGCAGAAATATAATTTATTCTCAGTGAGAGAAGCTCTGTTTTTTAGACACTTGTGTACATATGTGAGAATCTAAAGGAGAACTCCTATTTTTGACCAAAAAAAAAACGCCATACAAGTCAAATGATAAAAGCTCCTAAAGTGTTTTGCTGTTACTTAAAGCACACAGCTTCATCACCGCAAGCTGGAGTGTTGCTGCTGTAAAGCTTGTACCTCTCTCTAACATCTCTGTGGAAAGAGGGCATAACACATTTCATTAATGGATCAATAAAATATCTCCTATGTATCATTAATGGTGAAATGCCTTCACAAGGGGGTGGGTCACACCTGCCCACCCAAGAGGAAAAGAGTGTGAGAGGTCGAGGCTGTGCAAAAGAGCGACACTGGTGCCATGAGCACTACAGACGCACGTTTGATAAAGAGACTACTTGAGAAAACAGGAGAGAGATAATTGTAGTGGGGAGAAAATCAAGTCATCAGAAGGTAAAATCCACACGCGCACTGCGTCGTGACTCTCGAATCTAAAAGGCTTTTGTGATTGGACACAGGCAGAATGTGAGTTGGATGTATGTGGGAAGTGGAGACAGAAGGGTGCACAGATGGAGGACAGACAGAGTAATGATCAAATAAATAAACAAATCAAAAGCACACAGCAACTCACGGCTGACATTATGTTGAATACGTTTTCCAACAAATGGTTGTAATATTTCAAGGCCGATGAGTGTTCTCTGCGTGCTCTCCAACCGTGTGCGACATTTAAAGGTGTGAATACATGCCAGACGAAGGGACGGTGAGTGTAGAGCCCAATAGCTGCATGCTCATGCCCACGTGTGAAATTTGGATAAAGCAAAATGATGATGAGGGATCAACGATGCTCTGATTACTGAGACCCATCACCCTGAACTCAATTCAAAGGCTGAACAATAACAAGCTGCCGTGCTCTCTCTGCTGCGGCCTCCAAAGAAAAGCTATTTGGAAAGATGCTGTTGCTGGGATACCACAAACTCAGCTCAGTCATCGCTTCTGGAGTTGTGATTCAGCAGTTTCAGTTAACCCTAGCGTGTCGACATCTGAACAGCTGAGATGTATGAAGAACCTTTGTATAGTCATATGTGGACATCTGGCTCTACTAAATGTTCCACTACGATTACCGGCTAGTTGCTAACTTTTTCTTTGTGCCATTATGAGCAAAAGCAGAGAAACACTATCACTGTCGAATTGCATCGGAAAATATCCCAGCATCAACTGAAGTCAACAAAACAACTGGCCCTAAACACCTAAAGGCTCTGACAACACCAAGCAGACGGAAAAGAACTACGAGCAACGAAGGCCGCCTGTGTTGTCGCCTCACGTCTTGGTCAAAAAGTTGCACTGGAACGCACTGCAAAGACTACAGCCGACCGCCAACCAGGGCGTATGCTATGTGTATGTGTGAGAGGACATAACTCTCTATGCACTCGTATTATAGAAAACTTACTAATCGAGAAAAATGTCTGATAAAAAGTTGAAAATGGCACTGGCCTGGTCAGTCCGTCGTCTGGAAAAAGGACAGAAGAGGCAAAAACAAAAAATAAGGGGAAAACCACAAGAAATGGGTGAAAGCATGGAGACGACAGCGGCATGCTCAAGAGGCTTTCCTGGACTTGTGTTGAGAGGTGGATTTAAATAAAACACCTGAACAGCCAATCAGAGTGATTCCTCCCACCGACCGTCGACAATGATTCAACAGAAAAAGGCAGAAAGGGGACGACAGGTAGCAACGAACACACTGCAAAAACCAGGGCGATGGCCGACGATCTCCTTGGTGTGTCGAGGCCTTAAGAACACATTTAAGAGCCCATGCAGTAGAATACATAAAGAGTGATATATCCTGCAGAGTTGCACACTTAATGATTACCCAACACAGCAGATATACCAAGAGGAAGGATGTTACAAGTCCTAATGCGAGACATGTACAGTGAAGAGTTATATCACATTTCATCACTATTTTGCTTCTAAAGGCACAGAAGCAATTAATCCCAGAGGGGGTCATAACTTCACAAACGAGTGCTCTGAGGTATCTTTCAGCAATTTATCATTTATGTTATTTGATAGTGGTTTCTGTGATGATTCTTACAATCATGCCTCTCATCCTACTTTCTAGAACAGTGCACGAGTAGAAGTTTTTCTAATCTATCTCCCTCTATGACCTGTGGTGGGATACCAGTTGCATGTTTCCTGTTTATGCTCCAAACATGGAGCCATGTCTCTTTCTCTCAACTTAATGTGAGCGTCATCTCCCGCCCACACTGGAAAATAATGTTTTTTGTGTTTGTTTGTTTGTTTGTTTCACTAATTGGTTAATTTGAGGTCTCATTCCTTAAGAAGCATTTGATTTTTTTGGGACGAGATTTCAGACAGAATGCTTTCGCAGCTTGAAAGAACAGACAGTGACATGGCAAAAGGGGTTTTGTTCCATTTTGTGTTTTATGAGCTCTGGGACCATCCATTATTTAAGTCTGAGGGACGACAGCTGAGTCAACTTTTAAGCCCTCTGAACAGCATGTTGGACATGAAATGAGCAAAAACCGCAACTTAAGCATCAGGGATCCCACCAAACCCCACTGATTAAAAAAACAGAAAGTGTGTCTTGTCTCATCTCCAGGACTGCTGAAACATCAAGAACAAGAAAGAAAGCCTTTTTCCTGTCAGCACTGAAGAGAAAAGATTTTCTACATATCTTTCTTACTTTCATTTGACTGCGTGCTTTGAACATGAATAATCTTCATTTTTAGACTAAGTTAATTCCACCTTGAATATATATCCATGCTTCAAGGTCAATTCAAGGTCATGTATCTCATGAATTTGATATTTTATTGGTTTTCTAAATTATTTACAATCAATATAAAATCCATTTTCGAGGCAGCAAACAAAGGTCAGCACTTTGCTGCTGCTGTATAATCAAAATTCTTCTACTCTCTTCCCTTTGCTGTGGATCTTCTTCTGTTGGGCAGTGATCAAACCTAATGTAAAGTGAAGGTGGGTTACTTCAAAAGGGAATTTAATTCTACTATATCAACGTCAGTGACACTAACCTTCGTATCACAGGGGGTTTGCCTTTGATATTGAAAAAAAAGCAAAATTACAGTATTTTGCCAATGAATGTGGCAAAAATATACGTATGCAGTATTGAAGATATAAAAATGCATATTTATACACATTGATGTATTTTTCAGGTTAATGTGTTCATTTCTCTCTGCACAGATTTCTTACCATAATTTGTGTGTGTGTGTGTGTGTGTGTGTGTGTGTGTGTTATACGTCTTGTGATTTCTTAGCTTATCACAATGATATGAAATGAGTTGGCATAGAGAGCTTATTGACTGACAGCTAGATCCTTGAAGGGTTTGAAGTAATGGGGAAAAGAACAGTATTGGTATAAAAACAGATCAATTAAATTATTTAATTAAATTTAAGAAATCTGTCAAAAAGGCAAAAAACAAACCAAAAATACAGAAATGCATACAACTTCAATAAATCTCATCAATGCCTCCCATCAGGTACGACAAGTGATATAAAAGATTAAAGACGACTGCAACGCATCAATGTTGTCAAGAGCGATGTTGGCGTGGTTGAAAGTCAGAAAGTAATATTAAAGTGAAAGACAAATAAGAAAAGGGCTCATTTCTTCAAAGGTGTGAGTCATTGCTCAAGTAGATTCCCATCCGGCCTTGGGAGTCATTGGGCAGCAGCTGTATGTGCAGGACTATAGGGCATTTCAATAAAAATATTAATCCACTGGAGAGAAGTGGTGCTTGACAGAGAGAAGGAGATGGAGAAGGTAAAGGTGGAACCGGTTGGAAAAATAAGAAAGGCAAGAAAATCAAAAAGAATTAAATGGTACAATAAGAAGGAAGAGAAGAAAGGAGATATGGAGAGGTGAGAAAATTGTGGGAGTTAATCCTAATCATCTTGTAGAAAGACAATAAATGAAGAGATGCTGCCTATAACTTGTCAGTTATAACTTCTTATAATGCACAGAAGAGAAAGTGGTGAGTCAGAACATGCCTTTAATGTTCAATAAACATTTTACAACAATGTTAACATCAAAATATTATGGCGGTAACGGGATGTGTATTGTCAAGGCGACCACCATGATAAGCAGACAAAATGTTTAACGTTGCCATAGAAACACCAGATGTTACGTAGACGACTGCTACTTAAAAGAAGAGGGAGGAACGACTGAAAGCTGCCGAACGCTGCGAAAAAACCGTCAGGTCAGGTCAGAGGGCGCAGTGGTTAGTGCGCGCATCCCCATGTATGGAGGCTATAGTCCTCAACGCTGGCGGCCCGGGTTCAAGTCCGGCCTGTTACCTCTTCCCCACATGTCAATCCCCACTTCCTCTCCCTAATGTCCATCTCTGTCAACTGTCTTATCGCTCTAATAAAGGAAACAAAAAAAAAAAAAAAAAAAAAAAAAAAAAAAAAAAATCAATAACTCTTGGATACGTTGTCGGTATTCTGTTCCTCTGGTCTGTTTCGACTGTTAGCTATAGTCACCTGTTCTCTTTAAGGGCAGAGTCTCTGCAGACATGTAGTGGTCAACTCAACGCACTAGTCCTGTCATTATTATTTTTCTATAAATGTTTCTTTGTAAAATCCTACTCATTATGCATTTAATTACACTTTATTGTAAACGTTTCTTTATGAGTAATTCACATGTGACCTCCAACTTGTGGGGAAAGGACCTTCGAGGCAAACAGACCAATAAGAATGAGACAGCTGAAGGACATGCGTAAAGAAAGCGGCTGCTAATTGAAAATGACAAAGAAAATTGGATCAAAGGTTGAATTCAATTAACAGGAAAGTCTGGTCTAGAAAAAAAAGCCAGACAATTATGCTGGTGAAAAAGCATACAGGAGTGTTGTTGTGTTTCCTCGCGGAATAAAATATGTTCTTTTTTTATAATAAAAAAAAAAAACCAAGCAGCTCACAGATCCAGATCCTGTCTCATAACATGCTCTGAACACAAACAGGTTAAATATTGATGCGGGGAACATTGGTCTGACTAGGGAGTGATATGATCACACGTTACATTTCTAAAACACTAATCCAACCAGTGGGGTAGAAAAAAAACAACTTTAAACACATTATCATAGATCTCAAAACCTCTTGAAGATGTCTCTAATTAAAAACCTTCCAATAAACAGAGGGCATCATGTCCTTTGAGCTAAGAGAAGGCTTCTAATGTTGAGCATTCACAAAGTGTTACGTTATATCTACAACAGTGTAACCGCCCGTATGAATGGAAATATACAAGTGAAGAGGAAAACAGGAACTGAATGTTCAACTTTAAGGTAAGAGCTGTGAAAATGCACGTCAGACAAATAACAGACAATAAGCTTTAAGTTTGCATCAGGAGCAGATTTTAACAAGCTAAATTAAAATTACACAAAATGGAACATTTGGAATAAAATACTGACTCAATACATCCTTCTCCTGTGGTACGGTACACGCCGGCCACTCTTAGAATTCCCAGCACCATCAAAACTAATTTTGCTTAGCTGACAGAGATGAGGGACTCGAGGTTTTCTCATCGAGTCAGGGCAGGAAAGTCAAGTGTGTCATTATATGACAGCTCCTGCTATGTAGCTGTTTGGTCTAAACATTCATACACACACACACACACACACTCACACAAACAAACATACTGCAATGAGCTTTTGAGCAGACAGTGGGAGAAGAGAGAGCCAGTCAGCAAATATTGTCTTTAAAAAAAAAAAAAACTGAATAAAAAAAAACCCATAAGCCATAAACTATTCACAAAAACAGAATCATGGTTTGAGCGCAGAAAGAAAACTATTATTTACCTTTCGCAAACATCATTTACTGTTTCTGAGACACTTAAACACCTCAAAGTGCTTTCAAACACGATTTCCTTCTTTCTGCTCAGATGTGACAGCCTTCTTTAAGTTACTTATTCCCTCTTAGTTTATGGGTGTCATTTAAGTCTCCCCCACAACGCCACCCCCTATGGTTCAGTAAAACTATTAAAACTTTGGATATGACAGCCATATTGAGAGCTGAGATTGTGTGCCTAAGAGCAAAGATGTTCCCTGCTCCGTTGCTTGGCACCTGGAGGTTTATTGAAGAAATGTGAAGCCTTAAATCTGCCAAACGGGTGCCGCTATGACTGTAAGGGGGGGGGGGGGGGGGAGTGAAGGCTGAGAATTATACCTGCAGGATGGAAAACAACAGAGGGAGGGCTGACAACAAGGAGTGGAGGAGCAGAAGAGAGTGAAAGATAGACTGTAAGAGACAGACAGGAGAAAAACAGGATAATGATCTCTCTAGCCTGCACACATCTGAGAGACAGAGCCAGTGAGAGGAAAAAGATTGGGACTGAGATTCTTTTTTTTTTTGTGTGTTTTTTCAGGATATTAGTGAAGTGCCACTTACTTCTCGATGAGGTCTAACGTCACCCCTGGCACCAACTTTGCACTCTTCTGCATACAAAACCTGGGAGGGGGGGAGAAACAGAGAGAAAAAGCTGCTGAGAAGAGCTGGAGAACACCAAAGACCCGCTGATGAGACAAGGCCATAAAACAGTTTGGCCTCCAAAGCACTGTTTTTACGACCTCCGAGAGACAATCAACAGATAAAACACTCAAATGAAAAATGAGAACTTTAAATGTTACCACCTATGGGCACTTTGATAAGTGTACTTTGGCTGAGTTACAGTCAGAGGGGAGTGGGCGGGCCGGGTAAACACGGAGTCTTACAGTATTTCATAACGCCTGGCATGGCGTTTATTGTCCACAGCGTGCGGCGAGCCCTGACAGGTCGGCCAGCTGTAAGTCACCGCAGGTTGGTGTTCGGAGTCTCGAAAGACTAACAGCTCTTCACCGGCGCTCACTGCAGGTCATCACTCACCTCGAGCAGAGTAGCAGCTATGTGCGTGTGTTTGTGTACACACATACACAAACATCAGATACAAATCGTGATCTCGAGGTAAAAAAACAAAACACATAATATTAAACTGTAAACATGATGTGGAATGTATAATACAAATCTGCTGCCTTATTAACCTTAACTCGCTCATCTGTTGCTCAAACGTATCAACTAAGCATCAATACATGTAAAGCTGCAGTTATCTGTAAGGACGCGTCACTTCAGCATCATAATATCAGCTGAGAGACATCAGTAAAGACTGCAGCATGAACTGATGTCAGTAGACGATGTTTATCCGTTATACATCTAACTACTGACTCAGGTTATTGGCGGAGGAAGTCGCCTGTTCGACAAAGCTTTCATGGTCGAATGTGAGAGAAGATGTTGGTAATGTGGGAGTCTTGTACCAATAGAAAGCAAAGACAGAACAACATTGGTCTCAGCGATTGGCTGAATTGTTATTTTGAATTGGTGTCGGCTCTGATTCTCACACCTGGTGCTTCTTTACAGTAGCTATCTGTAAGCACCACTTTGTATTTCACTTTTCGTAACGTAATGGACTTGATAAGAGTGATATGAAAACTGTTTCCTTTAGTGTCCAGCAGACATCCAGTAAAATTGCCATTACTGTGTGGTGGAGCCAGAACTCTTGTTAGTAGCTTTTAAACTGAACTCAGCGACAAATTGGTTTTCTACATTAATTAAGAGCGATGGTTTTTAGGACCACCACTACTGCGACCCTGAACTCCTGTGGTTCAAAGTCAGAAGAGACCAAAGACGAGAAAAGGCCAACGTGGTGGCATGTAGTAACACTCACAGAGCTGGCAGGATTTTAGCCATTAAAATGTATGATGGGTTTGTCTCAATCAACCCTCCGGAAACAGAAGAGAAAGAAATGATTTTCATCTGCTGATAGGGGAAACTTTAAGAATGAAAGCTGATACTTCTGCCACTGCTTCTATGCTGATTAGGGTTTGTACACCAACAGCCAACGCAGCCGTCATGCCTGGAAGCAAGTTAATGTTCCAAAAGGATAGAAGTCATGCATGGATTGGGAATTTGCATCCCAGGACTGATCCAGCCTGACTGTGACGTATGTGATGGCATATTCAAAGGTTCCCCCAGATGCTGGAGAATAATGAGATCCACATGACACCAGCATGACTTACTGTCTCTTTAAAGAGTAGCACAGGTCCTGAGTGGGCCAGGCGTTCAAGCAACAAAAGACAAAGGACGGATCCAAGACGACTTGTTCGAAAGTCTTCAGCAACTTCTTCAATTCCAGCCCCCAACTCCAGCATTGATTAGTTGCAAAACAGATTTATTTTTTTGTGTGCGTTTACTTGTGAACATCATTTGGAACACAGAAGAAATATTTTGATTACGTTTTTTGTCTAAGTTGTTAAAATATGGATATGGTGAATCCCAAGACATAAACAGAGATGATTAACTAAAAATGGAGGCTGGCAGAAACAGACAAACAGGCCAAAGTAAACAGAGCACAGACCAAGCAGGAGATTGCATCAGGGACTACTTGTTTCCACTCAAACCTCTGTGCAGGGAGAATGACAATCCCTCAGGCGTGGAGGATAGTAGAGGAGAGAGAGAGAGAGAGAGAGAGAGAGAGAGAGAGAGAGAGAGAGAGAGAGAGAGAGAGAGAGAGAGAGAGAGAGAGAGAGAGAGAGAGAGAGAGAGAGAGAGAGAGAGAGAGAGAGAGAGAGAGAGAGAGAGAGAGAGAGAGAGAGAGAGAGAGAGAGAGAGAGGAGAGAGAGAGAGAGAGAGAGAGAGAGAGAGAGAGAGAGAGAGAGAGAGAGAGAGAGAGAGAGAGAGAGAGGAGAGAGAGAGGAGAGAGAGAGAGAGAGAGAGAGAGGAGCACTTGGCAACATTTGATCACAACAGTATCAAGACATTTTTAGAAATAGTTGTTTAAATGATCACAAAGACACAATGACATTCTGATCAGGCACTCATGATGCAGTATTTTTTTGAAAGTGCTTCAGATTGCAGTCTGTGGACACAAACATTGAATCGTTGTCACTGGCTTGTTTACTTTTTCAAAATGCTAAAACCATAAATCCACCACACTGCTTATCTGCTTAGCAGTGAGATAAAGTGTTAAGATGATACCGCTGTATCAAGATCAGAGTGGCATTAAAGAGTGTCAGTCAGTCAACAGAAACTAGAGGCAAAGATTCAGTTCAGATCGGTTCAATCAATTCAAATCAGGAATCAAACAGAGTGTGCATACTTCAATCCACAGACCAATATGTGAAAAGTGAGCTTTCATGCTACAGAGCGAATATGGATCAAGAACTGACATTTGAACTGAGGTTTAACCAAAGTCTGTGCATGAACCACGAAGCTCTGTCAGCACTCTGCTCTCATCTCAAACTCACAGATCAGTGTTAAATAAGCTCTGAACGCAGACTGCTATGTGGTTATTGGAGAGGCAGTCAAAGCATTCATCATCCAGAGCTAAATAAAACCATATTAGAGGTACTTTAAAGAAATACTGCACAGATAAAAAAAAAAAAAAGATCTCAATGTTGACATCCTTTTAAGATGACTCTGCTACAGATGATTCCTAAGATGTTTAGAAATGGATTTGTTGCAGGAAGCAATGAGATCTATTTCAACGATTAGCTTTCCAATCAAGACAGTCCAACTATTACCAACATGAAATGTCTTTTTGTTTCCCATCGTACAGTTTCTTTAGACTGAAACATTTCAGCGGACAGACCTGTGAAAAGGTTTGTCTCATGACGGTAAAGCTGTTAGTCTGGTTGAGAATTTGCATTGAGATTTACATAGGTTTGAAATACGTCAGTGTTCCATGTGAGGCGCACGCCCGGAGGAAACAGCAGCATCCTACTTGCACTGTCTGAAGGTGCAGAGCTGGCTGAATTGTTGCACTCTTAAAAAGACTGAAACAGACACTTGCTGAGGAGTTGGCTCAGCCTCCTTTACATTCCACAGAGCTTCATCCCTGCTGCCTGATTCCTCCCTAAAGGCCTCAGTTGCAAAATGACTTTTAAATCTGCCTGGCATTAACTGTACAGCTTCCTTCTATATAATCTATATAGCCTGCATTAACAGTCACATTTGGCTCTGTTACTCTAACTAATCAAAGACCCTGAATAATTCTGATCATTTAATTGCAACCTCAACTTTCTTTCTACACTGTAACATGACATGAGGCAGCAGATATTAATGTCAACACTATCTTTTCTTTCAGTTTTTTTTGGCACTGAAAACAAAGCACTGCTGAGGTGAATGAGAAAGCCAGTAAGCCATTGGTCCTTATACTAATAATTAAAGCAAAGGTGTTCCAATAATGAAACTACATTAAAAACGTGTAATAAAGAAACAATCTATTCATGATCGTCACAAAAATGCTGCGAGTTTAAAAAAAAGAAGTATGACAATGATTAAGATATTTCTCTAAGTACCCGAGTCTTTTTGAACCTCTGGACAGCATTAGTGTCTGTACCAGGTTTTGTGCCAATGCATTTTAGAGTTTTCAGCAAAAAAGGGAAAGTGTTGTTAAATGCTTGGTATATTTTAGGATTTAGCTTTGAAAGAAAACATTTTAAACTAGTTTAAAGTTTAAGTTTAAATGAGGCAAAGAAGTTACACCCAATGTTCCAATGTTGATCGTTTGGACAAGTTTAACTTTGGAGTGATAGAACGAATCAAAAAATACAGAAAGAGGGTTTATCAGACAATAGAAGATATTCAGTGACTCTACAGTACAACACACAGTCTGGATCACCTCAACTATTGTTTGACACCAAACTATTTCTAATAAAGCTTTTAGGTGGAGAAGTGAGCATTCCTGACCGAAGTGAACACAGAAGGATAAAGTTGACCGAAGTCCAGGAAGAACTGGAAGGCAGAGATGAAAAGGAAAACTGATGGAATATGACAGTGAGCAAAGGTGGCCAAAGTCTAACTGGATCAGTGGCAAGAGAGTGCCTGACTGCTGGGAGGAGAGTGTAGGAGTGGGCATGTACATATTAGAGTTTGAGGAATGAAATGAAGAGGATCGAGAGTAAGGAAAACTACCATACTGCTCCCAGGGTGGGTGGGGGAGAGGGAACGAGGGGGGCAGAGTGTCTCCTAAGGTCCCCATGGAGACGGCTGTCTTCTCCAGCTCATTACTTCTTCAATCAGCCTTCCTGTCCCCAGTCTCTATCTCTATCAGACATATGCAGGAGAGACTGCTGGGTGCTATCAAATCTAATTTGGCCTGCCCTAACCTTCAACATGCATGATACATCACACTGCCTGTGTTCTAAGACATCATCTTCAAGTATAAAAACACAGCTATATGTTTCAAAAAGGAATGAGGATATATATTCTTTTTCGCATTTTCCAAATCTGCTGTTCTGTAAGAATTGTAATATTTAATTTTTTAAAATCTTTTTTCATGGTTTCTTTTTAAATCTCTTCAATTTTTTGCGAGGTATAAAACGCCATATTTTGCCATATTAAATTGGCACATCTGTATGCACCGTGTGAACCGGAACAGCTTAAAAAGAAGAAGTTGAAGCTCAGAGTAGGTAAGAGGAAACATAAACACTAACACAAGAGACACTGAACTTCCACAACCCCGAGTGTCTGCCTTAAATCCACACAGGAATCTGTTCTGCTGTGGACTGTTCTGACCCGCGGGATCTTTTTTACCAGTTCATCTGTGAGCTCAGGATCTGAGAGTCCTGAAACTGGATTACTGCACAGGACAAAGCGAAAGGGCTTTAAAGAAAATCTACTTTCTGTTTGTATGAAACAGTTAAAAAAAATCCTTACTGGAGTTTTCTTTGTGCAATCCTGCACATAATGAGCGCAATGCAACATCTTTAAATATAAACAATATAGCCTGCTATACGCAGAATCCATTTTCCCGTATAGGATATACATATGAAGACAATTAGAGCAAGGCAATATTTACATTTCAATAGCTTTGCACCATATTTTTCATTGTTACATAAGGCAATAAAAGAAGCTGCTCATTAAGTGAGAGCAAGCTCCTCGGCTCCAGCACATCTGCTCTTGTTTCAAGCATAATCTCAAATAACGCATCATGATGAATGTCTTTTTCTTCATCGATTAGAAGAGAAATAAGAAGACGGAGAGTGTCCTGCCTGCTCGGCAGAGAAGTGTGCCGCCCTCCTTTCAAATTCAGACCGTATGTACTGGAGATATGTATTTGCTGTCCATACAGGGGCGCTGACCTCGCCTTCAGCACAATTCAGTTCAAGGGAAAGAAAAATCCTTGCGTTACTTCTTTGTGACATAACGCAGCTGAATAATAACTTGTGACTTATGACAAGTTTCCTGCTGAACAGCGAAGAGACAGACTGATGATGTCACCCCCGAGACAAATCCTGGAGCAGCTCTGACAGTGAATAATGGGACAACTGTTGAGACATTTTCTGACTCACAGCTGCAAACCTGACATTCAAATTCATCTTCTTTGAAATAGCTAGTGATGCGCAGATGTCACCTGATGACAATATTAGGTTTAACTTATCTCTTTGTTTTTTCTGTTAGTTAGGTGTAGGTGGATTAACGAATGAGGGGTCAGATGGGTGACCTATTACAGGAAACTATGCACATATCTGGACGGGCTAGGGTTGTCTCTTGTGCGCCTTGTACTCTCCTACCTCAAAGACACCTCAGACCTTCTTCCTGGACCCCCTACAGTTCAACTACAGAGCCAACAGGTCTGTAGACAACACTGTCAAACTTACCCGTCACTTTTTTCTCAAGCATCTGGACTCAGCAGCAACCTACGCCAGAATCCTGTTTTTCGCCGACGACACCCACCCTCATTGGACTCATCTGTGGTGGGGATGAGTCTGCCAACAGGTGGGAGGCTGACCATCTAGTGACCTGGTGCAGCGACCTAGAGCTTAACTCTCTGGAGACAGTGGAGAAGGTTGTGGACTTTAAGGGAAAACACAGCCTCCCCATGACCATCTGCAACTCCACGGTGTCTTCTAGGGATGGGTACGAGTACTTCAGTACTCGCTGTTGACCCCATTATTCGAGTAACATTTTGTTTCACGCGCGATGCAGATCAGTTTATTCTTTGTGATCTGCTGCCAAATTCATTAAAAAGGCAAAAAGGGTAGGGTTTGAAACAATAATATAAATCTAACTTGGGGATGACAAACGACCATTTCACCATTCTTCCTCCCAGTTATTGTAAAACAATGAATAAAACAGTTAGACTGAAGAGAATTCTGTTACCACACATTAGTAAGAGATGTCTCAAACAGTCTATTCAACACATCATTTTCAGACCTGCAAAAAATGGTTCCAGTTGTTTTTTAGTTGAGATTCTGGGAAGAGAGGTTTTTTTTTTTTTTTGTAGTCTGTTCTTAAACAAGCAAATTCTTACGTGTACAACCTGTTTTCATTGCTGGCCCCAAGCAGCATGTTGAAAAAACATGGTGTGACGTCAGCTCATAGTCGAGTCTCTCGAGCTTTAGATTTTGCTCTCAGTATGAACGTACAGTATGAGAGCTTTCTGAGGTAAACCTGCTGCTGCGGTCTCCAAATCCCCAGCATAAAGTGCAGCTAAGATATATGCAGTGTTATGTAACAGCATGATCTGAGATTCACCCAAAATCAAGAGTTTGAATGTCACTTATATAAGTAAAGTAAAGTCTGCAAGAGAGAGAAGGTAAGAATGGCAACAAAAATCTTTTTTTTTTCTGTGAGGATAAATGTGAACTTTTCCCGCATTAAGAGCGAGAAATAGGAGAACAGAGATGCAGCAACATTTGCTCTGAATAAATAGAACGGAGCCGTGCTGAGTGTTTGTGTTTGTGTGGGTGGATGTGTGCGATTGTCAGGGGAGCACCCGCAGAATAAAATGAATACAAGATGTGGTCATGTGAGCGTTTGCATTAAAACCTCGTCAGTGTTTCTGCTCTTGAAGCGTCTCTCAGCGTTTACAGCACACACGTGATGATAACGAGATTCTGCATTGTCTGCATCCTACCTGTCAAACGTGAGCAGGGAGGATGAAATGACTTGACTTGTACTCAATCAGCAGCAGCATTAAATGCATGTTTATGCTGCCAGTACATACGTGATTATCTACACTACACTTCACACCCTTGTTGTAGGCTTGGCATGTGTGGAGCTGCTGGTGTGGCTGTGACAATGAAGGGGGTCAGTGCTGCTCTCCCTGAAGATGACGATACAGCTGGCTAAGTGTTTCTTTCAAGAATGTCCGACCACGCTTGCTGTAGGAGTTTGAAGTGTGCAGAGAGGTGATTGGACTTCATTGATAAGCTAAGTGTGCGATTTCTTGGTAATCTGTTAGTGTGAACGTCAACTTAGTTGCATTTTGCTTTCTTTATGAAGAGATGGTGGATATCTCACAGGGGTTAGAACAAAGTAAAGGATCATTTGAATACATTAAAAAAGATCTACAATAGTTAAAGAAAAAACAGAGATGTAGATGTAGTTGACTCATTCAAAGGCCCTTGTGTTTCTCAAAGGTAGTTTCCACTGTTGGTCAATCCAAATAAAATCATTTTTGAACCAACATATCAACGTTGTACACATTATATTCTGTGACGGTCTAAGAAGTGAGAAGTAAGAGTATCGATCAGGCATGAGAACATCTTGGACATTTTGATTCTGATCTGCTGATGGTGCTTGACAAGACCGAAGAAGTTTATATATATATATAAATATATATGTATATATATATATATATATATATATATATATAAATATATATATATATATCAGGGTCTTCTGAGGATATCACTCTACGCAACATTTCACATTGTGAAAATGTTTGTCATGCTCTATTTTTGAACACATATTTAGTCAAGTGATGGACAAATAACTATCGCGATCATTGACACTTTGGAGCTGCCTTCCAGCCCTGCTTCAGATATGGACTGTGAGTTTTTTTCATCTGCTTTGTCTTCTTTCCTTCTCGCTGTGTAAACCCTGCTGTCATTCCATTGCCTCCCTCTCTATTTTCAGAAGCTCGCCTCCTTATTCCCTCCCCATCAATTGCGACGGTGGGGAAATCCCTTGAAGATGGCGCTCGATCAGTAATGATTTTCTGCTCAGCTGAGCAATGAAAAGTGCACATGCACTCGCTCTCCCTCTCTCACCCGAACTCTCTCTCTCTCTCTCTAAACCACATCATCCATCCCCCAACGCATCTTATTAAAGTTTTAAAGCCAAGGTAAGCCGGCACATAAGTGAATTCCTCCATCCGCCCAGTTTAAACCTGCCAAACTCCACCCCATCCCTCCGTCTTTTTCTCACTGTCTCTCACTCTGGGGCAGCTTACAATTAAAGAGAGGACAGCTCGGTATTTTCTTTATTTAGAAAATGCCAGACAGCAAAATCCTACAGTTTATGACGATCAGTAAAAGAGAAGAAAGTGTGAGAGGGGTGGGCAGAGTCTTTTTGAGACTAGTGAAGAGGTCCAGGTCTCAGCAAACATGGAGGGCAGCTTGATGAGGATGGAGGAAACAGCTGTTTTCTTTTGGAGCACTGGGACTGTTGTCAAATCAAAATGATTTTTTTCTACTGAGGAGGACACTGAACATCAGTTTTCTACTCTGTTAGAAAAAGTAGCGTCCATCCCAGAAGTACACACTGTGGCCTTCTTCACCACTGTGAGGGCTCAGCAAGTTTGTGTAACTCTTGCTGAATAGCGCCCCCCTGCAGCAAGACGTGACAATCATGGGTTTCATCAAAAAGTCAGTTACTGCAAATACTTTCCATCAAAGCCACTTTTCAAAGTTCGCTGATATTGCTACCATTAGCCATCGGAAACTGTAAATCATAGCAGAACACGGAATGAAAAAAAGCTGAAACTCTTAACACATCGCTATCTCAAAGAGACGCTAACAGCTCGGCGTCTCATAAGGATGCAAGAGGTTCCCTTTTGCATTTGTCACAGATGAAGAATGAAGCGTCTCTCTTCACGTCTTAATCACTGCCCACCCAACAAGCGCGTGTGACTTTTTTTTGCGACAGTTCACAGAATTCGAGGTCTTGGTCATTACCAGGCTGATTCAAAAAAAGACAGCTATCTTAGTGGAAGTCCTTGGAGTAGTTTTACTTCTCATCAGAAGCACATCTTCTGTTCTCAACTGACTGATGGACGGAGCTGGAATATGACTGAGCCTCTCGCTGACTTTGAAAGGCTCATACAAGTTTTGTTCATAAAACTCTCAAGTGAGTTTTTGTGTGTAAATGTCTTTCTGACTTTCCTGTGAGTGTCTGATTGTGGTAAAATAAGTTTCTGTAAGCACCTGCCTTAGACCAACACTAAATTACAATAACTTAAAACTGTTGTTCTAATTCTGGCATATTAACATTGATGCATACTGCAGATATGGTGACTAATGTGTTCTATCCTAATTCAACCCATAAACAAATAACATACATAAGTGACGGTTGTGAAGTCAAATCAGAATCCTGACTGGTTTCTTGCCAGAGCTCGGTCAACAGTTGTAATCCCTCTGTGGGCCACACGGGTCACAGGAGCCAAGATGTAAATGAAGCTTTAACTGTTTGGACATACAGTTCAAAACGATACGTGATGTTGGGGATGACATTGAGTTTCAGACCACCTCCTTTGTTAGAAGATGATTACTCAAGTAACTATGAATAGCTTTCTGTACACATCCATCCAAACAGCAGTCTTCTGTGAGGATGTGAACTTTGCTGTCTTTAAAAGGAGTGTCCTTTGTCCTTTAGATATAAGCTGACAGCTGAGTCCTGACCTGAGGAGGTTTACTTCTATGCTTGTAAAGGGCTTGTTTTGTTTCCCCACTCTATTAACTCCTTGTATACCTCACTGCAATACAATCCTGAGCTGGATAGGCTTTTATCTCAGCTTTGTTCACCAGTCAGTCTAGAGTTTCAGAGGCCTTTCAGATGAGAGAAGAAACATCTTCAAGCACCTCAAACTAAGTCGAGGTCGACCAAGGTGACTTTTATGTTGTACGAGGGCCTTGAACCTCAGATTAGCGGGTCTCAGCTCGGCATTGGTTTTTTTTCTCCCCCTCATCCATCACCTCTGACCCGAACTAAGCATACTTTGTGGCCGTACTCAGAGCAGATTGTGTCAGCGTATTTACAGTGGAGCTGGTTAAGAGTCTGATGTGTTTAATAAATAAAAAGTAAAAATTCATGTTTGAACCTTCTTTTTTGAAACTTGAGAGTTCTAGTAAATGTATGCAACATTAGCTTATAAATGTAGGATGAGATGAGTGAGGAAATATTGCACGTGTGTCTTTCATATATGACTGTATGCCTACTGATTGTTAACTGACCAACATTGTAACTTCATTCATTTATTTAATTTGAGTCTACAAAGTCAGTGATGGGAAGAATCAGTCACAACTTGCTTCTGCACACGACAACATTTTTGAAGCAGAATGCATTAAGGGATAGTTCAGACAATATCTCCCAGTTTGCTTTTCAGAAGTGTCTTCTCTCAAATGGAATGTTGGTGAGGGATATCAATATTAATGGCATAATACTGAGACCTCATTATGCTGAAGGTCATGGCGGGATGAGGATTCAGAGCGAGGAAGATAAGTGAAAGTCTTCAATATTGCTGGCAGAAACACTGGGCTAGCAGCAGGACACGACCTGAAGGAAAACTGCCAGTCTCAAATACACGATTACTCATCACCGCTTTCAGGGTTGTTGGGTTTTTTTTGTACGTTAAATAACTCCTTTGATCTTCAGTGTGTGCAAAGTCAATGCAATCATTCAAATGAAAAGAAAAAAAGTGTGGTTACGAAGAGATTTAAGGCATCAAAGGACTTACAGTGAGACGTAGAAGAACTTTCCCTGTAGAGATACTGTACAGTCGAGTTCATCTTCTTCCATATTGATTGGTGATTAGGGAATTTTTCATGAAAGAATTCTAAAGGTCTTAAAGTCCCAGACACACCTCAGTTAGTGCCAAACAGAAGAGGTTTGATTACAACCCCTCGACTTTACTCTCATCAACTGTCAGTCCAATCAGAAGAAGACCCCACTGCAAAGGGATGGAGAGAGAAAGTTTATGTTTATGTAGGGCATCAATGATGGGTGTGTATGAGTTCATGCAATAGGAGGTGATGCAATCACCTTTGCCTGGGTGTGCAAGCCCCATACCCTCAGTGTTCCCCCGCACACAGCTGACTCGCTGATGCAACCTGTGAGCTCCTGCGGTTCAGTTTGTGGCTCCAACAGTACAGTCCTCCGAATGATGCATCACGCTGCATTTACATCAGGCTACTGTATCAGCCTCCTAAATTGCCTGAATATCTTGCGCCTCTTACTCAAGCTGCCTCTGCAGGGATCATCAACCTCACATCGCTGTGGATGATGTCGGTTTACATTTTTCATCACAGCTGAATATTTCTCATCAGAGCTGAATACTGAGCAGGGTTGGAGCTCAGAGGAATGCTTGCTCTCTGCACAGGGCACATCATCCTGTTCCGAGTGTCCAAGTAGTGATCCAACCTGCCAGTAAGAGGCTTTACAAACGGATGACTGACACACTGTCTCCTGCACAGTTCAGGGATAATGCGGGGCCCTTATTAATATAATTCCCCAGTTGTGATAATGAAGGAAAAAAACAAAAAATCTAGAAACACTGAAGCATTCAGACGGGAGAGGTGGAACTCAGCAAGACTAAACTATCATGAGCAGAAAAGGAATTACAATTGTGGAAAAGAAGAAAACGTTTTCTGACCTACTGAGAAAGACCAAAATAACAATAACAACTCCAGTGCTGTTTTTAATCTGTTGACAGTCATTTAGGGAAAACACGGACGAAATGTTTAATTTTCACAGTTGGGTGACAAATCCAATTCCATCAGCAAGAGAGGTAAAGCTGGGTGTCTCAGATTTCCATCAGACTATGGCACTGGAGAGAAACAAAGGAAGTGCGGTTGAGACATTACCATCGAAGGGCGATCTTGATGGGTGTGGTGAGGCAGGAGGTGAAGAGGTCAGCTGGGAGGTCAGGGTTCATGGGCAGCAGCTCGCTGGCTTCACAGGCCGCCAGCTGGATGCAGTTCTTCATGGAGGGCGGCAGGGGCATCTGGGCGAGCGGGTGGCTGGGGTTGATAGCTGCCACCTGAACAGATTAGACATGAAAGTGTTTTTTTTGTTATTATTCATTTAGCTATGTAATCACCACCTTCAGCAGCTACAAATAAATACAATATGGAAACAATATTAAAAACTGCACCAAACACACAAAGGGAGCTCAGTACTAATCTGGGTTTTACACTCAAAACACTAAATTATTGAACTGCCCTGCAACCTGATCCACTGTCAAGGGGAAATGAATGACACAGGGACATAAACAAGAAGCTGGGTGACTGACAACCTGGCTTTAAAGAGGAGACGCTTTGTTTTTTGTTTGTGTCTTTCAGAGCAGACAGACACAGATGTGGTCTGCATCCATTTCTGGCAGAAGCACAACTTGAGAGGTTCACAGTTCAATGCAAGAACTTCTTTATAGATTTACAGAGTGCTCTTGTAAAGTTGTAGCATGGCATTAAAATCAGCCGTAAGAGTCCTGTTATGAGTTAGAATTAGACACAGCCAACAGAAGCAGACGAGATAATGTGCAGATGTGAAATAAAAGTTTAGAGTCATTTTAAAGATCACATTATGCAAAAAGCACTTAACCCTGGTTTTCTAACACTAATATGTGTCCCTAGTCTGTCTACAAACTCCCCAATTCACCGTCATCCAGTTTTCAGAAAATGTGTGCTCTCACGGGCCGTTTCAAGTTTTCCTCTTTGTGACATCACAAAGCGCATTAACCCCTCCCCCTGGTGGGTGTCTATCCCCAGGCTACTGTAGGTGTGTGTTCTGTCCTCTCAGCCAGCCTTTCCACCGTAAACGATTGGAAATCGGAGTGGTGCTGGAAAGCCCGAGCCACGTCCCCTTCCAGAGAGGGGCGTGGTCAGACACAGCTCACTTGTATTTAAAGCTACAGACACAGAAACAGCCTGTTCTGATCAGGGCTGAGATAGAGGGGTTTATAGGAATGATCAACTCCAGGATCAGATCTGACTTCTGGGAAAGAAACTTCAGTGATGTTTGGATGGCTCTGAGAGACATTTTAACTTGTTGAAAAGAAGTACAATATGTGACTACAGAAGGATTAGAAATCTAGAAAAGAAGAAAGGTGACACAGCACTAAAAAGAGCTTAGAAAGGAAGCAATCATTTGTGGTATGTCTATAGTAAACGCAAGTAAGAAAACTTCTCCAAAGTGCAAGTGTGAGTTTGAGCAAATGTCCACAAAGGCAACAGGTGAAGGCCCGAGCACCCTGTTACCACCTACACAAGCCTGCTCTGACTGTAGTCATTGTTGTTGCAAGCTGTTTGCACCCGACAGATTTGGCATCTTTTCACGATTCCCCAAACAACTTCTATTCAGAAGTACATCAACTATTCATGTGGCAAGATTGAAGACGAGACTTTACTCAGAGCTTTCACAAAGTCACTTTTTCTCCATCACGAGAGCCACGTTAAAAGCACTAAATCACAAGTTAGAAATACAGAGTTGGTGAAACAAATTCAAAAACAACAGTTATGAACTATGACTCCCAGACTAAGGCAGCAAGGGATGAGCAGTAAATGTTGTATTTTGGTTTTGTTTTCCCCTCTGCTGCATAAAAAAAAACAGAGGGAACTTTAATTTGCAAACAAAACAAATTAGTGCTTTTTTTGTTTTTTGCAGATTGGCTTCTTTGTGCTTTCTGCAGAAACATTCTTGTTGGCACACAACACATGAAACATTTTTAGGACTTAATGATAATGTGATAGGTTATTGATCCCAGGGAGGAGATTTTCTTCTTGCTTGCCCTCTTAGCAGGCGGTCTTTAGTGTTAAACAATCCTCTTGTCTATTCTAGTAAACAGGATTAGCATGTTATTTCTACACTTCAGGACTGCTCAGTCAATACAGGGCTGAGAAACAGAGGGGGCTTTGCATTTGATGTAAAACTTTAATTATATTTTGAGCTCTTGACTATTTATGAACTCATTGTGTTGTTGTTTGCTTGATTTCTTTGCTGGGACTTCAATATGGTTTCTGTCTTTAGCCTGAGTAGACTTTAATGAGCTGTGGGTCTTAATGAAGGCAGAAAACCAACACTTCCCTTTATCACCCCTGACTGCTACGGCTGCTGCTTTCACCTTTCAGCTCTGCCTAATTTTAGAAAGGAATTAGAGATGGAGATTGTTATGATTACAATAATCATGGTTATTGCCTCTTCTCTGCAAAACACTAATGTCTGTTGCTCCAAGAAACATCGACTCATGCTGCTCATGCATTTTTTTTATTTATTTTTTTCGGCTCTGAAAACCTTTTTTCAGCTGCAGAGGAATTCTTGACACAGAAACCATCCAGAAAAATCCACTGCTGTTTCTTTTGAACTATTTAACACTATTGTTTTATCACTGAAGGGTCACGTTACTTCAAATGTGACAGTCATCTCTTTAGCATCTGACTTTAAGAAAACTGAAACCTTCTCCAGTTTTCTTCATTTACTGCCACCAATACATTGTTGCAAACAACGATTTCCTTCTAATGTTTGCAACAATGTGCCAATTTCAGTTGCTGTTGGTAAGCACTGCAGTGTAAATTGCAAAGCTCTAACTGTATGACCAACTTGAAGACACACAGACACCCTGAACAGCTGTTTACTGCAGCGGAAAATGCTGCTTGGAGCGCTAAAACTCTTTCTGTGTTTGCTAACACTCAAGGGGCTGAAGGCACGAGAAGAACGGGAGATGTCTTCAACAGTTTGTTCACAAGTTTTAGTATTCATTAAAAGCCCAGGTAATAAAGCCACACTGTTAAAAGAACACATGACTGACTCTTTAGACCGTCTGAAAACAGCCTGGTATCCAATCCAATGGTGCCATCACGACGGACAGAAACACAAGCGCAGCTGCATTCCTCATCATTCAAAGTAACAAAAAAAAAAGCTCTTCAAAATATTTCAAGGTTTAACTTCCAGCATGTGATCAGCTTCATGGTAGTCCATACGCTGTGGCACTGCTCACACACATTTAAACAATGGTGTCTACACTTCTTCAACCACGAGGAGGATTATGGAAGAAGCTGTTTGTCATATTACATTCTTTGACATTTGAGATGCTTTCAATTATCACCATTTAACAGTGCTGATTAATATCACTAACTTTCATTGATAAAATGATCCTATCTTAATTTTAAACAATAAAGCACCTCTCTGCCATCCTATCAAACCTTTCCTATTCGATTTACTGGTCTATTTTCTCTATTAAGAATTGAAGTATTAATAATATTTTAATTGTGCATTTGATATTGCAAAAACATGCATCAACCATAAAGTCATGTAGAGATAAAAGTCTGAGTACATACCAAGACAAGCACATTAGCACTGGTAGTTGACCGACAGTTAATGAACTGAGGGTGCACTCACACTGGGCTCAGTTTCTCCGTGAGGAGGCCGGATCGATTATACTTTGTGTTCAGGTTGTGTACCCGTGCTCGAGCAACTGTGCACACCTCTACAGTCTGTGCCAGGGCCAAGGAACGCTTTCATGCTTAAAGGCAGGGATGGTCATTATCGAAAACTAGCAGGATTTTGAAAGTACAGTAGCCTTTTCTCCGTGCTCCGTCTTCACCAACACTCCCCCCCTCTGTGCTCCCTCAAAAGCCCTTTCACTGACATGCTCTAGCTCCATTGGTCCAGAAGTGGATTTCAGCTCATGCTTTAAGTGTGGGCTCGTGCATGCATGGGGTAGAGAACAAGCAGGGACACGGGGAGCATGATTGGTTCATAACACTCACACAGAGTGCAGACATTGGTCGAAGTTTTTATGAGTTTACAACTGCTACAAGATGACAGATTTTTCTTTTTCAGAGTACATGAGTTATTCATTTCTATCAGGACCTAAAGACAATTTCAACCAAAATCTTACAAGCACTCACACTTGTTCGAGGAACTGGACTTTGTGGGTCAAACGTGCTTGGGCATGACGCCGATTGCCTTGTGTGAGTGCGCCTTATAAAACACAAACAGTGTAGTAACACACCAGAGATCCTGAATGGAAACTACTCCATGGACCTCAAAGCTTGCTCTGTGCTGAATCTCAGCATCTGATGCAAGTTCGGGTAAACCCACATAACCTGAGGCGAGCATGCGTTACTCATTCTGCACCAAGAGGGTCACTCGACGACGGGATTAGACAAGAAAACAAAACAAATGATCCAGCAGGAAGGAACTTAACTGTTACAAGTCAATTTCCTGAAAATCCACTCGGGGAGAAAGGAACAACTAGGCTGTGGATTATTTCTGAAACTGTCATGACCTGCTTCAAATGTTCTTTCTGGGTTTGAGTTAAGTTTATCAGACTGTATTATAAAAAGGTGATGAGCTGCTGTAGATTTACATAATGTCTCCCTGCTCCTGTGTATACTGCAGCGCCGTCCTGCTCTCTGCTAGTCTAATAACTCATTAGCTGACTCTCTAAGTGAGGGGGGGGGGGGATGGCAGCAGCTGAGGCTCAGATCTCAGTGTGAGACACTATGTATTTACAGAAGTGCTCTATAAGAAGCTCTGCACACACATGAATAAATCATGATATTAGAAATACAGAGGAATATTCTAAATGAACGGAGGGGGAAGTGTGATAACGTTTGTAGCGTTGCATGTGTCTTTTTCCTCTATCAACATACATATTTCAGTTCACTTTGAAAGGTTTGCAGGCGGGAGTGGGAGCGCGCCTGTTGCTGTTGGATCTGTGCCAATCTTCTTGTAACGCAATTCTTCTTCTCTCTGTGTAATGAGGGAAGTGTTGACTCGATGCCAGGGACAGACATCTCAGACACATGCAGCGTGTGCTTCGAAAGCCCCTCGTCGCGTCGACGTCAAGAAAAGAAAAGAAAAAAAAAAACATTTTCTGCTGAAAGAACTGCGAGCCTCGTGCTGCAGTAATCCATACTGTAAATATAACAACATCTCCGGCAGAAGCTGATTAATGCCATGCATCCACTGTAATTATCACATTAGCATATTGTAATCTCACAAATTACCATGTAAATCAGTGTGACAGCTTTCTTTTCTCTCTTTCGCTGGAGATATAAGGGTACAATTTAATTGCTGCAAATTCCTCCTTTTGAAAATGTGACACTAATTAATGGCACTAATCCTATAGTTGGGGGGGGGGGATTTCAGACCTTAAAAACATACAATCCCAGCACGTATCCTTACCAAAATGCAACCCTAGTCAAGCAATAAATTCTAAAGTGGTTCATTAATTATTCATTAAAATAATAGAAGGTGCTAGAAGATTTAATGTGAGCATCCAGGAAATGCTGGAAAAAGCTCTCCTTGACCAGCATGTTCTATATGTGAGTGCTGCAGGGAACACACACACACACACTTACCTTTCCACGCTGCAGCTAATGCAGTGAGCATGTTCGCTGAGTGCACGCAGGAAGTGATGACATATTTAAAAGGAAGCAGGTGGCCCTATAATAGAGCACTCAGAGCACACACCCACATAAAACACACACATACCCACACACAACTGACACACGCAGACCTACTGAATGGACTGCAGGAGGAGGTTCGATAAGGCGCGACGGAGGAGTGTCAAAACACCTCCTCCTCCTCCTCCTCCTCCGCCATATCTTTACCTCAGTTATCCGACCATGCTCATGTCTTCATCTCGAAATCTTAATGTCCCTGGTGAGATCAGGCCTGTCGTGCAAAATGAAACAGATGCACTATGCACGCCTAATTAAAAACGGCAGACAATGTTGGTGTGATTTTTTGTTGTTGCTCAAATTCCCTCAGGACGTCCAACCCTATATGTGCACGGAAGGATGTGTGTGCAGGTGTGTGTGTGTGTGTGTGTCCAAGGAAGGGGGACTCCCCGGTTGGATCATCTCCTGCATGATTAATAAGTCTCTGTAAGTCATCAGGCTCTCTCTCTCTCTCTCTCTCTCTCTTTATCTTCCACCACCCATCCCCAGTATACACTTCCTGTGTGAGTGGGTGAGAAGGGCGAGCACTCAGGTGGAAAAGTGAAATTGCTTATGGATGTTATGTAACTTCCCCTGCATCCAACCAGGGGACTTCCTCAGGTTATTTCCCTAACCAGACACTATAGTCACACCCAAGAGCAGCCCATGTGAATAACTGATCTTTTTGTGCATTGACTCAGCTAACACCTTTGACTACACAGTATGTACTGCTATGAAAAAGATAATCTGAAACTCTCTCTAAAACTGATCATGTGTCTGTCCTTTCTAGCATCAGTCACACAGTATCATCAGAAGGCGCACGTATTTACACTCAATGGATAACAGACGATGGTAGCTGACTTGGCAATAGTCTTGCGAAAACCCCAAAGTGCCCCCCCCCCCCCCCCCCCCTTTTTTTTTTAAGACCGGAGGTTGCTGCTTGGCTCCAACCTACTTATCTGCTCTGGAAACTCCCTGCTTTTATTTTGAAGTACTGTGCTCCAATTTCTGGCAAAAAAAATCTGATCTTGATCTTAAATTATGCAGCAAATCAAAAATGAAACAGACCAAAATTGTCAGTCCAAGTTGATTGAGTTGCAGCCAAAACTTCTTCGGCGGAAGTCAGCGTTCAGATTGAGATATAATGATGTGCTACCTGCAGGCAAAGAAAAACAAAATGTTGTTATAATTGCTGTTTGTATGTTTGAATGTTTAGTTATGAGGAAAGCTAATGGAACTAAGTTTGACCAAGCTCCGTCTCTCACACAAATGTTTTATAAAGCTTCAAATTTCCCAACGACAGGTTTAGTTAACTAATATTTATTATATACTGATAAATGAGCTTCGAGCAGATTATGTCGCGTCAACGCCGTAGCTACGCGGTCCACGTGGACCCTACGCGCCATCGATATACATCTATGCTACGCGCACCTCCAAAAAATCCTGACTACGCGTCACGCCGACGTGAACCGCAAAGGACTGTGATTGGTCCGCTCAGAACCTCATTTCCGGCAGTTGCTATCCGGAAATTAACGGAAATGAAAAGACTGTATACGGCCAAAAATTAACATTCGTATTCTTTTCAGTTCTTTTCAGTTTCACAGATCGTGTCTGGAATTACCTTGTCAGGATTCTGCACAACAAAGACAAGTAAACAGCCTTAACCTTCAATGTCCACGGTTTTTTTTTTTTTTCAATCTTTTCAAGAACCAACACATCTGTTTAGATACATGTCACGTCGGTCAGACTTAACGGACGAAGGGGACAGAATAGTAAAGCTGACAAAAATAAAAGACAAAGTTTTAATGGTGCTAAAAGGCCATTAGTCAACGTTTGAAATATGAGCTACAAATTGTTTAACCTGGACGCTCACTCCCGCTGCAACATCTCAATATTAAGGTTCACGTGTGCAAATATCATACCACAGGATGTGCAATGTCAACAACGTGACCTGAATGCAGTGTCAAGTTTGTTTTATTAAATGCAAACAAAAAACACTCGTTTGGTTTTTTTTGTTTGGTTTTTTTTGTTTTCTAAACTATTGTTTTCGGAACTGAAAACTTTGACAAAAAGAGTTAATAATCAGACTGAGAAAAGGGTTTGTCCCACTGAGAGCTCCTTGAAGACAGCTTTTAAAGCTCCAGACCCCTGAAAAAATAAATCAAGTGGTGCACAATGAAAACTATGACAGGCACGTCAACTCCAATCAAATCAACTGCGATAGACAATGAACTCCATTTTGCAGAGGACCTAAGACATTTTCTTTGACCGGGTTTGAATCACAAGGAAATGATTTGAAGTGAAGATGTACGGAAAACCAAACCAAACAATCAGTGTCAAAGAAAGCAGCCGGTAATGTAAGTGCAGCTGGCTCCAGTATGACAACAACTCTTTCAGGCTTCAGTAGACACACATATGGTCTTTTTCTCATGTAAAACTTCATACAGAGAATCATTGCCTTAAATTCCATGTCCAAAGGACCATAACGATTTTAGATGAGCAGCCCTTACCTCAGTGATCATGACAGCTCGAAGAGACGGTCAACTCAAATAGCTTCAGTAGCAGAACGAAAGACAAGCTTGGTCCATGACGGTTTGCTTTTAAGCAGGGATGTGGGACAGAAGCATTCTGGTTCATATCATCTCCAAAGATGTAGAAAAATCAAGAGCAGTAGTTCTAGACTTGTCATCAGAATTCAACACAATAAAAGCAGACATATTGGTGTAAAAAGGACTGAAGCCCTGCTTGACCTTTGGTCCTTTCACAACGACACGGTCCTGTTTATCAAATAAAACTCTCTCATCTGCTTTCACTTGCGGGCTTCCCAGGGTTGTGTGGCATCAAATGTGCTTTTCACTTGGTATACATAAGATGTTGATTAGATACTGAACACAAATTCAATACGTTCGAGTGTATTCTGAATGCAGACCCTGGGCTGTGAACAAAGTGGTGGAAAGAGTGATAATAAAACGAACTCTTGAGGTTAATACAAAGAAAACAGAGACATTTGAATTTGGTTTCCCATTTGCTGCTCACAAAGCCCCTATCTTTATTCATATTGAAAACAATTAAGTGTGTTTTGTGGGTATGTATGGATCTGCACAAAGAGAAAAGGAATTGACTCCCTCCGCTAGCTGAGATCTTTTGGGGCGAACAAACACATTCTGGTTTTCTGTTTTTACATCTGTGATGCTCAGAGACCCACAATACTGTAAGACCACATGGGACATGTGTCTGTCCTCTACTTTAAAGTCTACACGGATCCACCAATGAAAACTCTGTCCCAGTTAAGTCGACTGTAGAGACTTTTAGTGAGCACTTTTCTATTTATCCTCTAATATACGACATGTAGTAACGTTCCTCCTGCTGATCTTTTGATGTGTTCTTCATGAGAATGGGACTTACAGAAGAGTGCTGCGGCTACCGACAAAGAGGAAACAAATGCACTAAAAGAAAGGACCATGGTAAGCAAGAAAAAAAGGAAAGCAAAGAAATGTAAATGATGCAGCTGTTCTACTTTAACTAATGACTACACTGAACAAAGTGGTGCAAATAATTAATGACTTCTGTTCCATGAAACCAGAAAAAAAAAAAAATTGCAACAGGCAAAATCAAAGTATTGGCCCTAATGCTGGTCCTGCAGCAATGCCATGACCTCTGCATGAAAGAGTAAAGAGCAGGAGATGCTGAAGACGCGGAGACATTTGTGACAGTTTCTGTCAAACATTGCAGCAACTCAGCAGTTTCTCGACTGCTACCCCCCCCCCCCCCCCCATTCACTGCAGCGCTTCCTCTTTCCTCCCGTCTCTCTGCTCAGTACTGCTCATCCTGTACCTTCCTCCCTCTGCTTCTCTCGATTTCCAGCTAATCCACAGTCTGCCTGAAACTCTGCAATGAATAATTGAGATGAATGACAGAGCCATCTCATTAAGGATTCACATAACATGCCATAGCCGGAGAGAGTGAAAACGTAATAAAAAGATGAAGCGGTAAAGGAGCTGGTGTGTGTGTGTGTGTGTGTGTGTGTGTGTGTGTGTGTGTGTGTGTGTGTGTGTGTGTGTGTGTGTGTGTGTGTGTGTGTGTGTGTGTGTGTGTGGAGGGGGGAGGGTTGTGCGGAGAGTGGGGGGCTGTGTACTCCCATGAATGGAGCAGACCTCAATGATTGAAAACACGTCATGACTCAACACTCACTGACATCACTGAGGACTCTTTTATAAAGACAGCATATAGAAGTGAATGAACGTGGGCTTTTCTGTGAATGACGGCTCCACATAAGGAATTCTTAACTTTTCCAGAACAAGTTTCAGAGATTTGTAGTTATTTTTTAGACCATATTTTACCTTTAGCAAATATGCATGTTTGACTTTTTTTAAAAAGGTCCCATATTCTGCTTTTTCTGGTTTTATATGATCTTCAGTGTGCACATCTATTTGCAAAAATTCAAAGTGTTGAGACGCGGCTTCTCCTACTTCCTGTTAGCAGTAGCAATAGCCACATGAAACTCTCGGTCACGAGCCCCCCCCTCGTTGAAAAGTGGTTTGTGACATCACAAGACAATAATGACACTGATCGAAGCCCATTGGCTCGTTGTAGCAAGCACAAGTTTATGATGCACGTCCATGTGGCATGCATGCTGAGTCACTGAAAAATGACAACAGAGTGGAAAGGCCAACCAATCAGATCAGACTTGGTTCATGTGGGGACTGAGCGTGCATGGAGCAGCAGTACATAAAAATGACTCTTTTTTCGAACATAAGCGATTGTAAACGTACTTTAGTAGACACATAAATTACATATAAGAGCCTCAAAAAGAGTATAATATATATCCTCAGCCAAGTAGGTTTTAAATAAGAATGACTGTCTTGTGAGGTCACCATTCAACTTTTACTGTTTGGAAATTCAGTCTATTGGATGCAGAAATGTTGACGATGTCCACTATTTCAAATCTGTAAAGAAGAAATTATTTATTCACTGTTGATTTACTCAAATTATTTCCCTCCAACTGCTGTCACCCTAACCTCAAATGTTGAATCTCTCAAAAATGAAAACTGAGTGCACTCATCTGCTCCGTTGGTAGAGCATGCACCGACAGTCCTTAATGCATCAGCTGCAGGTATAACTCCAGTCCAAATTGCATTTCCTGGATCTTGTGTTGATATAAAATATCCACCACTTTGCCCCCTCTACAAAATTCCCGGCTGCAGTCTTGTGACATGCAGTGTTTGTCTGTGCAGCGGCCTCACCTCGAGCTCCTGCTCTCTCTGCAGGGCAAACTGTTTAAAAGACTTGACGATGATTCCCGCGTTGGAGCAGTCGTAGACAAAGATGGACGGGCTACCCATCCACGTCTGCAGGTCGTAGATGGACAGCGGGATGTACTGGGTGTAGTTCTGTGAGAGAGAGAAGACGAGGAGAGAATGAATTAGAGGAAGTGTTGCACCATGTTCATACTGATACATCACTTAGAAAGTTGATGTGTTGTTATTTTCTCAGACTTATAATGCAGCACAGCAGAGGGAGATAATAAAGTGTTAAACAGAGGAAATCAAGACTGCGAGATGGAAAAATGAGGATGATGGGAACACAGAAAGAGACGATGAGTAACAAATGCAATAACTTCAGTGGGATGAAAGGTATTATATCCTATACTTATAGGAAAATGCTGCTCCACACCCTTTCCCCGGGATTGTTTCAATAACACATGCACACTCATCTCCTGTTTCAGCTGCCAGTGACACAGCAGTTTTATGTTACAGGAAAAGAAATAAGTACGAGGAGTGAAATGTGCAGGAAGAGGAAGGAGAGTTGAGTAGGGGAGAAGGACATAAGGCCCCAGGGTGCAGTTGGGATGTGGACGCAGACAGGAGTGGTGCATCATTGTGAGTGGGTGCTTACTCACGGAATAAGGAGAGGAACGATTGAAAGATTTTATGTACAATTTGTACGTCACAAAGTCTGAATGCATGCAGGTAAGCTTAAAGAAAATATTTGATGTCTTGGCTGAGAATGACATGCTCAGAGAATTAAAAATGAAGGCAACGAGTAAAAACCCATTTACAAATACCCAACTCTACATCAGAATTAAAAACATTTACAGCCTGGCACATGTAACCATTCAATCTCCAAAGCTCATCTACATATTCAGGGAAAGCTGTACTGGTGATATTTAATTAACCATTTAAACTAAATCAAGGCTTAATGTTTTGCAATTGGGGCTCTACCTTTTTGGGGTTACCTGCTGTTACTGTTGCTAAAGCTAGTTACAGCTACATTCATTCACTGAACGTCTTAGCCCTGACGTGCTCTTGGTGCTTTAGACATTTCTTATGCAAATAATAGACACATGGCTTCATGAGCTCCAAGTAGTACCAACAGATGTGTTAGCATTGAGCAGGTATCTAGGTGTGCCTTTTACACAACTGTTTTATGCGATCGCTCAGTGTTTGTCATACATCGATGTACAGTGTCTAAAATATTGGACTTTTCTTGTAGAAAGGACTACAGATAGTAGTAAGAAGAAGACTACGTTACCCCCGTTTTCGCTCACAAACTGAAGACGTGGGTTGAGCAAGTGATGAGTCTGTTACACACTATCAGATCTTTTAGCCATTTAAGAGCAACTCAGCTTAACTCTCGAGAAATCTTATTCTGTGGGAACCGTCATGGTTAAATATCTTCTAAATCCATTGCTGTAAAAAATATGCTCAGGTCTCTCTTTAAAATACCAAAATAGTGAAGTCATGATGCAATACTCTTCGAGTCCATATCACATCCTCCACGCAAGCAACAGATCACAACAGTTGTAAAAGGGCTGGAAACAGAGTACTGCAATGGTAATGCTAATAAAGGTTTAACTGAATTGCTCTTATACAAGTATGTTGAGATTAGCGTTGCTTTGTTTCTGTTAATTCCCGTTATCTAATTAAATTTGCTGTTTTGATGCATAAACTCAACTTTGGACATACACAAAAGATAACAGAGAGAATGGACAGCATGTACGTTTTAGAGGCCTGTATTTGTTAGAGTGGTACCTTATTAAAGACCCAGATCTCTCCATTGACGGTGGGCCGTGGCACGCCGTGGCCGTTGTAGTGGAAGAGGACGCGCTCCTCTTTGGCGTTCCGTCTCAGTGACGTGCACAGCTTCTTCACCTCGTCCACTGTGGGGTCCAGACTCTGTTTGTAACGCGCCTGGAAAAACAGGCACAAGGAGAGAAAACAGGTGAGGATGATTTGCATGTGAAAATCTTTTCTCTTTTTTTTTCCCCTCGTCATTTCCTAGAAGATGAAGACGTGTGAACTATGCAACACATGCCAGTGAACACAGACATTAAATCGACACATGATAGAGTTAAATGAAAACAAATTCCCACAAAATGACAATACATTTACATCATCACCACACATCCTGCCTGTGGATGATGCACCCCAGGGGAACACACAAACACGCACATCTAAGAGAATGTAGGTGGGGCTGGCCATGAAGCGGGATCATCTTGCTTCGTGGCTTCACACGTCTCTTGATGTTGTGTGCGTCTCAAGGCCACGCATGGCAGAGGAACTGAGGGCACAGAGTCAGGGTGATCCAACGGTGACTTAAAGAAATAAGACCGGCTGCTTGTTTTTTTATTTGAAACTTCTAAGGCTGACAACAACAAAACAGCCAGATAATCCAATTTTCTCCGAGGACTATGAATTACTTGGATGCTCGGCATGTCATGGCCATGACTCACACTTTAAGGAGAAGTGTGAAATAAACAGAAGATAAATTGGGTTGTTCAACATGTCGCATATTTTTCTTCTGGATGTTTCCAAGTTGAAAGGTGCAGTTTGACATTGATTGTCCGTAAAGTGATGGAAACACTTTACGGTCAGTTTGAGGAGGTAAAAATAACGGTGCTCAAAAACAGGAAGTTCAAGGAAAGAAACAACCCTAACCCTTGTCCCCAGATCAACATGAAATCAAGTAACCTCTTGCTCTATTGGAAATATCTTAATCTCAGATGATAGCCCCATTCCTTCACGAAGGGAGTAGTCGTGGAGATTTGACTCCTCCTTGCTCAGTGAGCCTAACTTCAGTTCTTATTTTGCCTCTGAATTTAGGATATTTTATACAATTACTAATGAACCTGATAGCTCTCCTTTAACTCTCTGGGAAACAAGAAAAGCTTATTCAAGAGGCTTAATCACTTCTTATGTGAAAAGTAAATGACAAAAAGCACTTGAACGTTTGAGGGAGTTTGAAATTAAGTTGTCAGAAGCAGAAAAAGAATTAGTCAAAAAGTCTTCTGAGACTCATTTGAAAACAGTGTTAGCTACCAAGGCCTCATTGAACTCCTTACTCACTCATAAAACTGAACAGTCTATCAGATTTGCTAATAAGTAGTTAGTAATAGAAATAGATCAGTAAATAAAAAATATGATTCCCAATGTATTTCAGCAATTAGAGGTGCTGATCGTAAAAGCAGACACAATTAACAAGTCATTTGAACGATATTATAGGAAGTTATATAACAGTGAGAGAACCATCTCTAGTCAGAGGTTCCCCAAGCTTTTTTTCTCCATTCTGAGTTGAAAATCCACAGATCGACAGAAGGAAAGACTTAATAGAGCAATAACGGAGCAGGAAGTCGAGGGAGCTTTGAATTCTCCGAACTCCGGCAAAGCCCCAGGTCCAGACTGGCTGGGATGTGAATTTCACAAAGAATTTAAATCTTTATTAATACAACATTTGTTGAAAATGTTTCATGATGCCTTGAAGAAGAGCTTCCCACCCAGGTCACTCACAGAGGCCAATATTAGCCTCACTCTTAAAAAGGGAACACCTGATGATGACTGTGGATCCTACAGGCCTATAAGCCTCTTAAATACTGATATTTAACCACTTTCAAAGATTCTCGCCTTGCATTTAGAAACGGTCCTGCCTACAGTTATAAACAAACAGGGTTTAGAATTGGCAGAAACTCTTGCAATACTATAAGAAGGCTTCTCAATATAATAATCAGACTGTGTAGTCGTCAGCCTGGACGTAGAGAAAGCGTTTGATCAGGTCGAGCGGACTAATCTCTTTTCCACTCTTCAGAGACTTGACTTAGGTGATACAGTTATTAGCTGGGTGAAGCTACAAAAATCCATTATCCTCCGTCCTAACAAGTGGTAAGAGATCTTTGTTTGTTTGAGAGAGTTTGTTTTATGTGTTCTACTACAGTTCCGTTTTTCCTGTGTTGTTTTTGTGGTTGGTCTGTGAACAGTCTGCTAGAGATGTGACCTCTCCCTTTGTTTCTTCATTTATCACATCGATGATCTTCATGAAACTGCTTCCTCAGTGCTCATGTTTAATATTTGAATATTTACAAAAACCAATAAAGACATTTGGGGGGGAAAAAACTGTACTGAACGGAGAGGAAGCTCAATGTACAAACTTTACTGCTGCAGAAATAAAACCAACTACTTCAATTGAAGTTATTTAGTAGAAAAAAAAACAGCAGATGGGGTAAAATATATCATTGATTAAATAACCTTACATAAAAATAAATGGTCACTATATCACTTTAAACATTGTACCAAATAGAGTTGGCCAAAAAAAAACTGAAGCAACGACTCCAAAGTCCAAAGTCATCATGGACAGTTTTAGCGGAACAAGCTTTGTGAAGGTAAAGAACACTTAAACACTGAGCTTCAATATTCCTTAAAAATGTATAAGTTGCTTTCAGAGACAAGCAAATGTCAACACGGCTGCAAGCACGCGCTCCTAAGACCATTTCAGTTTTTGTACAGTGAATGTGTGCGGTTGCACATCTTCAGCTTGCAGAAGCTTTTGTGGTCAATTCACATCAGAAAGTTTTGGACCCTTTGGATGTCTTCTCCATTCATTTTCACAGTTTGGCAGCAGAAAGCAAGTTTTTCTTACAGTGACAGGAGAACTCTTTCAGATGAGGAGAGGCTTCCTGTCTGAAGAGTCAGCTCTGCCTAGCCAGCCACAAAAACATGACCCGCAGCATTACAAGACATGAGCCCTCATTTGTTATCATAGTATTAAGACTTTGTTAATTATTGAATTATTTGTTTCACCAATGTACATCTCTTTAACTCCAGCTTCTCAGCGGTTGATTTTTACCACTATAATGCACTCATAACCGCTGTGACATAATCCTGACGTCCGTACTGATCTATAGAGGAGGGGAGCTTGCTTCCTAAAGGCTTGGCAGCTGTCTCAAAGTGGTTTGGTTTTGTGTCCTTGAGCAAACCCCTGAAGGGCATTTATTTTGTGAAAAGTTCAATTCAGCAACTAAACAAACTAAACAGAAACTAAATCCAGAAGAAGTAAAACTAGTGTAATGACTTCCAGCAGATATACCCAGCCGGGCAGGTTGACAGTGTGGCACTATCAGTTATCAGTTACCCAGTATAGAGGCAGCCCACCTTCTTTGGAAACCGACCAAGCATTGGGAAAACAAGACATAAAAATATAAGCCCCCTGTTTTGGAATGAAATCACATATTTCCTCAAACGGAAACAAAGCCAAGCTCTAACTTCAAAACAGATAATGTTTCTTTTGTAATGTGAGAAATGCCATGCAGGGGAAGATATCTTTTGAGCCTTCTGGTTTTGGCGCCTTAACAATAAGAGTCTGAACGAGGACAGAAATGACTAAGTGGGCTGGCAGACCGCATACAGATATATTGTTAGCAAAGATTCCAATATCACAATGACTCGAACAAAGACATTGTTCTTCTTTCAAAGACGCTAACTCGTTCAAAAGCCTTTTTTCACTTACAAGGACTGGCTAAAGAAAACTCTACATGTCAAACCACAATGGCAGATTTTTCAAAGGATGTGGTCCCGCTGGTAAATGTTACAGCAAAAAAGAAAGCTAAGAAAGGTTGTGTTCAAACGTTTTTTCAGTATGACACACATTTTATACCATTCCTGATATCAACAGCTTGTTCACTGTTGTTGAACAAATCAGCCCCAGCCGTGGTTTTTTTTGAGTGCAGGCTCACAGAGAAACACTAGAAGCCGATATTTTACACATAAACAAACAACAACGATACAGAATGCTCAGCTTGAGGTGCTGCTACTGTTGCTTTTACTCCAAGAAACTTGTTTTCTCTGCCACCTGCTGCGAAGTTGAGATCATACTTCGGCAATCTGAGGGATTTTATAAGAGTGAAGTCAGCGCGATACTCGTGTCTGTACCCGTGTGGATGTGCAGAGTGGGAAAGCTCCTTGAGAAAGTTTACAGTCAGCGATGGAGGACATTGCATTGTTAGTGCTCCTTCAGTTCATTAGATTAAGTGTTTGTGTGGATGGAAGGGACACAGAGGTGTCAACGAGTTATGCAACAGAAAAGCACCCGGTTAGAATGGTCTGAATCATAATCACACTCGCCCAGGCCCTTCTGTTACATAACTTACACGCCTTTACCAAACAGCCTGCCTCTTATCCAATCGCTTTGAATCAAAGGAGAAGCCACATTTCTGCCTCAACTTCTCACTAAACCTGAACAAAAAAGAAAAAAAAGAAGAAAAAAAAAGACTAAAATAAACCACAAGACATTCTGCCAGTGTACAGAGACACTGCGGAGTCCATCAAATAAAATCCACACGTGACGGCAAGAACGAAAAGCATGCAGCTATTCCAAGATAGCAAATTAGCATTAAAGCAAACCTGCGTTCATCACAGGACTCCCTCTGCCTCGACAGGGATGCGACTCTTTTTGAGAATGTTTAATTGATAGGTATGGAAGAAGAAAAACAACTTCTAATCAAAGAGTAGAAGACGGACACATCATTAAAAACTGGTTGAACGACCTTATTTTGGTTATTCACCGGATATGACGGGATAAGCTTTGTTTCATTAATTCACTGTATTTAAACGTCTTCCTGTTGACAGGTTAATGGTTGATGGACTTGAGCTTGTCCCGTTCATACACGTCGGTAAGCTGCCGAAGTAGCAGAGGGAGCCACTCGGGGTTAAGTGTCCTGTCCAAGAATACATGTGACTGCAGGAGCTGGGGATTGAACCCCCAACCTTATAGTTGAGAGTCGACCAACTTTAACAACTGAGCCAGATTATATTCAGGAAACAGCATGTGGAAGCGACGCACTTCTGACCTTGAAATATGAAAGGGGATTTTTTGAAACTAACTTTTATCCAACTGCGTATTTAAATCAGAGCTGGTGTGTTTGTTATAGAATTATACATCATATGGTTAATTACATTTAAAAACTTCACACGTGTTTCAAAATAAAAGCCTTGAAAGATTCCTTTCTATTTTTTTTTTTTCATGTTGTTCATTTTATCTTCACTCCCACAGAAAACTCACCAAAGCAAAGCAAACAACTAAACTCTCTACTAAACTCTGTGTAGTGTAGAGAAATCAAAGGTAAAAAAAAAATGTTCCTATAAATGAATCCAAAACAAGTAAATCTATAATGGACATGAAGGCATGATGGAAAAGTCATCCGGACACCTTCTCCTTCTAGACTTCTCTCTCGTTGTTTCTGTTTTTTGTTATTTCTGCACAGAGACTTATGTAGCTGATCATCCAGATTTTAAAGCCTAAATGTAAAACGTGCTTGAGATATCTGGGGTTCAGACAATTCCTAAAGTTGTTCTAAAGCTTTAGGAGAAGATCTGTTAACACATCAAATAAGGAAATAGTCTGGGACAGACATCAGCACTGACCAAGGTCCCTGATCTCTACTGAAAATGTCAGGTGGGCTCCCAGCACCTGCAGACTGAGCCCCACTGAAGATTTAATAGTGTAAAAAAAAAAGTCTATTTCTTAAGGAGTAACACGTTGATGGATGACCCCACTTACATTTTCCAGCTGTATAAATAATATTTATTTGACTCTGGAAGCTTCGACCTCACTACAAATTGGTTTTGTGTGTCGCTCACACATCCTACTGTTGAAGCTACGCGGAGCAGACTTTTATCAAGGTTTTCACAGTTCAGCTTCCTGCATCAGGATCAGTTTAAATTTCCATGTGAGTGGAGCTGGAACACTGATTTGATTTGAGCATAATCTCATAAGATTGTCTGAATGCTGATAGGCGCAGTGCTTATCATGATGATATCAAGTGTTATCTAAATGGCGTAATGGTGTTAGCGAGGAACCTGCAGTGATGGAGGTATAGTGTCTGAAACCAGAGCTGGGTTTTTTGTTTTTTTTACTCTCAGCGACATGTAGTTGTTATTTCAAATGATTCTCAGCTGTGTTTAGCTGCTTAAGCAAAGCTGATGACATTCATGCGAGCTTGTCATATTAAATTGAAGGGAAATTGAGACATTAAGACAGAGTCACCTCAGACAAAACACTGGGGGAAAAAAAACAGTGTGTACAAGAAGTTTTTTATCTCCTAACATCAACCCACTTTGACCTGAAGGGGGAGCTGCAGCCTCCTGTGGGGGCCAGACTCTCACCAGAGGTGGATTTAAACATCAGCCGTCTGCCTTTCTCCTCTTTACCTCACAAAACCTCCACACACCCCCCAAAAAAAAAAAAAAACACCACCCCTCCATTACATCCATCAAGGCCACAGGAAACTAACTCTTTTCAAAGGTGTGCTCTGTGCCGGCTTCCGCACCATTCATCATCATGTCACTCCGTGAGAACGGGCGACCTTTTCAAAGTACCAAAGCATTCAGGATGCAATTAAAATACAGACTGTTTAGCTGTAAGAGGCCACGTGAATAACTGTGGCTGTCATGAAGATCAGGACAACAAAAAGGGGATATCTGCAGCGACGGCAAACAACTGGATTCAAGTTAGAATGTCAGCGTTTCTATTTACGATAAAGCTCGTTTTCAAACATAGAGTCAGCCTGCGTCACTGCATTATATAAAAGCTATTCCTCCGTAGAAACATGGCAAACAATAAATTGACTGGGGTTAACATTTGATGGATTGCATGCCCATCACGACTCATGTGGGTAAAGGGTGATCTTTGAGTGTTGAAGGATTAAACCGAATCAACTTAAAGGAGGTGTGAAGTCGGCTGACGCTTGACAGCAGCCACTTGTTGTCAGCCAGAGGAAATGAGTGGAGTCCACCTCTGTCCCCTCCAAGCACCAATCAACACGCGTGTTGTGACACTGTCGCTTGTTTTGATGTGAAGGAAAACAAAAGGAACAACAGAGGGAAGAAAAAAAGAAAACAAGAAAAAAAAAAAACTGGATGAAAAAGTTGCGATCACGTCAGAGTGTTTTTGCTTTTACCTGATTTGATCACAGAGGCAAAAAAACAAAACGAACTAACTGAGATGTTTCCGTCTTTGATCCATTTTTTCCACCTGTTTCATTGATGACATGTTGATGGGACGATACACATGACCAAGTCACGAGAGCACAGTGCTGCACGACGCACACCAAACTTATTTCCTAGTTCCCCTTCAATAGAATGTAAAACGTTGGGCTTATTTCGAATAACCAAATAATAACCTTCACGAGAACATGGTTTAAACATTTGTAAAAAAAGTCAAATCCCTTTTGAAAAACACAAACTTAAGAGACCCTTCAGAGACTCCTGCATTAGTCTGTGTTGACTGATGCCACTGAATAAGCGCTGAGATTTAGCATGACAGAATGTGAGCTGACGAGGAGTCTTCCACATAGAAGCACAAAGAAAATGCTCAAGCAGAGCTTAATACAGTCTTACTCGGTTTTTTTTAATTTATTTTTTTTAATTGAGCTGAGAAAGTGAAGCCATGTGGGTGAACAGCAGCGAACGCTCTGGTGAGCAGAGCCGCTCAGCGATGGCCTTTTCCTCCAGTGACAGCGTTCCTGCTGGGGCCAGTGTGTGCAGGCTGAGTAAGTTCACAGCAGGTCGCACGTAGCAGAGGGAGAGGGATGACACGTCTCCCCTCCTTTCTGCCAGCGCACCTCCTGTCGGCGCTCTGTTACTAACGCGGCCATTTCTCAGTCCTGAAACTACAGCTTTAGAGGTGTGGATGATTACACTGTTCAGTTCAGGAGGTTTAAGTCAATAACACCTGAAGTCAAATAATCACTGAAAATGTAGCTTCCGACCGAGAAAGGAGCACATTTACGAGCTACAAATTAAACATAGCAAAGCTGAAAGTGGTCCAAATGCAGACATCTAATGGTACACTAAAACTATTGATCTCTTTCTCTCTCTTTCTTTCTTCTGTGCTTGTGTTCTCAGAAGACGCTGGAAGAGAGCAGCAGGAGTCAGAGCGCTGCTGCTGCTGCTGCAGCTGCAGCTGACTAAGTGACATGGCTTATGTAACTATAGCAGAAGGGCCCGAATGAACAAAGTGTTAGCGGACCGTACATTTACCAAGAACAGATTACAAATACTTAAGATAAAATGAAAAGAATAAAAACGTGACTTTTGGGAAACTTTGTGAAACACATCCCTCCTCGGTGTTTGGACTGTTACGTCCGTGGGGAAGGTGAGCCGAGCTGCCAAATCAATGTGGCTACTTCTCCCTCTTACAATACACAAAGCTTACATCCTGAAACTTTTTGTTACTTAGACGCCTTAACACAGACTTCCTCTTCCTCTATTGACATTGTGTGTACTCATCCAAACATACCTTGATCCCTCTCTCTTGTTCTCCTTCACTCAGAGACGCTTTAGAGGCTTTCAGAACCAGACGAGGATATATAAAGTACTCTCATCCCAAACAAGTCACTATTACTGAGAAGTCAATGGATGGTACTAATTAAGCAGGATGTATTCTTAAAGATCATGTTGAAGAACAGTTTGAAAGGTTCAATGAAGGTCCTGGATGTTTGTTTGTTTTTTTTGTACTGTAAATAATGAACAGAGTGCACAACTGTAGCGCTCCTCCATTGAACCTTGCATGTTGATGTTTTTTCTCTATTGTATGTATGTTCTATTGCTTCTCAACTATTTTTGCTTTAGTCCTTTGCTAATTGTTTTGCACCAAAGCACCAGTTCAGATTCAAAGGTACTTGGTAATAAAAAAAATAATATTCTGAGTCAGTAAAATATGACGAAGGTTGAATTTAATAATAATAATTTACACTTTATTAATCCCACGAGGGGAAATTCGGTTTACACTCTGTCTAACACACACATAGGCCGAGATACACACTCATGCACAAACAGGGTTCTAGTGACATGCATTAATGGAGAGGTCTCAGAGTGAGGGGGCTGCCCACAGCGAGCGCTCCAGAGCAGTTTTGGGGTTCGGTGCCTTGCTCAGGGGCACCTCGGCAGTGCTCAGGAAATGGACTGGCACCTCTCCAGTTACCAGACCAGTTTCCGGACTTGGTCCGTGCCGGGACTTGAACCGGCGACCCTCCGGTTCCCAACCCAAGTCCCTACAGACTGAGCTACTGCCGCCCAGGGGAACTATTCAGAGATGTTTGTTCCCCATGCGTCTACAAGAGTCTTTTAGACCTTCGTCTGCTCTTCTCTTGGCATAACGTCTGAGGCAACAAAAGGCGCCGCACGAACGCTCGATAACAGAATCGCAGTCATGTGGGCTGAATTAGGCCATTGAGTGGCCGGTTGCACAAGATATCAAGAGAAAAAAAAAAACTGGTAAAAGCAACAAACTGTAGACGATTGTGTTTTCTTTTTTTCCAGGGGATCCCACATGAGAAAAATAAAACAGTGGGGAGAAATGACAGATGTGGTTAAGCCTCATACTGTCCAACATCAAGTCCCACAAGACAAAGAGGTGCAGTAGGATTATACCTAAGTAATAAGTAGTAGCCGGATGTTCAATGGAGCGCACATATGCAAGTTATTTTTTAATAATAAGCAAAAAAAAAAAAAGAAATGACACAAAACTAACTTTAATTCTTTTTTAATTCTCCTTAACTGCATTTTAAAGGCTGGCTTAGTTACTTTGTATTTGGTTTATTTCTATTGAATTTGTGGATCAGGTGTTGTTTAAAAAAAAAAAAGTTAAAAGTTTGGCTTCCCTTCGGAGGAGGAGACGAAGATGAGATGTTCAGAGATATTCAAGAAAGATGTTCTGCTCTTCGAAAAAAAGGACACTTTAACATGTTCATCAGAAGCATTTGTACCCATTCAGCATCCGATTTAAGAAGCTTTGATATGCTGTATTAGATCAAAACCTCTGTGAACGTGTGTGTGTGTGTGTTTGTGTTTGTGTGTGTGTGTGTGTGTGTGTGTGTGTTAGAGTAAGAGCAGCACAGAGATTTAAAGCACCAATCCAATTAAAAGCTGAGTTCTGAGCTGTTCTCAGAAGTCTTTGTGTGTGTGTGTGTGTGTGTGTGTGTGTGTGTGTGTGTGTGTGTGTGTGTGTGTGTGTGTGTGTGCGTGCGTGTGCATGCGTGTGCATGCGTGTGTGTAATACAGTGATTATACGTGGAGGCAGATGCTGATGAAAACCTGAAACCTGAGAAATTTTTAGAGAAAAACCATTAAGAGAAATACTCAGCAGTCGATGTGTCTTTGAACTAATGTTCACTTGTTTTGGCCTGAAACACATTCGATTAAAAACACATCGATAGCTGCCGGGATGAATGTTGCTACATTTTCACGAAATTAAAAAAAAAAAATGTGACAAAGAAAAAGATCACACTACATGTATGTGAACATATAGCAGCAGATCAGCACACAAAGATGAACAGCTGGCGGCTCTCATGCTTCACTCAGCTGTCATCAAACAGAATGAGACGATGAAATTATAGAGAGCCATTCAAGTCACACACACACACACACACACACACACACACACACACACACACACACACACACACACACACACACACACACACACACACACACACACACACACACACACACACACACACACACACACACACACACACACACACACACACACACACACACACACACACACACACACACACACACACACACACACACACACACACACACACACACAAAAACAATAAGCGAGGGATGTCTGTGCTTGGACTGCAGCTACCTTTCCTCCAGCAGTGAGCACCTCTCTGAGTGGCAGTTTCACTCTACCCACTATCACATGTTGGATAAAATGTGGCAGCAGATCCAACCCAAAATATATATATATTTATTTTTTCTGATTTCACTGAAATTAAGCACTTCATCTTGATTGAGATTTTCTTTTTAAAGAGGTAATGCATGCTGTGTCAGTTATGTCAAAACATACACGAGCAAGCAAAGAAACAGTAACTCAGTCTTTAAGGACTCGGGTTGGGAAAAGAAGGCGGCGTCGGTTCAAGTCCCGACGGTGCCAAATCCAAAAAATTGGTCTGGTCGCTGAACAGTTGCCAGTTCACTTCCTGAGCACTGCAGAGGAGCCCTTGATCAAACTGAACCCCCGACCGGCCGTGTCTTAATAACGGAGTGTAAAATTTGATCAATCTTCTTCTTAAACAACTTGCCCCAAATGATCAAATACTCAAACTCATACTGATGGAGTTCTCATGCACCATTTCTGATTTCACTTCAGGATGAAAGCTTCATTTCAGTGCCGATTGGCTTTAATGGTAAAGAGACAACACAGTGATTCTTTTGAACTATATTAATTAAAGGCAGGGTTGGTCATTGTCAAAAACTCGCCTGATTTTGAAAGTAGCATTCTCTCTGTGCTCCGTCTTCACCCCCTCCCCTCTGTGCTCCCTCAAAAGCCCCGCCCCTCACCTACATGCTCGAGCGTCATTGGTCCAGAAGCGGATTTCGGCTCCAGCTTTGAGTGTGGTCTTGTGCACACATGGAGTAGAGAGCGAGCAGGGAGATAGGGAAGCGTGATTGGTTCATAAAATTCGAACCGAGTGCAGACATTGGTCGAAGTTTTACACTTAAAACTGGGGGGGGGGGGGGGGGGGGGTTCAGAGCACATGACTTATTAGTTTTCTAAACACAATTTCAGCCGCAATCTTACAAAATGTATCTGGAGAAAATCCCCAACCCTTCCTTTAAAATGCTTCAAGTAAATGTTTTCTGTTGTAAGAGTCCTTGAGCAAGACGTGAGGAAACATCCAAACATGTTTTTCACCTGTGCTCCCTCACATGCATTGAGGCCGCTATTCTTAACCCGAGCCGCCAGATGCCCATTACAGCTCTCTGCTCGGCTCCGTTCTAATCAACGGCTGCCCTCATTTCCAGCTCCCCTGCAGGGAGAGTCGCGCGAGTTGGTGATTGAGGAGAGATTTGAAGCGGGGAAAGAGTGCCACAAAGCATTAGCCCAGAGAGAGCACATCGGGACTTGCTTCTGTCTCCGACTCCGCGTGCATTCGTGCGACCGTGCGAATCTACCGCAAGTCGAACCTCAAGAGCTCCAATCCATATCTGCGGGAATCTGACATGCAAAACAAAAAGAACGACGAGGGAATCAATCTTTCACAGAAGTTCGGATGAACAGCTCAGACTTCCTCGTAAAAGGTTGTGAAAACAGAAATAAAACCAATTAGTCGAGAGTTTTTATGACTCAGATATCATTTGTCTTGTGACGCATGATTCCCGTTCACAGAAGCGTCCGAGCGAAAATAGCAGCACCAGGTAGAGTAATGAGTTATTAATATTGATCAGGAGCCCAAACAAACCCACACAGACGTATTACAGTCATTAAGAGGCACGCTTAGAGCCTCTTAAACAAACAAGAGAAGAAATGTGGATATTAACAGCGCAACAAAAAAAAAAACAACAGAGTAACGTCCTCTGGAAACTGTGCTGAAGACAAGAGCAGTTAAAACAGGCGACGCCACAAACCTTCTGCACCATTTGAAATAATATCACCAGATAAATACATCTCTACCTGGTGGGAGTCTACATTTCAACAGACTGTAAATAGAGATGAGACTGTAAGTAATCTCTCTCTGTGTCTTTGTTCGGCACTTTGGGTGCAGATAAAAGAAAAAAACAGCTTTCACGAAACCACTGCTGAGAAGCAGGTAAATGAGAGTTTCTTTTTTTTTGTGTGTGTGTTCATGTGTTTATACGGCTCAGTGACCAATCACCACATGGTATGGAGCTGTGTGCTGCAGAGGAGAGAAAGTGTGTGTTTGGCGTTTTAAGTTGAAGCCGCATCCCCAGCCCGAGTAAAAAAAAAAGTAAATAAGAGAAAAGTAAGAGAGGAGGATATGGGTTACAGGGTTAGATTATAATATGGGGCAGCGAGAGGACCGTCACAGAAACTGAGCTATAGATAGTGTGTCATCAATCCAGCTCGCTTCAGAAATAGATGGTCATTTTGTACCACACACACACATACAGGATGTTGGCTCCTGTCTCCAGTAAAGGATGTTTTCTCAAGTTATATACAGTGGTGTTCGGTGGCTGTGACACACACACGCACACGCACACACACACACACACACACACACACACACACACACACACACACACACACACACACACACACACACACACACACACACACACACACACAATTATTGAAGCACAGCAACAACGCACATCAGAGCGCCTCTCTCTCCTCATTTCCGCTCTCTATTGACCACATTAGTGTCTTATTAGAATTTGACAGCAGCGCTGAGGGGTCTCTCAAGACATATTTATAACTGAATCAATGAATCAATATCCGCACCAGAGCTGGATGTTACAGATGACTTCTCTGTGAGTCCAAATGTGCTGTTTGTGCATGAGGGGCTCCAGAGTCTCTTTATTTGCTCTTTCAGCTCCTGCGATAATATTTCAGTTTTAATCATGACCTGAGGAAAAAGACCTGGATACTGGCCAATAAGAGGAGACTTTGGTTCTGTTCAAATTCAGTCCAGTCTGATAATGAATCAAGTCAAAGTCTCTGTCAGAGCATAAAGACACTTTTGAAAAACTCAAATTACGAAATGCTGAAACTGTACTTTCGTTTTGTAATGCAGTGAGTTAGCGTTATATGCCTGCAGAAACAGAGCTCTACATGCCCATCTAGTGTGAACTAGCAGCTGATGCTGAGCAAAGTGGCTAAAAAGCAAGAGTCGACCCTGTTGATTTTGGCTGCAGAGGCTTTGTGGACAGGTCAACCTCAGGGCTTCTGAAGGACATGGGGGGGGGGGGGGGGGGGGGGGGGGGGGGTTTTCATGGGCATTGGGCAAGCCCTACAGAACGATGAGGAGAGACACTGCCTGGGCCTCAAAACAGCAGCCGTAGCAATAGGGTGAGTCGAGGGAGGGAAAGCAGAGGGGGGCACACCTGGGACGCCAGATGTTTCCCATGAGCCCTCTGGAGGTGTTGAGGTCCTGTCATGGAAACAGGAAGGAGGGTGCCCAACTGATGTAGGTGACCTGTGTCCTGTATCCACTGCCTCACATTTCCTCAGTCAAGTCTGTAGCTTTCCACTTCCCTGTACCACGTGTGTGCACACAAGTCTGCGTCTCCTCCCTGGTGCTGAATACCAGTCAGGTATCACCTTTCTGTGCTTTTTAAGGCTAATGAGGGTGAAAGAGACTCCGTGCTCATTTGCATGTGAAGCGAGAAAATGGGGGAGGGGAAGGGGGCATTTAAATTCGATTCAATAACTGCCATAGACTGTGATAGTAACGATGCTTGGAATGCACATCCGCAGATTATACATCAGTACCTAACAAACTGGCAACATACGTGTTGCAGAGGAATAAAAAGGGCCACAGCCCTTTATTTTAGCCAATCAGGTAATGTATAGTATAATACACTGCACCGGATGCATAGGTATGCTGCATGGCATCAGGGTGACGCAGTGCAAAGATTTTAAAATCTTCCCGTGGCCCTGTCCATTGCAGTTTAGCTTTTGGGAAGGTTCTCCTTCCAGCTTCTTCAAACAGGGAACGTGCTGTACTGAATTCAGCCTGAAACGAAAATAAGCTTTCACACCAGAGAAAAAGGTTAAAGGGATACCCATTTGCGTTAAGCAACAGGCTATGCTAACGGGCTCTGTGGAGAAAGCAGAGAAGAACCGAGAATGGCGGGAAAAAGTGTGTTTTCAAACTGACATGGGTGAAGACAATTTTGTTGGTCGAATTAGATGTTCGTGGCTCTTTCCATGAGCCGCTAAGTGGCAAGGGGGTCTTGATTATTCACAAACTGTGACATTATTTTTTTAAATAAATTTGTACGAATGTTTTTCTTCTTTTGTATTTTTAAGCTAGCTGCTTCCGACGGGCGGGTCGGCGGCTGTGAGGACAAGGAGCCCGGGCCGAGTTCAGGTGATATATGAAACCTGTCATTCCTGGAGCTCTGTGCCTGCTTAAAAAGATATACGAGTGTCTGTAACGTTGGGCATGTGGACGTCGGGCAAGCCCTGGTTGCTGAAATCAATAAGCCAAATGTTTGTATATGGTTGCGACTCCAGCCCATAGGGATATCAAAAGCTATTAAGCATGCATAAAAACAGCCTTCTTTCATCATCTGTATGTTCAAGTGTATGAAGTGTACATCCACCTTCTACTCCAAAATACCCAGGCCTAAGAGCACTGGGAAATGGACATTGAAGTGTATTTTCTGCCCTCCTGCCACATTTCTGGACCACGTGTGTAGTCTTTTTCTGTACCTAAAAAAAGCTCCCACATTATCAGATCTAATAGGCTTCTGGATACAGCTGTAGTGTTCTGGCAATGACTAAGAGAGCTCCTCTTTCCATTCAAAGGAGTAATGGAAGCACATGCGGCTCCATTCATATTGCATTCAACCTAATGACATTGAGCAAGAAGCTGAAGACGGCTTTATTGGATTGGCTCTGTGTTATGTCAGGAAAGGAAAAGACGAGGTAAGCTTAAAAGCATTCACAGGATATTTTTAACATCACTCTGGATGAAATTTTCCATTTCCCATATTTGCGGAGTTGTTATGTTGCACTTACAAGAAATCTGATTGGCAAATGTGTGGCTTTATATATTAACCAGTGCCAGGAAAATAGATGTACTAATGGGAGACAGAGAGCATCAATAACAATAGATGCAGAGCAGTTGCATTAAAAATCACTCAATGAACATATTATTTATACGTGTTTGATACTTCTCCAGAATACCACTGCCAATCTAGTTTTTAATGACAAGACTCCCCACTGCATACAGGAAAACGACCTCCTTCTTCAGCCAAACAAAAAAAGACACACTTTGGTCAAATGACTATAATCAATGAAGCAGACAAACTGAGGAAGTGATAGAAAATGAAAAATAACCCTTGCTAATTCTGCTATTCCAATGGCCCAGTCCAACCAACACTCAAATCAGCCAGCAAGGTTTTGTTTCATTATGGATGAAGAAGTCCTTCTTTGAACTCTGAAACACAAAGTGGTTTTATTGCCATGAATAATATTGAACTTGATGTCCATGCTGGCTTTAAAGCTGGAAAGCCATTTTGCACAGTAAGGTTGTGGTCACACTGGGAAGTGTGTTTGTACTTGTACTGCTCTAATGATTCCCCTCTGTAAGTACTTCATATACTGTACATCGGTAAAATATGGGCACAATAATGACAAACAATCTTGAAGCATTCTTCAGAATAAATTCTGGGCGACTTAAGTCCATTTAGACATAAAGCCTTAAAGTTATGGGATGTGGTCACTTTGACAGACAGAAGGATCCTGTTGGCTTTCTGCTAGTTATCAACCACGGTCAACTCAGTCCCTGAACTCCACCTCTCAGCTGAGATTGTCTTATTTCTGGAGTATTTAATTCAAAACATGGGCAAATAATATGGCTGTTTATGGCACCAATTATCTATCCACACCGTTATAAATATATACGTTTTAGGTATGTTGCTCTCGTAGTAAGATAGAATGAGATGACATCATATATAAGCTGTGTGAAATCTTCTCAGTGTTCAAAAATCCGAAAGAAAAACTTGAGAGTAGGCAGGCTTTGCTTGGATTAACAGCACTTTTTATCTAGAAAGCTGGGTCAACTTCCTTCTTTCTGATCCATCTCATTTCACTAAGACAGTTGTGTGTGTTTATTCCAGGCAAGCACAACTTAGCAGATAGAAAGAAGTGCGATGAATGGTGTAAGGAGAGGAAGAGAAAGTTCAGAACGACTGGAGCAAATTACACAGAGAAGATGAAAATGAAGGGGTGGAGAGAGGGAATGGAAGAACTAATAGTCATCATCCTCGGCTTCCAACAGCCTGTTGGAGAAAGCTGATAGTCCCGAGGATGAGCTAATTCATTTAAGAGATGAGAGAGCAGAGAAGGAGGGAGATGAAGAAGAGGCAGAACCATATTAGATAACAACAGGTCATTAAACAGCAATGCCCAGTTAATGTATTACTTCATTATTAAGTGCGACCATTGCTACACAATAAAGACAAATGAACACTGAGCTACACTATATTAACTGAGTGATATTTACATAGACATTTCAGATTGGAACAAAGAAACAAGCAGGACTTTGGGTAACGTTGGAGGACGATTGTTTTATACACTCCGGATAACTGTAAATGTTAAAGTCAAATTTAAGTTCAGATTACAATAAAACTTTCAGAAAACAGTCAAAATAGAGCTGAATTTATTCCACCAACATGGATCCTACTGTCTTTTGGTAAATGAAAACCGTTTGATCCGTGGAGTGCGGCAAACATTAGCAGTGCTAGCACCAAACGCATCCGGTCCTCATTGCCTGTTACATTCCATATGACTGCTCTACTTAGGCATTGCTCAGGTCGAGAAGTTATATGCTGGTTTGACTTAACGAATCCTTCATACAACTTTATTTCCATTTTCGAGAACCAAACAGCACTGCTTCCGAAAGATCTGTTTATTAGGCTTGTTGACATCAATATGGCGGTATCCATTAATGGGCACTATACAGCAGCCAATGCAAGTGGTCGGTAGCTATGTCACCGTTTAGAGAGCATATCACTGGCAATGCAGAATTACGATAACGTTCAAATATTGTTTTGTATCCTAACCGGAAAATGGAAAAGGTTCATTTTCCTGGCTCCAGCTCTGCAGAAAGGTCAGTGGGTCACCACAGTACATATCCTTCGGCAGGTGAGAAACTGTCTGGCTGAGATCCATTACGAGCATAAAGAAGATAAATTCCTGCAAGCTCAGGAGACACAGTACCTGACCCTGACCTCTCTGTGAAAGGCTGAACTAGGATGTCTTCATGTCTATCAATACAGTACCACAGGACACAAGGACACTGAAATTAGAAAGACCGTCCAGTAGGTTGTCCTCTATAAACCTTTATAATATGTCTCTCTTTTGGCAAGCCTGCTGCCCTTAATGTCGTGATGGTTTGAGGACTAAAGAACTGGAGACTAAATATGGAGGTGAAACTCTTACTGTTCAATTTACAAAATGAATGAGCGCTTAATAAGCAAACACAGTTAGCTGCTGCTTCTTACTGCTTCCAGCCGTGTCATGTTTTTGGATCTTAGAGAGTCTTTTAACTGGAACATTTAAGACTGAATCTTTTAGAGAAAAGTGTTTGACTTATTATTATTGTTGGGTTGTATCTGGTTGTTGTTTTTCAAGTGTAGGACCTATGTGGACAATTCCACTCCCAGAAAACCCATGGGTGCTACCCCTGTGTCTTCTTCCCTTTTTATTTTGCTTTTCAATTTGTTTACTTTAAAAAAGAAACCAGCCTTAAGGCAATATTCAAGAGCAGAGGCGTCCTCTCTGAAAACTTCACCAGAAGAGTGAAAGGCCTTTTCACAAAACTCCAATCAAATACAAAAGTAAGAATAAACAGACGTCTTTGAATTTGTCCTACTGCAGTATTTTCACATACGACGTACTTTCTTAAATATTTGACAAAATACCTTATTTTTCCTCCATTATACTACATGTTTCATAACTTTTCAGTTTCATTTATTATTATTTTTTCAGGTTTATTTCCAAAACCTTTAAGGAAGCAAGATTTAAGTAAGGTGACAGCAATAACATGTTGTATCTACTTAAATTTGTTTTCAGCTCCCCAAAATGGTTTATCCGGATTGTCCTGGCTTGCTAGTGAAAAAAAGTGCTATGAAGGCTTTAAAGTTTCAGGGATTCTGCTGCTGCTTTCACCCAAAGACATTCAGTGATATTCAGAATAAGCCAATCAGTGACACCGTCTGCTGCAGGAACGGCTTTGGTTTTCCAATGATAATTATTCTTCCCTCAAACACATTATGCCGAGAGTAATAACACAAGAGGCGTTGGAGAAGAGTCTGTCTTAAACCTGATTTTTCTGCAGGAGAAAAGAGACTATCTCTGCTCATTGTGACCTCAGTGACAAGGTTATCAGATCTCTGGTGGAGTAGAGGGAGAGGAGGACGGGACCTGGCGCGGTGTCGAACTTCAGCCTAATTATGGCGTTCACCCAGTCGTGTAACGCTCCAGATCAATGTCCTAACATGTGGCAAGTGTGTTGCAAAGGGTGACACCTCCTAATACAGAGATAAGCTTCCCTTGTTGACAGGAGAAAGATGCAATCCATCTTCATTACGCTGCCTGCACTTGTGTATCTGCTCTGATAAATAGCTTCTTTTGTACTCCTCTCCATTCTTTTTTTTTTCTTCTTGAAGGCACCTCCTTCTTATTATCCTCTTTTGTTCTTGTGAATAATATCCAGCTGCCTTGATAACTGTCAGACTGTGGTGCTGATAATAGACGTTCTGACAGCACATACTAGGATCAGGGTTCTTTTGATCACTTTGTAAACAGATGGATTCAATGGGAATTGGCTTCGTACGCTTGGCCAAAACCATATTCTGAGCTTTACTCTCCAAATCCACCATGTGTTTGCAGGGTCATGCTTTCTGATGTGTCTGGAATTTCACACACGCACACTGGTGTCGATTAATTCAAACACTCCCTAAAGCTGGCAGAACGATTTTACTTTTCTTTGTAAAATACATATTTCACCTGACATATTCATGTGCTGGCTTGAGGGTCAAACCACCACCATGTTCGTGCTTTTAATCTAAAGCTGTGCTCGATTTCCTGGGCACAATTCACACCTTGAAGTCAGAGCAGCAGTCACACAGGAAGAAGTTTGATGAGAAACTTCACTTTTTCTTGATTTTTTTTAATTTATTTATTTATTTTTTAGTTATTTGAATTCAGATCAGATTCACGAAAAAAATTCCTCCAAAATTCATGCAGCATGTTTGACACTCGCACGATGTGTTCCTTTTGGATTATGACAAACGGAGGGGGGGGCTTTACTTTTCACAGAAGCATAGCAAGAAAACGGTCAAATAATATGTATTCTGACAGTGGGACTTGATCCCATCTGTTAGTGCAGACGGTTAATGATCATATGTCTCTACACTCTGACTGGTTTAGCTCAGTTGTGAGAGCACATGGTCCACGTGCTGAGGCTATAGACCTTCTCGCAGGTTCGACGCACAACCCTGGCGTATAGTTGGAGAATATCACAATGAGGATATTGTTGGTAGAAATACTTATGAGAACACACAATAGAGAAAAACAACAGCCGGCAGCTCCACCTGCTCAACTCATAACACTTCGAGAAAGATCTAGAAGTCTCTGAGCAACAGACTTGTTGTTTGACTCTTCTGAAGGAAGCAAAGAGTTCACTTTATTTTGAGTTTTTACACTTAGACATTTGTGATTTTTCCCCAAACTACTTCATTTCATTTCAGCTATTATATTGGAAAAATTAAAAGAAACATAACAGATGTTACTGTTAAACAGGCCTGCCTCTGTTTTAATTGGCTTACAGCAGGTGACTGTAATGGTTGGCAGCAAAGCTTTGAATGTATGACCAACACTTTGAGAAGAATAGAGTCAGAAATGTATTGATAGTGATGATTGTAGAGTCATATAATCCATATCATCTAATCAGGGTAGGTTATCTGTCTGGTTGTTTACGGTGTATTTACACAGTCTTTATTAATACGATAGGTCAGGACTCCTTGATAGGCGACCCGCGGGCCGGCCGCCTGTTTGTGGCCCCCAAACTGTTACTACTTCACTGTGTCTTGGTTGGGTCACATGGCACGTGTATACCGGGACTGATCTCCATGACAACAACTATACGCAGATAGCCTGTTACTGGGTCACTCACTGCTGCAAGCGCAACTTTAACTTTCACTTTGGTTTTAGGAGCAGTTGGCATATTGACGTTTTACCGGCTGTAAGGGCTTGATTTACTAATTAAAGAGTAGCCTGCGAAAGTGCATGTTCACGCACAAAGATTGCCCGTTTGGTTGGTGGTTTTACAGGTGATCTACTAAAGTAGATTTTGCATGAATGATGATGAGCTGTGTTCTGTGGGGCACGGACGCTCAGGCTCGCACTCGGGCCATTGTTGCGGGCCTTCAGCTGGTCAGCGCTTTGTGCGATTGGACATATATGCACAAGTTTGTAAGAGGTATCGAACAAGGGGGTACAAGCGGTGGTGAGGTCCCCAATCCAAGCGTCCCACAGCACACAGGGCTTCAGATGGAGGAGACGAGTGCAAAAGGAGTGCGCCGGACGGGAAGAGGTGGGGAGAGACATGCAACACAAGATAAAGGAAATGTCCAGTTTAAAATGTAATGTTGGCGAGAAGAGGGAAATTGGAAGACGTAACGGGCAATGTTAAAAATCTTTTGATTGCAGAGACTGTGAATGTGTTCAGTAATATTAGTTTAATCATGGTGTTTCTGTCATTCAAAACATGTTAACTGGTGTGGGGGGAAAAAAAGGTTTATTTACACTTCTTTAATTGAGCCCATGTCTCCTCCTAATTACAATAACAGCAGCCTGTTGTGCATAACACTGGGCTCCTGGATCAGCACGTTGCTTTCAAAGGTGTTAAATTCAGACACCGTCACAATCACCACAGTTCTTGCCAGGCTTGATAAATCACAATGTGTGTACGAACTTAACTTCTTCGTATTTTCTCCTCCCAGTATTTTGCATGCTTGGGCAGAAACGTATATTGCATATTAATTAAGGCAAATGTTCTAAATGGACAATACGTGTTGTTTTGCTCAACTCAAACACACACTCCTCACTGCACGCTGTTTGTAGATCAGATAGCACACATAAGACTCGCAAACCTTTAATAAATCAGGCCGATATGAAACAACAACAAAAATGGAAATTACATTTTATTTTAGTTTGTAGTTTTGTTGTCGTTTTGAATGAAAAGGACATTTTTGAATATTATTGCATGTGGCCTGACCGACCTTAATAAATGGCCCTTTGAGTCACTGAAAAAGATCTTTGTGGCCCTTTAAGATTTGTATTTGAGTACCCCTGATATAGGTGTAGCAGAAATTACTCTAGCTGATTGAAAATGATGTTTGGGTTATTAATATTTTATCTATACAGTTTAAGTCTGCAGGGACAAGGCACATCTAAAACATTTATGTAATGCACCAGTTTAACCATCATGGTTAATGTTTAAGTGCCGGGCAGGTGAATGGAAGATCTTAACCCCCGTATCCACCAAGCGCTCCAGTACGGATCAGTACAGTTTGGTCTGGTTTGGTTTGTTTGCGTTTCCACAGCCAACCGTGCCATATTTGGTAAGCGGCGTGTAAGCTGGATGCTGCCGCATCTGCTACGTAATAATGTCACATGACAGCAGCTAAAAGCTAACAGCTACCCCTTTAATACATCCAACAAAGGAGAAAAACCTGACAACACCAACGATGAAGACATCCAGCAATTTGTCTATTTTGTCACTGGCATGTGGCTCTTTAATACAAAACTTAAATCAAGCTTTGTTTCAGAAAATGCTGTGAGCCACGAGGCGAAATACAGATAAATAAACAATCGACTGTGTGTTTAAATACGTTTGTCTTTTTGTGTTTCGACACAAGCTGGGGTGTACATATATATACCACGTGTAGGCTGCTATATGGTTATTAGGACTGCTATATGTTTTGTTTTATGTCATAGTGAGGACGAACGATAGGTCGTCTACTTTTTATAATGCTGTGTGATCTACACTGCTTTTGTGATCAACATATTGTTGCCCCTGTTTTAATCAGTAAGGGTACTGCATCTTTAGAATCAAGGCTGCACCACAGTTTGACAAGAGGAAGATAAACTCAGAATAAGGCTCGTCTGGATGATTGTGTTGAGTGAGTCAGAGACTATTCAAAATGTTCAACGTTTCAATTTAAGCTGTTACTCCATTATATCCTCCGAAATTAAAATGTGGCTGCTTTGTTCAAAAAGAGAAAAAAATAACAGAAACACTCGTCATTAGGCAGCAGGAACTATGACTGCCACTTTTTATTAAGGTCAGAGTGACTCAAATGTGAAGTGAATACTTTTTTTTTCCAAATGCAAACAATAATCACAACTTTGAATACAAAGTTTCAAATTAATACATGCGACCGACTTTTCCTTTATCTACATTTCGAAAAAACTTGTTTCTTTTGCATGTTGTTGCGAAGCCGACTGAATCTTCTTTATAAAAGCCTTTTCATTTTGTCGTATTCACCTGTTCAAGATAAAGCTCCCATACAGGAAGAACAGATAAGAACAAAATAACACCCATACATGGTTGATGTCAATGTGGTGTTGGATGAAATCAAAAATGAAAATCGCACATTTGTAGAGCATCAGCATTCCTCAAGCTGACTGGTTGTTTTACTCTACGATTCCCAGATGTGCGTTCGATTACCCTGAAGGAAAACGTAATTAAATCTGCCTCACATAATCCTACTAACAAGCCCTTTTTTATGTCAGGGTTAAGTGTGATTACATTTCAAGATGGACAGCGAAGCAAAAGTTGCCTATTAAGAGGTGACCACTGGTTTGATATCCCACAATGCATTGAGACATTGAGAAGCTGCAGGAGAAGCCATTAAAGAAAGGGGGGGGGGACCATTAGCTGAAGACTGACGGGGTGGAAAGGGACACTAATGATCCAAACAGACAGCTGTCCTACTAATTAGCAGAGAGTGAGAGGTTCAGGTCCTCACACTCACTTAGACTCAGCGTCAGAGTAAAGGACAGTGGAGATGACTGACAGTGGGGGAGAATCTGGAGTGAGGGATGCTAGTTAGCAGTTTACTCAGCAGCTGTGTCTTAGTGTTGTGACAATAATTCGATTCTGCATTAATGAGAGCAGGGACGTGAAGACTGATATCACAATCTGCACACTGTGTAATTGGAAGAACTGACTCTTAAACTGAAGCCAATTTACAGGGGGGAAAAAAAGACTTCTTTACATCATGTACGCATCGAGCGCACGGACAAATAGCTCATTACAGTCTATTAGTCAGAGCTGCTTCATCATTCTGTCACAAATCTTTATAAAGACTGTAAAATTAGATTTTTAAAAAAAGAAAAAAAGAAAAAGAAAAACAGGGAGACTGAACAATGTTTTCTCTTATGTTGGATCCATAAAATACACTCAACGTCAACTTCTGATCATCAATTACATAGATTCTTGATGATCAGTGCATGTGCAGCAAGAAGAACTAAATGCACATCACTATTTGCTATCAAAGGGAACAAACGGTTGTGATGCAGCAAATAGAAAGCAGATTATATAAAAGCCAAATGGACTTCTTTTGGAAAAAATGCTAAAATGAAATTCCTCCGAGTCCAGTTTTGTAAAGTTCAAGAGTGATGATAAAAAGGGAGCAAAGAAAAAAAAACGAAAACAGAAAACTAACAGTTAAAAAGATTCTCAAAACAAACTTCAAGCAATTTGAAAAGCTTTTAGAGTGCAGCTATTTGTCAGCAGCACAGATTCATGAGTCAAGGCCCTCTCTTTTCAGACAGATACAGCCGACACAAAAGACTGACACTGACTTTACAGTCTGAAAGTTACAGATTTTCTTTTCACAATCACTTGTTCTAAGGCTTCATGCTACCATGACTTTCATTTAGAATTCATCTCTGATGTCTATACACCATGAGAGGATAAACACCTGTTTTACATGCACTCAATACTAAATAATGGCTATTTGTATATTTAATATGTGATTGTTCATGGTTTGTTTGAGTGATTTTTAAATCTTCTAATTTCATCTTTTTTTGTCACGTCTAAAAAAAAAAAAACTTATCTTGTCTGAACTGAAACAGTTTTCCATTTGAAGACTGTTGTGAAGAAGCCACCATGGCATTGCAACTGAATCATTCACCTTTGAGTGTTGTAGGAACGCGACCATTCTCAATACAATATTGGACCAGTCAGTCCTGCATTCATGATCCAATAACCGGCTGGTGAATTGTGGCATTTTCCCTTTTGGGTGTCTCCGAGTAGAGAATGACTGTCAATGAAGAGGGCTAAACCAATTTTGAACCAGAGAACGTAAAGCTACATTTCAAGCTGCTCTGCTGCACCCTAAGACACCTTGGTGTGCTGGGATCGTTTAACTTCATATTAATATTCAATATATCACTTTATGCCTTAAATGCTTTTGTCGTTCTTTCACAGAAGACAAGCTCTGACACGTGTGTGTGAATGCAATGGGCTCACATTTTCATTGTTCACTCTTCTGAGGGCTGTACAATTGGGTGAGACAGTTGAGCCAACAGCTCAGAAGACAAGTGCTGCTGAATTAAATATAACAGCTTAGTCTGGCTGTGTGGAGACAGATTAAAATAAAGAACAGAACATGGACACTATTCTCTGATTGATCAGTGAATAGAGGATAAGGCAGAGTGACAGGCAGTGCAGAGTGACTTGACGAGACTCAAACATGCCTTCAAGGATGGGAGATTCTTTTGTCATCCACGACTGTCTTTTCCATCCAACTTTACATTTAGAAAGTCAGAGTTCTTTTGGATGTAGCCCCTCAATGTTCCCGTTGTTCCTGAACGCATCAATGCACCAGCGCTCACTCTGTGCTCAACTGGAATTTCACTGGATCTCTTACAGCCCAGCGTTTTACACCCATACATCAGAATAAGAAGCTAGATGCTTGAAAGGTGGGTGGTGTATCTATATTCTGTCAAGACTGAGTCACATCCTGGCCTCCTGTCTCGTCCCCTCCTGCTCTGCATATTTTCTAGAAGGTTCATGTTAAGCCCTATTCAGACCGATGCTTCAAGGTGCAATATTAAAGTCCAGGTGACGTTTCGCCTTCATTCTGAATGTTGCAGAGGTTTAATTGGGGGGAGGGGGGGGCAAAGTGTACTTTGTACTGACTTCTCGGGTAGTGACAGCACTGCAGGGGCCAGATGGGATCAGAGGAGCCAGTGGGCGAGCACAGCGCTGTAAAATATATCTGATTGTGTGTCGGTGTGGAGCACCCGCTGTGCCATGCTTTCTCAACGCCGAAAAGCAGACTTGGGCACCAATTTTAAAATGAAGAAAAAAAGCAGCATGCACGTCACATAAAACAGGGTTTTGCGCGCATACACGCATATCTACGCAAAGCCTCGGACAGTAACTGCAGTAATTATAATGTACCGAACGTCATCGCAGCACAGCGGACCCCTGAGCTCGATGAGATTGTGTCGAGTGCTTCAGGGGACACACAAGTTCTGAACATCTTTTTACCAGAGCGCTCTACGAACACGCAGCATTACAATTTAACCTACAGTCTAATCTTTTCTACTCAAAATCTCACTTTTTTTTTTTTTTTTTTTTTTTTTGGAAGGAGATAAAGGTGCCTTGATTTAACAGAAAGGATTCTATGCCTAATGGTTAAAGGACAAGAACATGTTGACATTTTCACAAGATTACTGCGTAGAATAAAACGTTCCGACTGCAGTACATTTGCATACAAGGTGAAAACGGGAACGGTGACAGCGGCGGAGCTCCATCAACTGTTTCCATTGAGATGTGCCAGTAACAGCATGCTCAATGGCCGGGACCTGGACCTCATTCACCTCGCCTTGGACCGTTACATACACTATACTGAATTCTTTCAAGATTGGAAACAACTGTATGATATTTGCAATAGAAAAAGCTATCAGTATTACTTGCAACAAAAATGTTACTAATCCAGACATGCTCAGAGGATTAACACGCAACTCTTCCCTCCAGCTGTTTTTCTAACAAAGAATGAATAGTCTGTAGTCCTGGGAGTAATCAATAAAACACAATACTGATTCACTCATATGAGGTTGTGAAACAGCAGCTCATTCCGAGTCCCAGCCCCCAACTAAATAAAGCACACAGAGCACCCCTACTTAATTTTTTTTTTTTTTAAACTCTTTTGCAGGAGCATATGCTGGAGTTAATGATCACGTAACCATCAACATGAGATGGCTTGTGGTCTCTAAACTGTCGTTTAGTGAGATATTTACAAGGTGATCAGCAGGAATGAGAAAAGTGATCAATAGGCCGTCTCTCAGTTTCTCCCATGAGGACGGTGAAGCTGAGTCCTGCAGCTTTCCTCATGAGCATGATGCTTACATTCCTGCAGGTCAGGGGAACAAACGTCCTCTCACAGAGGACAATAAATTTACTTTCTTTATTGACGGATTGGTGGGATGTCCAGAAGTCTTCCTGTGGGCTAATGGTTTTCGCTGCAGCTCCAGTTAGACTGAGTGCACGAGGAGACACGGAGGGAGATCATTAAGCGTTATTCACTCTGTAGCTTCCCGCGCACACAGATTGTCAATACAACTCAAATTGGATTGAGCTGATTTGGTAGCTGTGACAAGAATAATGGAGCTGAAATTCAAAGGTGTAAAAACTCTTCTATTTCCATTATAAGAAACAGTTAAATCTGACTTTACTTTGCACTATTCAGTGTATCATTAATCCTTTCAATTTCATTAATCAATAATCAAAATATAATATTAAAAAAACATTGTCTTTTGTGGTTTTGGATTTGGGCCTGCCACTTGTCACTCGAGTTCTGTAACTGTTGAAAATCCCTCCTCCGTTTTTTTTTTTTTTTTTGCAGATTGTTGAAACACAAACTCAACCTGGAAATGAAAAATCTGTATCGTGATTACATTTTTTTCCCCATCTTAGTCTCACTTGTAGCAACACCACGACGCTGCCTCTCCCTTTTCGAGATTGTGAGAAGGTTGGCTTTACTATGACACCCTTCAAGGCCTGTGAAACTAGTTAAAGAATGCTGGGCCAGTCTTCATCAAGGTTCTTTTAAGATATAACCATGTTAATGAAATGTGCGTTGATTCCTTTGGGCTTTTCCTTTTATAACATTAAATGTGTGCAAAAAGGTTCTTCGTTGTCAGCACGGAGACATCCGTACACCTTTAGAATTTCAAGGCGCGTTGCTGAGTACCATGCTGTTAAATGTAACCTCGCCTAATTGGTGGTAAACATGTACACCTTAAAGATAGCCTCGGATTTCTTATGACTGATGAACAGAAAAACTTCTCAATATTCTCAGCAAAATCTCTAACACATCGACTTTGAATATTAACAGTTTTTCTGGTATGATGATGATAATGATGATGATGATGATTTCTATTATTGGGGGGCATTTGATGTTGAACTTCAAACTTTACTCGTGTAGGTTCTCTTTCACCTCTATGACTGGGGTTTTATTGCCTTGCTGCGTCATCTATGATTTGAAAATATCAGATTAGCACAGAGTCAGTGAAGCTGAAAGTAAGCATGCTGCTCAGATTCAGCGGTGCAGAGGATCTTTCCTGTTGAGTTTCAGTCAGAGCTGTCAGCCCAAAAAGAATCGGGGATAGATTTCATTGACAGAGCCGAGAGTGGTGTAGCATCCAGCAGACTGGATTCGTGCCGCCCTTCTCCTTGCAGCGTGGCGTCATGTTGGACTCATTTCCTATCAGCCTTCTTCATGTCAGTCACAGCTAGTTTTGTGTTCCGTTTGAGACTTTTCTTTTTTAAGTTTACTTCCAGTTGTGATTTTCTCTGAGTCAACACGTTGTTTTCTCGTGTTTTATGTTCACTTCTCTTTTTATGTTGTTATCTGCTGCTTCTGTATGATCTCTAGCCTGACTTCCTGCCATTGTTCCGTTTCCTGCCTTTTGTTGCAATACACCTGTGTCTCATCTCCAATTAGTCTGACCTGTACATGCAGCCCTGTGTTTCCACCAGCCCTCTGCCTGACTGTCATAGACTACCCAGTGTTTCACGCTTTCCAGCCTCATTTACATTGTGTTTGCTCAATTTCACTTTTAAATGGGTTTTTGGATTTTGGAATTTTCCATTCTTGAATTTTTCTGTTTTTTGTTTCCCTTTGTAACTGAGTCGGTGTTTGAAGTGTTACACCAGTTGCTCAATCGCAGCTTAATATCTCCCTAAAATCTATCAAATACAAACACGGCATCTCTTTCCTTTATTCACGATGAAAATGGGGTGTTGTTACTTTAAGTGTGTCGACTGTAAGGTAAGGCTCAGACTTAAAGCATTTAAGGCACATTTATACCCAATCATCCTCTCCTGATGACTAAAGTGGGATTCTGGTCTGGGCTCTGGTTAGCACCGATTTTTGTCCGGATGATCTGCTAATGTGAGAGCAAACACACTCATTGGGGCAGAACTCAGTAAACTAAACATGTTTGATATTTAAAGCAAGAGAGACCGAGAAGAGGAAAATGAGACAGAAGTGCTTATATGTTTCCAAGCAAGTGTAAACACTAAAAAAAAAGTCTACGTCAGCTAGCATTTTGATGTTGACCAAAAAAAATTATAACACATGTTAAGGGATTTTGAGGGTTTTTTTCTCCTGACACAAAGCAATACTTCAGCAGGTCGTGGGCAGAGCCTGGCCTATCTGTTGACACGTTTGACACATCAGCTCTCCTCGCAACTCATCATGTCCTTATTGACGTATGGTGAACAGTTTTGCATCCTTGGGTTTGATAAAATGTTGAATTACCCGAGTATAAAACATGCTTAGCATCATGAAGGGATAAGCGGAGGAACTTCACCTGCACTCATCCTCTGCTTTGAAATGTGGCGTTTCCAGGGTGATGGGAGAAAAGCTAAAAGTTCATCAGGAGACAAGTGTTTTAGCTGCAGCTCGCTGATACATAATGCAAAGACAGTTGGCTGAGTGGATACTTCGCAGGAGTTTGCAAGCTGCAGTGAGACCAGAGAGCAAAATAAAAAGACAAAGGTTGGGCAACAAATGGAATCAGACGGAGACAGACCGAAGGAAAGAAGTGATGAGAGATATACTTTTAACATGTTTGGCAGATGCAACATGTTCAGCAAGTACTGTACAGTCTTTTTCCAATCCAAGCATGCCTCTTTTCATCTCAACAATACTGAACATCAGGCAGGTCAGGAGGGGAGAATTTCAAACTAGATTCCCAAATATTCAGCAGAGGGCACGGAGAGAGAGGGGGGGGAGAGAGAGAGAGAGAGAGCTTAAAAAAGGTGACATGAAGAGAACAAATGAAAGAGAACAAGTGTAGCTTGAAAGAGAATGTGTAAACGGAGGAGGAACGTCGAGACCGAGCGAGTCAAAGACAAACTGAAAGCCGAGTGAGCTACCTCGATAACTTTCTTTTCGTGGCTAAATGAAACGAAAGCAGTCATGAGTTGAGTCCAGTCTGGGCTCTTGTATAACAAAACACATTCAAACTAGTTAAAAGAACAGATAGTGGAGAAAAAAGACCTTCTTTTTTTTAAAGTGACTTCGTACCATAGAGCTCAGTTCAGTTTATTGCTATGTGCAGTATAAAACCACAGTGGAAAGAATGCGCAAGAGTTAAAACAATACAACTAGACAAAGACACATAAGACATTCCCGTAGATCATACAAGCTTGCTCAGGCTGCACACTGCGCATTGCACGACAGGACGAAGTGCATTTAATGACCGATGCTGTCTGCCTGAGGGAAGAGGAACAATAAGACCGGCTGCAGGAGGACCTGTGGTGACGCTGAGGGCGCGTGACAGGAGCCCATCACTGTAAATACCTTCAACACCTGGCAGGCTGACACCAATCCTCCTACCTGCACGACCAACAACTTAGTTTAAGGATTTCTCTTCTCCTACAGTGACATGTCCAAACCAGACAGTCAGCGAGCCGGTCAGAATGCTTTTATTAACACTGCTGTAAAAAGGTAGGAAGGACGTGATGGTTTAAGGTAAAGTCTTTTCATTTCCTTAAGAAGAAGAGACGCTGCTGAGACTTTTGAACTGTGTTTTTTTTTTTTTAAACTCTATTTACCGCCGTGGGGCAATTAGCAATTAGCGCACCAAGCGGTTGACCACAGGAGCGGCGACCCGCATACACCCTGACAGAGCAGGGGGAGCAGTTCAGGTTTAAGTGTCTTGCCCAAGGACACATCGGACATGTTGCTCACAAGGGCTGGGGATCGAACCCTCGACCTTCCGGTTGAGAGATGATGGCTCTACCCACTGAGCCACAGCCGCCCAAAACGTTGCTGGTGTTTGAGTGCAAACTGAGGTCATCTGAAATAGTGACACAAAGACATTTAAAGCTTCCCACCATCTCGACTACCTCTCTGTTTATAAAAGAGAGAATGGAGAAGCTTTTCCCATGTAAAATCAATCCTTACGTTTTGGAGGCATTCAGGACTAGATTGTTCACTTCCCTCCACCTGACTAAAATTGTGTACCTCAGATCTGTGGTGTGATTCATCATTTGAGTTAATGAGTCCTATGACAGCAGTATCATCAGCATATTTTACATTGACATTATCATGATGTGAAGCAGTACAGTCATGCACAGTGAGAACAGCAATGGGCTTATTACGGTGAGCCAGTGTTTAAAATAATTTCATCACATGACGATATGAGGAGAAATATTAACAAGCTCTGAATGTATTTGACAATAAAAAGAGCTGGAGGTGATTTAAGAAAGAAATGGATTCTTAATTTAAAAAAAAAAACAACTTTCAAAACTTATAAATAAACATGTCTGTCGAACAGTTTTAAAAGCCTTTTAAAAGGTGACTCTGAAAGTCACAATGTTCAAGCCGTCACATGGCTGTATTCTAATGCAGTACATTTTGTTTCTGTTCTGCAAAGGTTTTAATGGGAAATTAACCATGATGGTGCAGGGCGAACGCATCCGATTTTTAATTGAATGGAAACAATGAAACGAACTCGGAGGCGTTCAGTTCTCAGTTGCCGGTTAAAAAAAAAAGTCACACAACAACCGCCTCGTTCATGTGCCGCTTCACGTTTGTGAACTCCTCGACTCTGTGAGTGCCGTCAGACATTTGACAAATATGCTCATCGGCAGAAATGTCACACACACACACACACACACACACACACACACACACACACACACACACACACACACACACACACACACACACACACACACACACACACACACACACACACACACACACACACACACACACACACACACACACACAACCATCATGTATCATTGATTTGATCATCTGAATAAGAACAACGCAAACAAACTACAAAGGTAGGCTAATTAGCCAGCTATCCCTGTTCTTGCTCACAGCTTGTTGTATGACACACATTGTCCTCGATTATTCTGGTTCTGTCGCTCTCAGGCCATCAGGCTTTTACAGAATAAAACAAACATAAAAAAATGTTTCTTTTGAATCACACACCGCTCCTTTAGTTCAGGAGCTCATTGTTGTTTCAGTAGTTTAAGTAATGAAAAAGGCTAGCTTAATGTTGAATGTGTCAGTGTTGTACTTACACTTCTTCAAAGTACAAGCAAATACTTAGACAACTATGATCAGTTTGTGACAGAAGGGATGGATACATGAGAGTTGGATTGACAGAAATATGCCTGAAAATGAAGCAGAAACCAGGATGAAAAATGGTTGTAGAGAGAAAGAAAGAGAGAAAAAATGTTTTTTTAGACATGGAGTTGGTAGAGAGAGTGAGTGGGCAGCAGCAGCTAAGTCCATATTTGCCTTCCTCTCTTTGTTTCGTGGCCAGGAGGGTTACTGTAAGAGTACAGAAGCAAACTGAGAAAGTGATTCGTGACAGCAGGCTGGCACAGCTTAAACTCTCTGGGCAGCTCCCGTCATACAAACACATTACACTGTTATAACTTACATACCGACACCATTTGCAACACAATGAAAAGAAAAGAAACAATCAGGCTTTTTTTTTTTAAGTGTCAATTGGGGTCTCATGTTTACTGTGCTCATCCACAATTTAACTCCTTCCAAGATTTTTTATTTTTTTTCCAAAGTGACAAAGCTGCTGCGTAATCGATTTTATTTTTATTTTTTTTGTCCAAAGTTTTTTGAAAGTTGTGTTGGCGAGCGCTGCTTTGGTGAGCGAAGAGTCCTCGGGCTGAACAGCTTTCTCACCCTCCCACTCCTCCTCCTGCTCTCCTACCACCATTCGCTGCTGACCTCCTGGGTCACTCAAGCCCGAGCCTACATTCCTTTAGCTGCTCTCTCCTGGGAAGTCTGTCCTCCCGCCTCCTCTTACCTCCCAATCCTGCACTGTTTACCAAACACATACACATGCTTATCTTTTTACTTTTATCGCCTGATCATACATTACTTTTGGAGGGAACTTAGGGTTCATCACTCCATCTCCAAGACTCTATTCTTCATATGTCATATACCAATCAGACATTTAGTTTGTTCATTCATCTGTTAATAAAACAGTATGCTCATTTCTCCCCAGTGGATTTAAAATATACTCACACAGCGCAGGTGGGTTGAAATGCATCACAAACCCAATGTTTTAAATGCAACTCCGCTTTAAAGTCTCGATCCGATTTCAAGCATTGCACAACAGTTACATCGCGCCCTCCTGTCAATCATTTCAGCTACGCGCCTAACTATGATAACAGGTATCGTTCAATAAATAAAAATGGAGCAGCTTAAAAGAAAAAAAACCTCACCCCGGTACAGTGTGTGCTTAGGAGAACGATAAAAGAAGCTGTAAAGACGGGCTAGTCTGGCTGTGGTGTGTATTCTGCGGTTCTTGGAGCCTCGAGCGGACACTTGACGAACGGGAGGATTTTGCAGTTCCGCATTGGCTCTATTTTTCAAGAGCGGAGGTTTGCAAGACAGGACTGTTTGTTTCTAAGCGAGCAGACGAAGCCTGAGCGAGCCATCAGCATCCCTCAGATTGTCTGGCTGATAATTTAGCTGTGAAACGAGAAGGCCTTATGGATTAAACGATGCATTTGGGAGGGACATGCAGATGTGGTTTATAGCTAATGAAAGTATGCATGCTTTCATTATGGCGGTTTTTCCATACTTGTTTTCAATGCAATATGAGAGCAAAGTAATTTTTACACTAAGTAGCTTGTGCTTTGACTTCTTTATTTTCTTAAAGGTGCTCTATGTAACTTTCAGAAATACTGCATTTGTAGCGATACCGCGTGGCCGTCAGGCGAACAGCACCAGAAACCTGTCGCTCGTTCTCCCTCGCGTGCTCGTACGTACACAAAGGAGCATCAACATCGCTCCTGAAACACTGGATATTTACAGCATGTTTCCAGAGGAGGTCAAGGGTCATACACGTGAGAGTCTGTGAAGGAGTCTGTGTGTCTCCTTCCTACAAATGAGTCTCTCAAACGAGGCGGCTTCTGGCTGTGCAGGTGAAGACCGGGACAGTGTGATGAGTTTATAGTTTTTTACTGTTGATTTTGTGTAAGCGGAGCGGAGTGGGGATGACGTTGAGGACGCACATTTTTTTAGGGGGGGGGGGGGGGCGGCTGTGGCTCAGATGGTGGAAGGCTGCGTCAGTGGCGTACGAATGTTTATGCGGGTCGCTGCTGTCGCGGTTGACCACTTGGTGCTTCTCTGTTTCTTTGAATTGCCCCACGGGGACAGATTAACTGTTAAAAAAGAATAAATTCAGACGCTGTCAAAATTGTTTAGACAACAGAGATATACAGTGATCATCTATTTTTTCACATCAGTCCCCGTCACGGCAGAGATGCACTAAGGTTTTTATTTTTTTGGTAAATGTATCAAACCAAAGTGGATTGATTATATTAGGATCGAGAAAGAAGGGGCGGATAAGTTTAAAGTGAAACACTCTGAACTCTTTGTGACTTTTCCGTGCTCAGAGCTTGAAGAAAGAGGTCCAGACGGGCGAAATCAGAAGAAATAAAAAAGAGAAAAAAAACTCACTGAATGTTGTAACTCACTCTGAAGATCAGAACAACTCTGTTGCCTAGAAACGGAATAGTGCAAGCTCTCCATCTTTATTTTATGTGTGGTTTTTTTTGTGAACTGTAGATGCTGTCTTGTTTATAATGCACATACATCTTCGTGTATGATGCTTTATTATGTTGTTAAAGTGGCAGGTTATTTAATTTATGTAGCTTAATAATGCGTCTTGCACCTGCCATGGTGCAGGAAGCATCAACTGTCCTGCGCTTAATGGTGCAACAACAGGAATGAATAATGAAGGATAAGGATGCGTGTACACACACACACACACACACACACACACACACACACACACACACACACACACACACACTTCTGTAAAAGCTGAATTTATGGGAACTCATGATGCATCTGCTTATAAAAAAATTATGAATCACAGTCAAAAGCATGAAAATCTTGTGGGTGTTATGTTGCTACAGCTCTATTACAGGAAGAGCAATGGAGCTGACACGGTGGGATTTCTGAAATGTACCCACTCATCATTTTACACGCTGATATGGTCAACATAAATTAACAGCCACAAAGTAACCATGACAGCTGCAGGTGCAGCCTTTTTATTCGCGCACACACATTAGGCGTGTTACATCTGCTAATTCACAGTCAGTGATTATTGTAAAGACGAGATAAGTTTCATCAACATGAACATACAACTCCTAAATGGCATTTCACCAAAAAGAAACATTTCACGTATTTTTCTCTTGCTCTGTCTCGATCTCACAATTGAGTTTGTGAAGTGAATCACAATTCGCTGCATTGTTTTATCCCCTATTTAAAATTCTTCTTTTGCATTTCAGACATTTTTTAAAGCCTATATTAACGACATTAGGCGATTCTTACCAGTGTCCTCATTGTTATGGAATAAATGCAAATTAATGTGCTTTATGATGTGGATTTTTAGATTAATTATTCAAATAAGTTCTGCACTGCTACCACAGTTTGGTGTGAAATCGTGATTTGGAGGCAGGAGACGAGTGCTGATTCTGTGAAATACAGCGTATGGTTCGTTTATGAAGTGCATCTTTTGAATGAGCTACACATCGTCATTCTCCATCACTGTGGAAACTGACAAGGATGATGATGTTGGGGCAGCTTCACTATTTGTGTGTCATTTAGAAATATTACCACAAAAGAAATTGGTTGATAGAAGTTTTTTGCCACTCAGGGCTCCTATAGGTTCTCCTGAATACATACAGGATGAATAAATAATGAATTTCTATTGCAATGTGAGTTTAAATTACATGGCTCAATCATTGGGACACAATCAGAATACATTGTGTAAGTTCACACAGTATAAAAGGTGTTGATGTTGTTGCATTGAACACAAGAATGTATAAACTTGTATTCTCCGAGGGGAAAAAAAAAAAAAAAAGGATTCAAATCAAAAGCTAGCACTGTGTGAAAAGTCTTTCTGACACAATGTTAAAACCAACTTCAGTGAGATTCACAGAGCTGGTAATATATTAAAAGACAGCTGTGACACCTTGGACAGTCTGCCAAAATCTCTGGAACCAAATCCAAAATATCCTTGAAAAAAAGAGTAGAACTTATAGATTCCAAAATCAATCTCATCAAATTGATACAAATAAAGCAGTCATGGATTTATCAGTGTTTGTATGTGTGTGTTGTCACCGTGTCATTAGGACAACATGCATCAAGAAGCAGAGAGACTACATTGTACCCCACTCACCCTGGGTTGCCAATTTTCATATTGCTTCTGCAGATTGGCCCCGATGGTCTCCAGGGCTTTCTGTGGACTCATCGACAGAGGATCTGACATGGAAACAAAGTGCAAAAACACCACAGTCACGTATGTTAGACACAACAGTTGGAAACACACGACGTGGGGCTGACAAACCAACTGCTATTAGACTGTCCAGCACACACGTTTTCATTACTAATTAAAAGAATAACATTCAGCTGAAAATAAGTCAAAAAAGTTAAAGCTTATGATTCAAGGCATCAAAGAAATACTTGAAGCAAAGGTTGGGAAAAATAGTAGCAGGCCCTCGAGATGAAATATTGATGAGCGTAGATCGATATGGCATGAGGAATAGCAGAATACAGATTGAGGACGGATCCAATTGCGTTCGGCTGGCAGAGAAAAAAATAATGTATCGACAGGTTTGTGGGAGACACTGATGTGTTTTACGCTCACAGTTAAACCACTTGCCTCATGATGAATACGGACAGAAAAAACAACAAAGGAGTGCATTTGTTAAGATCTGATACTTTAATATCAATGAGGGCTGTTCTCAGCAACTTTAAAACAAAAACAAAAAAACAAATGAGGAAGAAGGAGAACGATCTCTAATGTCTTCATGAAATAAACATACAGTATCGTCCTATGAGTAGCCCAGTATAGTGCACTAACAGTAAGTTCTGTTTACATATGTTTCAAAGAGTCTACTGCATGTCTGTTTACATTATGTACGTCTGTTCACATGTCTGCTTTCATCTGTTGCATGCATGGCCTTTTACATCTTGCTCCGTCGTTGACCTCTGAATCAAACTGTGACTTGTTCTAGCATCTAGACTCTTTACTCTTCCTTGGATCTAACTCTGTGATTGTATTCTAACTTTGTACTAACACTCTTGACACTTATTCTTCTTTGACACTTTATTCTTTGTTGATTGGTTAAATGTTTTAGTACAGTTGCATTGTCGTTATCTGCTGCTCTGTGTGCCCTTGAATTGCCCCCCGGGGACAAATAAAGTTTTTTTGAATTTGAATTTTGAATTTGAAGGCCTGCACTCATGTATTGCAAGATAGGCTTTCACATGTTCTAATGTCCTGCTATGATGGAAACTTTAAACGCTTTTGTCTGTTAATCAAACCTTGAGGTGCATCTTGGTCCTCAGTGTTTGTGTCTATCCTCTGTTTTCCCACACGATGTCTCAGTAACAAAATGACAGGTCTGCACACAGCAAGTGTCCTCAGAGGCCGCTGAGAGACTTTAAGAAAACTTTTGAGACCAGTGTTCTCGATTTAATGTGCTTACAAAACTCTTCAGACTGAAGCAGTCTCGGGGGACCTGAACTATGTTTTTTAAGGCTCTTATTCAATGAAGATGGTTCTTTTGTTTATGCTCTGTGTCAAAGAGGGGGGGAGGGGGGGACTGCCTGCTCCTTAGATGACAAAGACCTTATAAACTGAGCTCCCTCAGGGATGTCCCTAAATGCTGCAGTGAAAACCAAACTTTTCACAGAAAGTAAAAGTTGGCTGTCATCTTTATTGGCTTCCAGCGTGAAAGAGAATCGAACCAAAAGCTTTTTGCTAACTAACTCTTGCTGGGTTCTCTCTATAGCTGTCGGTTCAAATGTGAGGTGTTTTTATTTTTTTATTTGTCTTATTAACAAATTGCATAGTTAAGAGTCATACTGTATGCACATTTCAGAAGAGTCGTCTTTCCCAACTTTAAATGTTGTCTTAGGGCGACTTAGGGCTGAAGCATGATTGGCGTCAAAATAAAGCGACAGTGGTGTAGCTCGCTTTAGCGTAACGTTAGCTTTTTACTTCTCTCAGCTGCATTAACTCTTCAAAAGATTATCCAGCTGAATAAAACGTCTAAGCTTATTTTCTGCAATGATCTAAAATTCAATGCAAAAAAATGTCGTAGGCGAATTCTCGTAGGAACCGCCGGCGTAGTTACTTCCAGGTTGGCCTACAAAAATGCGTCCTCACTATTCCAGTCTATAGAGAGTCAAGAACAAAAAAAAAAAAAGGGAAGCGCTGTCGGGTCTGCATCTGCACATCGTAAAACAACATGGAGAAAATAAAAGCTACTTTGTGGCTTATTTTGAGTCATTTTAGTCAGATAAAGCCAAACATGGAGACATAATGAGGGCTGTCAGTGTTGTGTAACTGCGTGCTCGTGCCAGAGCCCAGGAAGTATACCGTGGCTGAGTGTGATACGAAGCGGTCACTGTCTCTGGTCAAACCACCTGGACTTTAAGGGGTGAAGCGTGCTGAGGCAGGGTAAGGATTACCAGTGTGACCACGCGCCCTTACAGTGCTTCCATCTCTGGCACCCATCTTTATGTAAACTCACTCACCTATCCAGCATTCCAGCCTTGCGCAGGGGGAGGTCTTGACGACATCAGGAGGGTCCACTCCCACATTGAGACACAACACCAGTGCGACACTCACAGTCTTCATCTGGGAAAGGAGACATAAGACACGCGATTATCAACAGATCGCTCGTCAATGCTCAAATCAGAACAGGCAAGTTGATTCACTCTGAGCGCTTTTTTAAAACCACATAACACTTTAACTCTTCCAGAAACACAGACAGATTGTGATCGGCTGTCTACTGGGAGTTTTCCAGTAAGTCACAGCCTTATGCTGCTTGTGCCTCTGTAACTTCAGTAAATTGGTGAGGTTTAGTGTCTCGACCGGGGGAAACTCAAACGGTAGATTCAGAGAAGCAGTTATTCTGTTCCTTTTTGACATTTTTCTATCATTGGTCCAGAGAATCCATTTGATCTAACAGTGGGGCGAGTGTCCCTTCAGTGTCAAGCAGAGTCTTAACCACACACACCAGTTTGCAGGCATGATTTTGTGGGATTTTTTTTTGCAAAAGGTTTGTCAGATACATAAATATAGATCTTGGAGAGTAGAAAACACATGGTACTAAAACATTAAAACAAGACTGTAGCAGGAAGTGAACACTGAGAGACACAGGCCATCTAAAAAAAAAAGAAAGAGCTATTGATCCATGGATTAGATGGTGAGTAATCAAACACACACACACACACACACACACACACACACACACACACACAGGTTACGACAGTGAAAATCACAAATGGCAGCTCTCTCGGAAACCTTTTTCTTTGCACAGCACAGCAGACATCAGACTTCATGTGGCTTCATTGAGTGACGACACTGAGTCTGACCTCAGAGGATTTAAACCAGCAGAAACAGACGAGTTGCACAAAGATCACACCAAGATTACACCTGACAGCTTTCTGATCACTGACAGTCACATATATTGCAGGTAAGTAAGGGAGGGAACCAGAACGCTTATCTTGAAATGATATACAGACAAATTCAAAAGGATTCTGTTAAACTAAACAATATTGAAAATGATACAAAAAAATCAAAAATCTTTTGAAGAAGTGGAAAACGATGAGACCATAGATTTAATGTAATGGATGAAACTGAAGATGTCATGGATTCAAACTTTGCAACACTCACACTAAAAGATCAAACAAATTCCATTTCCAGAGCAGTAAATCTGGTGCGGTCATTTTTTTTCACTTGATCAGCCCCCAAGGGTTAAAGAAGATGGGCTTACTGGACCTTGATGCCATCGACCCCTAAAACATCGGTCATCCCAAACTCTGATACTTGTAATCATGAAGTGAAGTGGATACTACTGTTTTTCTCGTTTCCAACAAATATAGACAAACTTCAAATTGTCTTTTTCTTTTATTAAAACGGCAAAGAGCTGATGGAATTAACACCGTGCATTTATAACCATTAAAGACTGGGACATGCCTAGACTAGTCTTTTGTGAGTCTGACTGAGAAAGAAATGTGTTTTTATAAATAGAACAGTAAATGACCATGTTCCTCAAGTTCTTGGTAAGAGCAGCAATAAAGGTAAATCAATTAACCTGTTTGTTTGTTATTTTAAAGCTATCAAATTACTATTATTTTGTTTACAGCTATAAGACTAACACATATTATTGGAAGGATTTGCTTCGACGAAAACATAGACTTTCTCGAGAGCTATAGAATAAATGTGCACACTGCCATGTAGGTCAACTCTTCTGTGCCAAGTGACCTATTACAGGAAGTTTGAAATTGCCTGTGTGTGTTTTGTAGACCTATAGAGGACACATTGTGTATTTAGTGGCTTGCTCACGGTTAGGAGAGCTGTGGTTGGGAAAGTAATTATTGCAGCCTGTGCTTCCACAGTCACACAGTAAAAGGTCAGTGTGCTAGTGGGACTCTGTAGGACAAGGCTCAACATGTCCATGCATCCACACAGGAGCACGCCGTCGTATGGCTTTCTCCATTAACACCTGACCTCCTCACCTCCCGCCCTTTTCCTTACTGCATGGAGTATGTCATGAACCTATCCTGATGAATGAACTCATGAACAAGTTCTACACAGCTACATGCAAAGGTTACTCTGGTGTTTACAGTGGGAAATTACATTTAAGCTGAGGCTACATAACAGAATTTACATTTTTACACAATGGTATGTCCTAACAAGACTAAAGTCTATAGTGATGCTAACACCACAAGCAGTATGTATAATGGATAGGGACGTAAAGATTAACCGATGTCAAGATTCAGTACTCTGAAAAATGACTCCGTAATAAGTTGAGTGTCAGCAGCTGAGCAGCAGACGGGGTTGGCAGCTGCAGGGAAAGATTTTGACATTGAGGTTCCCACCACCGTCTTTTAAAATCGGAGGCGTGGAAGTATTTTGGCTTTCCAAGAAGAACGCACATCACATGTCGGTCAGTCAGCGTTTGCTTTTTCTTTTTTTTTTATCATGAGCTACCGAACGTTGAGCTGCGACACACAGTCCGTCTGAGACTACTGATTCCTCTGTTCCCTTTGTTACCTGGGCAACGTGTCCCACCCCATCTATAGTATAGTATTGGCTGGCTGGAGGGGGGTGACATCAGCAGCTTGTTGGATGGCACAGGCTGAGGTGGTTTAGTGTTAGCAGCAGCAGATGCTGAATCAACACTGAACAAACACTAAAAAGACACTGGGTGCAGCGGTTGCCTTCCAAGTACCTAAAAGCTGCTGATTTCGCTCTTCATTGGGAACTGCTAAACTGTCCTACTAGCTTACAGATATGAGACAGCTGTATGAAACTGAACAAAGACATTGCAAAAACTCTTTACGGGTCATCTTCTTCCAGTTTGGATGGAACATCAGATGAAAGATTTCCCCATAAGTAAAACTTGATCCATCCATAAGCCGGTTCAGTCTAAGAGTCTGATGCAGTTATAGCTTCAGTGATAACCTGAAAGACTCAGTGCTATAGAAGAACAAGCTACTTGATACACTCTAGTGTTTAAATGTGCGGCTTTGTATCAATATCAACCGACAGGCGGCCATCAGCTTCCAAAAAGCTTCTCTTCACATCAGAGGTGGACGAGCCCACAGAAAGCATACGAGCCTGGTTCAACAACCACTCTGAAGATGCCAGGAGGCAAAATGAGTCATTTAACCCTCACATCAAGTTTTACATATGTCTGGGAAGAGGCAGAAGATGCTTCAGATTCTGTTGCCAACTTATTATGTGATGTTACGTTTCAACCCAATGATGGCTTGAGAGTCTTTTGAGCACATTTATTCATCATTAGGGCTGGGGATCTTTGTGTGTGTCACGATTCCATTACCATTCTGTGGGTCATGGTTCGATTTTCTAATCTGAAAAACAACTCTGTATTTATGATTCAAAGTTTATTTTTGAAGTAGCACATACTTCAAGATCTACTCCTGAATTTCTTGTTTCTCCCTTTGGCACTCGACTGAGTTGAAGAGCTAGCCTTAGCAGTGCAAGGGAGTGAGTAGCCAAAAAATAAATAAAATAAAATAAATTTTGGGAAGTTATGAATCGATTTAAAATCTCAGAAGAATCTCGATCTTTGTAGAATTTTTTTTTTTCCCTACCTCTATTCACCAAAGCATCCCAAGTCACCGACCACATCTTAAACTCAATGAGGTTTCATGGGAGATACTGATAAGATTTCCTCTTTCATCCTTCGAAGAACTCGACTCTATCTTCCAAGAATGATTGTACGTCCCCTGATGCCCCGCACTCAGAATGTCTTTGACAGAAAATTCAGTGAAGACATAAAATGTTTGGAAAGCAGAGGATGGCACCAGCTTCTTGTTAGACAGCTGATAAAAAAAAATATGAATTCTATGAAGCATCAAGAAAAAGGTTTGATGTAGATAAATCCTTAAAAGTTGACAGGAAGAACAGCATATGGGTCTTAATGGCATAAATACAAAATGTAAGTATTTATCTATATTTACACCAACATCTCGGGGGAGAAAAGACATTTACATCTAAAAGTTAGGTATGAATGACACAGACCCAATGGGAAAGAATTGGCAGGTTTGCCCTTTAAAATACAACAGCTGGAATGACAGCACACTTTGGAGACAGATTAACACAGAGTCCAGAGAGAGAGAGAAAAGATGTTCCTGTCATGGCGGGTAAAATGTCAATGAAAGCCGGCGACTCTCGAGAGGAGATGTTAAGCTATCATTTCGATTTTTAAGTCGGCAAAGAGCAATCTTTCTTTTTTTAACTCAAGATATAGAAAGAAGTACAGGAGAACAGTCAATAACTTGGCGTCACAGTGGTGATGCGTTCATGCTCATCATGATTACAATTAAGTGGCTCAAAGAAGAGGAGATAATCAACATCCTCAGATAAAGCAGCCTGATTAAATTAGTTGTTTCCGTCCAGCACGCAACACAGGATATTTAGAATACATCAGCTCTTCATTAGCATAAGAATAACGCTAAAATGGTGAGTGGTTTTTTTTGTTCAAGCTCATCATCTCAGTACATCGTTGCATTCGAGTGTAAAAGTGGACAGATGTGGTCCACATCATGGTGAATGATTTATCAGCTTGTTTATTTCTCATATTACCTCGTGCACATTTGAAACAAAAGCAGTGGAAACAAAAAGAAGTGGCTCGTTCATTAATCAACAGGTTTTGAAATGACTGGCTGGTAAAGCCACTGATAAGGAAATATGAATTAGTTCCTGCACTGAGGGAACCGTCAGAGCTCAGAACTCGTTCATATGGCTGGAGCGATCAATACAATTGGGTTTTCAAACTGGGAAATAAAAGGGCCTGCTGTTCAAACATAACTTCTAGGCTTAAAACCTTCTCAAAAAAGGATCCAAGTTCAAATGTTAAAAACTGCAATTCCTAAAAAGGCCACTGAGGGCAGAGTTCAAACGGGGGTCAATCAATCATTGTTGGGCCCAATATTAAAATGCCAGAGTTACCAGATCAATTTCTCTTCAAGTTGTACACACATGAGGCCATGGTTAGCGTGACTGTAAGGTGGATACTGCTAGCTGGGTGTGTGACATCACATCATCTATTTCAGTTCGACATCAATGCGATCCACCTTCATGTATGTTCACGTCACACCGTCACAGTTAAACTGGACTTCTTTTTCTCATCTCATTCAGGGCTTTAAAACAACGCTCCACAAACCTGTGAGAAACAGGCTGGTTTTTATCAACCTATTTTAAACATTTAAAGAAGTGAAGAAGGCCAGGACAAGCTTTTACTTGGGCGTCCAGCTTTTGTCGTCACAACAGTTTTCTTGTTGTCTTTAATGACACCATTGACATATCATTGTAAAATATCATGGACAAGTTGAAAGAAGCAAGCAGGTCGACCCATTTATTTTAATGTCTTTTTTGTCTTTGTTGTTCATGATTATGTTTTTTTTTATAACAGATACAACTGATTACTATTGGTTATCTTGATATTCATATTCAGGGGTAAGGGTAAGCAGAGCACAGTAAAGAGAGGCGTTCTCTTTTTGAGCTCTTGGGTAGATATTTGAGTTTACTATAATCAATCAATGAGTGCAGAGAAAGGAGGTAAAGGAGGAGGACAGTGAAAAGAGATAGATTGTCAAACTGCAATAGCTAGAATGAGCATGTGTTCGTACAACCCGTTGCTTTCCAGAACATGAAGTCTGACCCTTTGCAAAAGTGATACTGTGTGTAAAAAATATTTTTTTTTTAAATAAAAAGGAGAGAGAATGAGACCTATGAGCAAAGAAATGGCGGGTTAAAGAAAGAGATTCATTGTATGAGTGTGTGCATGTCTTCCTGTATGAGCGTGGCTATATAATTGGTTGCCATCCAGCTCTCATTAATAACCGCATGGGACTCCAGGGGACTTCCCAGCCATTTTCCCCTCCACCTTCTTAACAACCCTGTGCAGCCTCGAGCATTGCTTGCTGCGTCGATCAATGGCCCCTGATTATTCCATTTGTTAGGCTCCCAATAAATGAAAGTTATTAAAATGGCAGGGGCATCGATCTGCTCGAGGTGTGCCGTAACCAGCTGACAGGGACAAGTCAAATATTAGACATTACTGCCTAAAATCCCCAAAAAGCTAACAGCATGTTCATTTCAACTCCACTTGAAATGTAGAAAGAGCGTTTTCGGGGTTTTTTGAGACTCTGGGAGAGTCCTCTGAAGTGCACACCAAGTGTAATGAAAACAGAAGCTCAAAAAGGAAGGAAAAACCAAGGCACTCTTTTACAAGACTAAAGTAATAAAAACTTGACTTGACCAGATATTATAGTATAATATATTTCATAGTAAGAATATGAAAAACAAAGACAAGTCATGTCCAAAAACAAGCTGAGAAACAACAACTGCCTTGATAGACTTATATGGAGGTTCTTTAATTCTATAGGACAACTTAAGAAGGGGAATCCAGGCTTCAGCTGGTGCAAACTGGTGTGTCCCAGAACAGGGACGTATAATCACACCATGAAGGAAAACTCCTAAAGCACACAGTCAATTCAGCAACTTGAATACGGTGCAAACACCCTGGAGACAGCAGGTGTCTTCATCAGAGTCAAAAGAAAAGCTCCCTGTTGACTCTGATGGAGACACCTGCTGTGTCCAAACATTCGAGTGTTTTAACGCCGCGATCAAATTGCTGAATTGACGATGTGCTCCAGGGGTTTTTCCTTCATGATTTATATGACAAATATTTTGCCAAAAGCATAGGAGCAGACGCCTTGTTATTAAGCTTCCTGAGACACTGAATGCCTGATGTTAAAGTCTCCTCCTGGTTTGATCACTCTCTCTCTCTCTGGTCTCTGAATCATAAATATGTTTATGTATAATTAATAAGTGGTGATCCTCTCCTCAAGAAAGTCTTCAAACCATGAGTCTTCAATCAAGCAGCAAAGGAAGTTTTAAGAGCTGTTTGATAATCTGTGTAAAAACCGACATGAAGTCAAGAGTATCAAGTAAATGTAGGAGCAAGATAAAAGCAGGATTTGTATACAGCTGTCACAAGAAGCACAGATGGATATGTGCGTGTCTTACTGATAACACAAGTCGACTCTGAGGAAATACGACAGGCGTATTGATTTATTTCAACGATTACATTTGAACTTTAGAATGACATAGTGTTGCAGCTTCTATTGATACAATGTGTTCGCAGTGATGCACAAATTCAAAGACAAAGAATGGGGTCGTCTGTACAAGGGGTTCTTGGAATTGCTTTGTAAAAAACGTTGAAGATGATTGCAAACATTTTCCCTCAAGGAAACGTTCATCCAAATCCAAAAGACAGCTTGCAGTGGAAGGGGTGGATTAATAATGACACATTTATGCAGGGTTACGATGCCCACATTCATGAAAACACTTCAGAAATAGGGTTGTCAAGATACCAACATTTGAAATGAATGGATGCAGGAGAAAATTTAAAAATATCCATTCCTGTTTCGATACCACAGAAACAAAAAACACAATTCAACAGCCCCCAATATTGGTTCATTTCTTGGATTGCACAAATACATCAGCAGGTTTCAGCAATTTAGAACAGTATCCTCTCAGACAGTGCTGTGGCTGTTTGCAAGAAAACATACTGTTGAACATTTTGTATGTTTCTAAAAGGCTTAGACTATCATATACACACACCATATACGGTACATGAGAACTTGCAGCCCTGTGAAGTTAAATGGACTGACACTGTTGTCTCTTGCCATTTGGATTTAAAAAATGAATATTGTATTAATATTGTGATCTTAATTTGCAGTGTCTGTTGTTTGTAAAGTACAAATTGCACCGCAAAATACCTAGCATATTTCGCCATACACAGAGGTTATGTGATAATGTTAGTCAGGTGCGAATTGGCGTCTCTGTGATTTCAGGTCATATTATGAAAAATCCACTTTTAGTACCTAATTTGGGTAACCTGAGTTTCTACTGACCTCAAAAAATGTGAAATAAACCCATCCAGTCCTTTGTTTGTGGTCTGCGTCAGTCTTACAAGTCACAAGTTGGATTGTGGTTAAAAAAATAATAATACTAAAATCTTCCCTCCCCTGTATTCTTCACCCATGAACTCCACCCCCAGCATAGTTTTTTTTTTTTTTTTTTTGCGCAGGTCAGCCATTTTTATTGTCGTTACAGAGGAGTGATGTCTACTAGGAAAACTCAGGGGGTCGCATAACATTTAAAGAGACACACACACCAAAACGGAGAGTTCTGAGCAAGCTGGTTTATACGAGGTCACAAACCTCCTCTGCTGCTTGCTTAATGTTATATTTAGCCCAACGCACAGCACAGATGTTTCATTAAGACCACAGAAGACTGTTTAAAGAGGTGGAAAAGGGGGATAATAAGTCTTTTTTAAGGTTTTTTTTATGTTCTCCATGCCTTTTTTTCTGCCTTTTTTCACAGTCAAGAATTATGGAGGCTGCGTTGGCAATTATAAATTAACGTTTTGACAGCTTTTTGGGTGAAAATTCAGGTGGCTCATCTAACTACACAGCATGGAGACCCATTCGCAGAAAGAGCAAGCTCAAATCCTTCAGAAGAGGAAAATCTCGAAAGATGATTGGATGGATTACATGCATGACGGCATGCGGTAACGAACACTTTTCTATCTCTCAACAGGCTTAACAGTTGTGTGGTAACCTTAGGCCTTTAACGTCAGCGAGCAATCAGACACTTTCCAATCAATATTTCTTCCTTATGCCGTTCCTACGAGAGTTACACAGAGCCCTGACATCATATCCGGGGAATAATGTCAGTAAATGTTAGCTGAAACACAGACTTCACTTATCCCATGTGAATGCGCTGCACGAAACACAGATGTGGTTGGTAATTTCAAAATCACAATCACGTCCACAGGTAATACTAGTCCTGTTCAAATACAGCGTATATCAATTAAATGGAAAGCATATATTACAAGTATGAGACGGATTTATGTCAGAGGTGCACTGACTGATGACAACATCAGACAGTGACGAGAACTTCCTCTAAACCAAACAAATATCCATGATGGTGTTCTACATGATTTTCAAAACGTTCACATCCATTTGTACTAAAAAAAGACACCGTGTTACTGAATTAATCTTCATCCCAAATGAAAGCCATCAGCGTCTTCCTTAAATTTCCTTAATCCCTAATTACAATGGTATAAAGAGGAAATAAGAGACGATGTCATTTTGATGGAACTAATGTGCAAACCCCACGTGGTCCCAGAGGAGGAGAAATGAATTTTGGGAAATGGAGAAATGACACACCGGTGTTTTCAGAGTCTGTTCTTTTTCACAATGGGAGGTCAGAAGTGAAGTCCAGCTCAGTATGCTGGGAGCTTACTAACAAATGGTCTTTAATCAGGCCGATTCCCACAAAGTCACTATGTGATCCTGCTGCTGCTATAATGGAATAACAATATAAAAACAGGAGCGCATTATTGCTTTGTAAATGAAAGGTATTTTTCATGCCTCGATGGCTGAAAGTCTATACGCACTGCCTAATGAACAGTGTGCATTGATTGCATTCACTAATGATGTGTAAGATAAAGAGGCACAGAGCACCTGTTTCCACATTATTACAATGTGCTGGGATATTGACGAAGTATTGAATTCATTACTCCTAAATCGAAAATGCCAAGCAAGCAATGTGTGTGTGAGAAGCGGCAGGCGCAGAAATGTAAACGAATGGTGTGTTTGCAAACACGTGTTAAGTCAATAACCAGTCGCTCTCTGAAGAGGTGCGAGGAGGAGATCATCTTGAACGCTGCAGATCTCATGTGTGATGTCCACCTAATAAAAGGCCTTTAAACAGTCCTTCTTAAAATACAGGATCAAAAGTAGACTTCCTTGAGCCTGTGTAAGAACCAATGAACTGATCCATCCTCAAATCTTTTACAACCCCCTCAAGCTATTTTCATTTTTGACACATGCTGCTGTAACAAAGTGTTCCAGCAACAACGTGCAGCCACTGTGATACTAATCTCAGTTCTGTGGGCACAAAAAAAAAAAAAAAAAAAAAGGGCAACAGTCAATACATTGCTGACAAACACTGAAATAAAATATCATATCATATAGCATAATAGCAAGACTCGGTGAGTCACAGTTAAAGTGAAACTCAACGTGCTCGTGTCTCTGACCTCAAGTCCAGAAAGAATACCACACAGTCTTTACTGTCAATGAAAAGAAAAACATCAGCACACTCATACAGCAGCTCTTTCACTCTGAGGTCACACTCTGCCAGTCACTAGGTTCAAAACTTTCTATCAGTACACGCAGGCCAACGCTAGCTGTTGTTTATCTGTCGTGCAGAGGGATTTTAAAGGTCCCATATCATGCCCTTTTTAGGGTTCATATATCTCAATTTTGTGTCTACTAAAGTATCTTCACATTTGCTAAAAAGGGTCCCAACGATCTGATTGGTCGGCCGATGTGCTCTATCTTCATTGGTCAGTCGCTCGGCATTGTTCGCCAAGATGTCCTTCCCTTTTTTTTTTACCATTTTCAAAATGCAGGATGTTGCTCTGAGTGGAGCAGCGTGAGCGTGTGCTTGCCACAACGAGCCAATGGGCCGGGATCAGTGACTGTCACACTGACAGTTTTAAACAAGGTGGGCTAGGGGTCGAGTAGGAGAAGTCCCATTTCGGCAGTCTTTGAATTTTTGCACATACAGTAGATGTGCCTAAACATGCACAAGACACATGGAAAACACACTAAAGAGCATATAAAACCAGAAAGAGCAGAATATGGGACCTTTAAAATCTCTCTTTTTTTTCTTGAAATGTGTCCCTCTAGAGTTCTCTGGACAGAAAAAAAAGGAATCGTCTTGTCAGTTGTTGGTTAAAGTTAGGGTAGGTGATTTCTTCCAGATACACTTTTTTTGGTTGAAATTGTCTTTATGTATTAACAGTAAAGAATCATCTGTAGCAGCTGTACACCTGTAAAAACTTCAACCAATGTCGGACGATGGTTCGTTTTTCATAAACCAATCAAGTCTCTCTACCCCATGCATGCATGAGCCCACACTCAAAGCATGAGCTGACATCCGCTTCTGGACCAATGGTGCTTGTGCATGTAAGTGAGGGGCGGGGCTTTTGAGGGAGCACAGAGTGAATAAGGAGAACGGAGAAGATGCTACTTTCAAAATCATGCTAGTTTTTTGAAAATGACCAACTCTGCCTTTATTAAGCAGAGGTTATCAGATTCTCGGGTCCAATCCAGTCAACTAAATAAAGTAAAATAATGTAAGTAAACTGCATTTTTTTAAATTTAGAATTCCACCATTAATGCTGTAAAGTGAGTGTTTAATAAGGTCACTGCCAGTTTACAGTGAAGTTGAAGTTTTAAACTGTCACGCACGCTTCCTCAGGGGACATTCTTCTATTCATACTACGCTAATGTCTTGTTTGACCTTCTGCCTCTTTCCACAAAAAAAATTGCCACCAAGAGATTTTCCAATTTGTTTTTGGCAGGAAGAACGGGTACTGATCCACCTTCACGCTCACAGAGCTGGACAGCTCCCACATGCACACCGGACCTTTTCTACGTCTGACAGGACGGTGGGCAGGAAGGGGGAGGGGCGGTTTGACGTAAAGTTTGTACCAAGTTTATGTCACAGCAGTCTTGACGTCATGTACCTTACAGCTCCACAGGGGACAAAACAGGTAGGGACAGAAACGTTTGAGTGTATGGCAGCAGGTAGGGCTGTTTACATCTGGCTTAGAGGCAGGACTTCTCTCTAAAAGCTTTTTTTACCCCCCCCCCCCCAGGACCATTTCCCTAAAACTCAAATGTAAAACTCTGCATTAACTCAAAGCAATATGAAATATGTACGTATTCATTTCGTCAGTAGGAAGCCACACGTACCTAAGGTTCTGTTTTATGAATCATCATCACTGCTGAACTGAGGGTACTCACACAGTCCTCAGTAGCGGACAAAGATACACTTTGAAACTTGTGTCTGCATCTCAATACGTGTTCCTAATCCATTCCATTCAGACCGATCAGTAACCAGAAGGGCAAAGAAGAGGTGCAATCATCTTTCAACTGTGTTGCATCAGTGAGGTTCTCTGACTCCAGGACAGCTGTGATCAGGCCCAGCTTGTATAAGGAGCACACATTACTCTTCTCATTATAAATACCAGTGTTAAGTTGACTGAGACAGGGCCTGAATGGTTTACTTCCTGGGTGTGCAAATATGACTCCTGGTGTTTTCAGTAAAGTGAGATCTTACACAACATATGCTCTTTAAGTTCAGCACTGTGACTATAATTAGATTCTCTGCCCTCCGGCTTCAATCAATCATCATTTGGATGGCGATGAATCATAAGAACAACTGATGCTTTACAGAAGAGCATATGGGATACTATGCTGGCAGGATTTCTCCTCTCGCGTTCCTGTTGTCCTCACTTCCTTGCCGCTGAGGTGGAGGTCGGAGCAGGCCGTGCACGAATGAGATCGCCAGTGGTTTGTGGAGACGACACAGTTCGATGAGGTGGCTGGGCGTCGGACATGTCCTCACAGTCAATCTACTTATCTGCATCGACTGTCAGATCCTGATTTCTGAGACAACAAGCCTGATGGAGTCATGAGCAGTGAGGAGGCGCAGGGAAATGGGCAAACAGGGCCCCGCGTTTGCAAGCAATCATCTGCTGAAATGAAAACGTCGAGCTTCTATTACAACCTGCCGTTTTCTGTAGATGTTTTTCAGGCGCAATGTTAAAAACAAAATTCCCCTCCTGGGTCAATAATGATGAAAAACCTGAACAAGCATCACTTATCTGAACAGGTCGAGGTCCATGTTTGTTTATCACAACATGCAGGTGTCGTCTTCGAAGTTGAAGTTTGAGTGAAAGTTTAAAAAAAAAAAACAGGTCTAAAACAACTGATTAAAGCAACTCCTGTTTGAATACAAGTCATTTCTTCATCATTTTTCTAAATTACAGATAATGAAATTCATTCCATATAATAGCAAACCTGCTTTAATTTCACACTGCTGGTCTGACGGCTCAATAAAAGCAAAAGTGATTCTTCTGTTGGTGGTTACTTTACGATTAATAATAATCCTTATTATCATTCTTTCTTCACAGATATGTGATCAACACGTCACCTTTCTGTTCCACAAAGAAGGAACCCGTCATCTGTGAACCCTGAACTTTACACTGCACCACACTGAGAGCTATTCATTCAGGATACGCATTTGAAAACTGTTATGATCACTCCACTTAGTAGGTGCAGGAAAAGTACGCCCCCCCCCCCCACACACACACACACACACACGCACACACACACCCACAAAACTGATTAGCTGTCATTGGCCCAACAAGGGGAATAAGAACACTGTTTTGACCAATGGGCCTTGTAATCGTACAACCACCTTCCCTCCTCCCGTCTTTATAGAGCCAACTCTCTGAGAGTGTGTGTGTGTGTGTGTTTAGGTGTATAGCAGACCCCTGATTTCCCACAGTGCAGAACATCATTCACAGCCTTCACTTAAGCCTCACACTGCACACTTCACTCACCGGGCTTAACTGCTCTCATACCGGCTCGCTCCATATTCTAACAGCAAAAGAAAGTGCCAGTCGGTTTGATAGAGAAGAAGCAGTTAAAGGTCAGCTACTGTGTATAATCACCCTGGAAATAAGGCCCACTCATCTGACTGTTAAACACCTGATTTTGAGATTTGTCTTTGTATCATAAGAAAACAAAAACTGAATAATGCTAACATCTTCAGAGAGTAATATATTAGTGTTATAATGAATGAAGTTTAACCAGGTGGATCAGCTGCTAGAGAACCCAACAAGTCTAAATGACAACTGGCTTTTATTGCTGGTTGAGAGACGGCTGACTCCACCACTGAGCCATGCACCAATCTAACCCTTCTATCTTAAAGCAGCATTATGTAACTTTGGCAGCCAGTATATAAAATAGGCACTGCACTGCAGTCTAAATTCTTTAGAGAGAGCGGCCCTTCTCCTCCCGAGAGTCGATGTGCACACAGGTTTCTATGTTGCTCGGAAGCTTCAGTGTTTAGCTAGCTGTGCACCGGTCTTGAAATCTTTCTGTGTTCTAACTTCTCTCAGTTATTCAAAGAAATCTCCAATATTTCGTTTGTCCACGTTTTTGGCCTTCTTCTCCAGTCAAAGCTAAAACAAACCATTCCAAACATAGAAACTCAGACACACTGGATGCTTTGATGTTGGCAAGGAACCCATGACCTCGTCAGATGATCAGGAATATGAATTCTGTGAATATTTGACATATTGGGTCTTTTGAATAGATACAGCAGGCACCGAGGGGAACCCCCGAACCAAACGTCAAATCCGGTTCACGCTGAGGGGAAAAAACAAACAGCTTGACACAACATTAAAGAGCTGCTGTGTGCCTGTTGTCAGCTCAGATAAAATGAAAAATCTAAATCTAAGGGTTTATATTTTATCCAACAGTAGCACAGAGCTGAGTAGCAGGAGAAAGAGCTCAAATTCACGTTTGTCTGCACTGCAGTACAGTTAAATTAACGTCATTTTAAACTCCTCCGAACTGCGTAAGACGGATACGACATTTCAAGCCGTGTAGTTTAATCATTCAAAACGTATCAGACAACTATTCCATCCTCTTCTGTTTCGTTTATTAATATATCTTTCTTTGTTAAGTGACAGTAATGAATCAATAGTGGACATGACAGTTTGTATGAGTGAGTTTAAAATCTGCACGATTACTGGTGGCTAGTGCAAAGGATTATTTTCCCCCACGGAAGGCCCCGCCCCCAAACTATGACGCGGCGCCGACTGTGTCTGCCGCTGTTACATTTAACATATTAAACTTGTTATGCAATAAGCAAATAACGTACCTAAATAATTTGCCTGCAACAGAAAAGAATCACACTTCTATAAAAGTATTTCATTTGAAGTATCTCAATCTTAACATCCCAAACTCCACTCGAAATCGTCTCCTCCTTCACTGCTATTCATTTTCTAAAACCATTTTACTCAAGGAAGGATTACTTTTGAAAAGAGTTTTAAAAAGAGATGGAAGAGATGTAACCCCGGGGCAGAGTTCAGAGCCAAATTCTTCCTGCGTGAAACACAAAACTCGCAGCTCTCTGAGCGCAGAGATGTGAAAGGACACTTTCTTCCTCTTACACAACGACCAGTGAGGGATTCTAGCCTGGAAACACTTGGAGCAATGATAAATGTTACACAGTTGATTGAGCATGACTTTCTGATGGGAATGCCCATTCCAGCCTGCCTCTATTACCGCTCTCTAATAAATAGCAGTCACATTTAATGATGCCGTCTCATTCGACACTTCCCTGAAGCTCGACACTTAAGCGGGGCACTGCACAGTAACTCTATTGATGTCCTAACAGCGTAGAGGTGTTACATTTTCATTTGGCTGGATTTCTACAACACTTGAAGCTTTTGTACAGGTTATATATGAAATCCGTAGCGTTTGCCATTGTTAAAGGTGTAGCCCTGTGTAAAAATGAGGCAATCAAAGAATCAGCTGCGGCGGATCAAACAGCTGCTTTATAAGAGCCTGCGACACACCGCAGCCACTCACGAGGAAAAGCTTTAGGATCTTCTGTTCTGTCAGAGCGTGGCAAGGGAAGCCTTCAGCAGAATTAAAGAATTTGGCTCGACTACAATAGAGAAGAGGGGAGCCGATGATTTGTCACCGTGTCCTTAATGTGTGAAGACCGACGTCCTCTCGGTGCACACCAAAGCATCTGTTGATCTGACGGATCGGTTTCCTAAAGCATAAAACAGATTAGCACGAGTCTTTGGGGTTCTCTGTCTTTTTCCAATCTGGAGCCATAATCCTTACATCCCACCAAGACCATTGTTGGTGTGAAGTCCAGGTCTGAGCCATAGTGTGGGGAACATCCTTTCTGCACCCGGCATAACCCAATAGTGAACACCGTTCCAGATATAGGTCCAGTCCAATCTGCATCCAGGTTTGTTTTTGTTTTGTTTGTTTTTTTAAAAAGACTGTTTCTTTTTTTTGTTTGTTTGTTTTTTTAAACAGTGCAACCTCTCACCTTAAGAGATGGAGGTTTTTTCCAGCAGCAAAGGGAAGTGGCAGACAAATGCATACGCTCCAAATCAACACACGTGACGTTCCTCAGACAAGGCACCGCAGGTGAAAGTGCTGGGTGAGAGAATACAGATCCAGACGGACGAGTCCGAGGACGGGAATCGACACCTTTTTTATGTCAATGTAAATCTTATTTTATATTCCTTCATCAAAAGATGGTGTGTTATGTAGTTCGACTTTGAACGTCAAACCTTTCACAAGAATATGATTTGAATATTTTATCATGAGAATGTTATTATGAGAGAAGCCTCCAGTTCATAATAAACCTGATTGAATTAGTCTACCACTGAAGTCCGATTTCTTTCACTCCTTCACAAAAAAAGAAAGCACTGAGTCAAATCACAAGTGAGATGTTACGATGTGTCAGACCCCTGCTTTGAATCACACTTTGTTGAATTTCAATTGGAGACCCCTGTGCTACACAGTCTTTAGGGACGTCCCAAGACAGCAGATGTTGTTGAATTGGTTAATTCTGTTTTGTTTTTCTGTGTTTAAAATATGACTCGTGTTACTTAACTTACATTATCTATCAAAAAGCAAAAGTATCTCAAAAAGTCCATCAATTCCTCCCCATTCAGCTTTGAAGCATTACATCCTCTGAATACAGAGACCAAATGAATTTGCCCCGTTGTGTTGCCCTCAGCTACAGACCCTAACCATGAGAGGAGGCAGCTGTCTGACTGCAGTGAATAAAGTTCATGTGTAAGTTTGATGCTGAAATGTACAGCAGCACATTTTGCTTTTTCGAGGCTTACTTTTTCCAAACATGTAATTTAAAGATCCCCTGAATAGACAAACAACGTGTGGAACTTTCTGACGACTGTTCGACTCTGCAGCTTGTCCGAGACACTCAGCCAAACGGAAGTCACCACTTCCGACAAGAGCGCCTACGAACTCAAACCACGGCACAGCGAGCGTCTTTAAACCCGCCGCGTCTCTCCACGCAAAGATAAGCAGAAAAAATTACCCTGTCCTTCATCCTCCAGCTCTGTGCCAAGGCCTTGGAGCCCTCAATCTTCTCTGAGTGCCGTTTCTTCATGAAGGCCAGGGGTAGTTTCCAGTCATTCATGTCGGCCTCTTCTTCCTCTGCCAGGCCCACGGCCGGCGAGTGAAGCAAGTCTGAGTCCATTTTCATCAGGGCCCTGCAGGAAGAGAGCTCATGTTAGAACCAGAGATTATCAACCTCTTATTATGGTGGGAAACTTGCATTCACTCAAAACTTCATGGAAAAAATGCATTAACTCCCACTCACTCCATGCTAGGAAAATATTTAAACTTCTACAACGTTCCACGACCACTTTGTCAGGAGAATATGAATTTGTGAATACTGACTGATGTGCCTTCAATTGCCTCGTTGGATATTGTTGTTGCTTGGAAAGCAGAGCATTGTAGCTCAGGAGCCGGGCCAGTAGTGCCTACAAGGATATATGTTCAATCACAGCCCCCAATCTCGCTCTGCTGTTCTCCCACTGTACACTTGGCTTGTATAAATATGCCTGAAAACCAGAGTTAGCCAAAACACTGTGTCATGTATCCTCCTCCATGATTCTGGAATCCAAAAAAATGTGTTCTTCATCGAATAACTTCACTGACAGCTCGTCATTACAGCGATGGACAAGGACTGCAAATGCTAGCGTCTTCCTGGTCAGCTTCCCCGTCCTATGACAGAGCGAGTGGCCAGAAGAACAACAGCTTTTGTGGCTGCGCACAGTGTGGACTTAGTGAACAACAACTGCAGGTGTATTGGATGTAGCAGCTCTGTCGCTCTTTTAGTTTTGTTTGTTTTCACTTAGCTAGCAGGAGTATGCTAGGAGTGCACACTCCTGCTAGCTGCAGTATGGTAGCTGAGCTCTCTGCAGGACTGCTTCAATCAAAAGAGCAGTAAACAAAGTTTATTTACAGAACAATAATATACCCGCCTGTTTTCTGTAAATACATGAAGACCTCATGAGGAAGAAAAGACGTAAAAAAATAAATAAAAATAGTCCTCCATTCTGATGTTAGCCTGCCGTTTACCTTCTCAGAACTATCCGATCTGCAGTCATAGTAGCCATGGTAACGGGGGTCTACATAGGACCTGGCCCCTGCATTACAACCCCTCTCCTCGAAACATTACATTCACCTCAGTTTCACAGAAAAAAAGTAGCATTTGCATTTTCGCCGCAGTCAAAAGTCAAACCGTTGAGCTTTTCTAAATCCAGTGATGTAGCACAAGTTACAAAAAAGGACTCGCAAAACTAAAGCTCCCAAATATAAGCGTTTTTATTCGTTAAAAAGGGCTTCATTGGTGGCACAATGTTTGGAACTGTTCCTCAGGCGTAATACCACCCAAGCCTAATTAGACGTGCACACCCAAAAACAGAATAGAAATAAATAAAATAAAATCCAAACATTCACTGACATCAAGGTCAATCCACAGAGGGTAGAACTCTGAACTTTAGTGAAGTAACGACATCTCTCTCTGAAGGAGGAGTGAGCTTTGCTGACACAGAAACGCACAGATTCATATTTCTTAACTTTTGATAATGGTTAGAAGCAGCTGTGTAGTGCCGGATATATACAGGTAGACAGAGTATACACACTTATTTTTGAGTCTCCATAGGATGTACACACTTCTGAATTCCCTCTGATACACATCATTGATTGATTAATACTCCGCATTATATTACATTTCCTTTTGGCAGGATGTTGAAGGGATGACCTTTCCTACCCTGTCTCTTTAATTGACTAGTACACTAACTAAACAGGCGAGAGGAGTCTTCAGTGTCATTGTCTAGAACAGAGGCTGTTTATCCTCCTCTGTTGGAGTATACCTGCTTCTTTAGGCACCACATCAACACTGCTGAGACTTCATATTTAATGCACAGTGGTGAAGCAACCGGTTGAAAACTAAACCTAACAGACTTGCATTTCTTCAGGTCAAGCCTGAACTTTTATTTAAAACATCTAAGCACACCTGTGCGACTGTGTAGCATCCAGGTTACTATAAGTCTCCCTCTGAGAGCATCACCTTCACATCAGACACGTGAATAACGTCTACTCAAGCACGAAGAGACAGTTGTGCAGTTGTTAAGAAAGTAATAATGTTAATAAAAATGTTGTTCAAATGGCAAGGCTAAGTGAAACTTCTCTTCACATGCTGAGCTCGTAGCTAGCGAGCAGCTGCATAGACAGAGAGCAGATGAACCCGGTTAGCTCGTTAAGTGCTAACTGACAGCTCTCCTCTGAGGATCACTGCCAGCTGTCAACGTGCATGAGGGACCAGTGCTATTTAAAACTTCTTCCAGGTTGCTAGCGAAAACAACGTGGGTAAGGGGGGGAGATACGTGAGACAGAGCAGATGTGAAGAAATGGCGTGCAGACCTTGTAGCGGTGGGATTATTATCGACCCTGGCTGAGGAAGCTCTCCGTCTCCGGACGATCACAGAGACGGTAGCACAAACAATCCGAGTCAGAAAGTTGTAGGGCAGCGTCCACAGCCTGTAGAGTATGTCAAAGCCGTCAAATCCGAGTTGGACGGGTGCGTGTTTGCATGGGAATCTGCGGCTCCTCTCCCCACGGCTCTTCGCTATGGGAAGGGGCTGGAGACGAGGCCCATCTTCACACGGACAGTCTGCCACAGCCACACGAAGCACCGACCACAATCGTCGATGACTGGGGTCCTTTGATCTTCTCTTATAAATCAACGACCCTGCTAGCTTATTTTGTGCAACAGTTTTTGCTGAAATCAGACACAATCCCGAGAATCGCTTCGGAGAGGCACTTCTTCAGCACTTCTGCAAGGGCGCAGCCATCTTGGGTTGGACCCAGAATGCACTGTTGGGGCGGCGATGACGTCATGAAACGTCACCGTTACTATCGCGCACCAAAATATAAACACACATACCAAGGCCGTGTAAAAATTAAAAACATATGGATCTAGAAAATTACACTATATTTTATTCGCATCTTCACAAATATGAGTGTCATGTTGCCCTTCGATCTCTGGGAGGATTAAAGCAGAGTAAGTCACCATCTATCTATCTATCTATCTATCTATCTATCTATCTATCTATCTATCTATCTATCTATCTATCTATCTATCTATCTATCTATCTATCTATCTATCTATCTATCCATCCATCCATCCATCCATCCATCCATCCATCCATCCATACATACAGACATACATTTAAACTCACTTAAAGTTTGGAAACGTTATGGTTCGGTCAATTATTTCGCTCCTTTAATAATATTAAGTTGTGGTGTTGTTCTGCAATATCTCTCTCACAGGATAAACAGAACTTATAATCAATCTCAATGCTTTGTGACATCAGAATGAGATTCTGGGGCCAATGGCAGTCCCAGATCTCCAGAATCTGGAACCTAACTCCATCCTCCAGGATTTTCTCCCCCACAGAACCAGGATCATTACAGAGTACCTCCAGAATTTTGAGAGGAGAGAAGTCCAGACCTCAACCCAATTAAACATTGGTGGGATCAGTGCGAGTGTGCTGTACCTGCTGAAGTGACTAAGACAACCTTGCTGCTTGACCTTCAACAACTCCCTTATTACTGTAGGAGAGTGCAATCATCCATCCACCAAGCAACTCAAAACAGGTGTGAATACCAACTGGCGGTTGCAGGGGATTTCAGTGCATTTTTTGGGGGTGCTTCCCACACGTTTAGGTGTGTTGCTCATTCCACGAAACTCCGCTCCTTACAAGTCATACTTCATTGTAAAGGTGACTAATCAGGCTTTCTGATGATATACAATACAATACCATATATATGTATATATACTTTATATAATGTTAATATAATATTGTAGGTAGGTATATATACTGTTTATGGCATGCTGTGTATATATACAGTATATTTACGGTATGTATACAAATACATGTTAGTTCATTAGTTCCACTTTATATCTGAAACAGTAAATAAACAAATACAAGTCATTTTCTCCTGCTTTCCCTTGCTTTAAAAATATATTCAGACAAAGCAAAAACACTATTGTCCAGTTTCCTTCATGAGGAGGAGTCAGTGGTCCCATATGAGCATCAGATGATTACAAAGCTTCCTCTCTTAAAACACTCACTTTCATGATTTCATCCATCCATCAGGCTCTGTTTCTCTCTTGCTCTTTCTTTAACCTTGTTGCAATCAATCCTTGGAAACATGATTTTCTTTCTAGGTTCCTGCATCTGTCTGATTTCACTCTTGGAGCAGCTCCAGGTTCCAAGTTCCAGCAAACTGTCATCCCATTTTCTACATGAAGGAGGAAACAGTGGACTAATCTCTTCTGTCTTGTTCTTTCTCTGTTCGCTATCAGCTATCCTAGGGTCCCCACCTCTATCACACCTAGGAGATTGAATTGTCCCCCTCCCCTTGAGTGGACACTGAGACTGGGAGGAAAGATGACCACATTTGGGAGGATGTACCTGTGTGTTTCTTGCATGCCAGATTTCCCCTTTGCTGTTCGTGTGGCAAGCCAAGAAGCAGCAGCAATGATTGTTGCGCTGGCAAATGCACTGAGAGCGATATTTTCATGCTCCATCCATCTGGCGTGGCATTTTCATGTTTTCTGATGAGCAGACAGACCAAAGAAAGCTGTTAGTCACATCAGTGTAGCATTGTTATCTGTGTCCAACACAGACTGTGTCCTGCTTGATTCAAGTCATTAAGGCCACAGAGCAAATCTTTTTGTTGACCAGGAGCAAACTGGTGAACATGTTGATTATGCAATTGAACAGCCCCAAGAAATGTCACGACTGACTAATTGAGAACATGCAGACTCGTGTTTTAACTCTGGCACAGATGGGACAGCTTATTTGTGTGTATGACTCTTCTATAAAAAAAAAAAAAAACCTTTAGCCCCTGCTGTTTGTCAAATGAAAGTGGATCCTGAAAGCTAAAGATGTTGAGGACAAATATGTTAATAAACTTACATCATGTTTAAGACAAATAAAACAAAGAGAAATCCACATTTTCAAAATGTGTCCATCTGTCAATAACAACTTAGTTTTATAATTACAAATTATGTCATGATGTTATTAATATGTCATATTTAATCATATAATAATAAAATCCAGTGACAGGAGAAAATGTAATAAACCTAAATAAATAAGCCCTCAAGAAATCATCACTTGAAGCTCTATAGTGTGTTCCAGCTCAATGTTTAACTGACCACCAGTTTTCAGTTTCGATTAAGTGTTTGGTTAACTATTTCAATATTGTTTTTTGTGTGTTGCTGCTGAATATATGTAGACAAATGAATAACAGACCACTTCTAAGTGTGACCTAATTGTGTCTTTATGCGTCCTCCATCTGCAATGGATGTGTTTAGATCTTTACTTCAGGATGTAACCGAGTAATCGATCACTTAGGACTAATATGAATGGACCCTCTTTATGGTGTAAAGAGGGTCTGAGTTAAGAAATTAGCAGCTATGTCTCATACAAGATAAACAAAGAACTTGTGTGAACATTTCATTATTTGAAGATGTCTAAATCACTACAATTTGAGCCAACATGTACGTCTGTAACCTACACAGCTCCTCGCTGTGTATCTGAGTCATCACTGAGAGGTTCATCTGAGATTTAAATACAGCTCAAGCTACTTTTAAACCCTCCTATGTGCAGTGAGGGATTTCAGTAAAACAGCTGCCATGTTTTTTGGGGGGGTTTTTTTGCAGATGAACTGGCGTAGGTTTTCTCACATCATTGAGGCAGAGTGTGAAGCACATCTTCACTGGATTTTAAACTCAGCTTAACTTCTCTGTGCTGCTATACCACAGTGTTCCTGTGATAGATTTCCTTGAAATATGTTTTTGCACTCTAAATATATTATAAACTTTCTTTTATGTGTGTATCTCCTGTCTCACCTCAGGATATAATCTTTGCAGAGAAGCACACATTTTGAAATTCAACTGAATTTTCTTTAAAAAAAATTAAAAATGACATTTTTGTTACTCATAAGAGTTGTCTGTCATTTCAGTTTTTTTGTACATTACACTCCCTTAAGTTCTTTCCATTGCATATTTCTGCTTATTGTTTTAATTGTAAAGATGTTTGGAACAGGTGTCATTGCTTTTGATAATGATGTTTCCTGCCACTACGGTAGATATTCTGATCTGCGACAGAACTCTTAGAAAGAACTATATTCTTCCTGTCTAGCACAAAACAACAGAGAAATGTGGCATCAATAGTTTGAGTAAACAATCTGTTCATACATCTCATAACGTGTGCCGCATCTATTCAGTCAGTGAAAAATATAGTCTATAGCTCCTTCATATTTGTGTTTTCTCCTGAATATATTTTAGTGTCTTTAAAAATGTTTTGCACTCTTTCCGACCAAAGGGCTAGAACATTTATCATCTTCCCCTGTTGTTTTCAAGCCATGTCAACTGTAAATCTATATACTTCTGTCGTATCATTGAAGTGATGTTTCTCAATTGTATACTGATGACAACTATTTAGTCTCTGAGCAGCTCCAATAAAATACTCAGTCTTCATAAATGTCTCTCAAGGTTGACTGAGAATATGAATTGTAAATCTATCAAGTCTCAACTGGAATTTGTGAGTCAATTATTGCTGCAGTGTGGGACTTGAAATGATAACAACAAGAGGTTGATATTTAGATAGACATTTAATTCTTGGCAGTTAAAGCTGCAGAGAGAGGATGAAGCTGTAGCTGATTGACAACACAATGCTGGTTTGAGTTACGGCTGAGTCTTCTGACTGTTGCTGGATACCAGAAGCTACAGTTATGGTTATACTTGACTTTTCACAACAGGTTAAGGTTGATGAAAATGCCTAACAACATAGTATAGGAAAAGGAAAGTTGAAGTCAGTGAAATCCAGAGCTTTTCAACTCTGAGTGCTTCTTCTCGTCTTTCAATGTGTCTAAAGACAAACACTGAGAAAGCAAGCAAGCAGTGGAATTGGAAGCAGTGGCCTTTCAGCATGCTGCCTGAGGGGCAGAAAAGGAAATCATGCATAAGACACATTTGTGTCTTTTCTGAAGGTATTCTAAGGGAAAGAATTTAAAGACATCGTCAGAGCCACTTCATCATCCAGATAAGGAAACCCAATGTCTGTCAAATGTCGTCATTCATTCGACTATTTATCCATATTGAACTCAAGCAACAGCACGTTCAGGGGTTGGCGGTAGAAGAGGCAACAGGTCAAGAAACTTTGGATCACTGAAGTTGCTCTGAGAAGGAAACCTGTTCCCATGATTGTGTCGCCTGTGAAGCCAAACATCAACAGGTGGATGAATCAGAGGAAGTGGAATCTGGAGTAAAAAGGGGCAGAACAGTTAAAATGTGTATAATGCCTGCGCTAAGCAGGCATATGAGCACAGCATATGCAGCATAAATATACAAAGGAAACTGTCAAACACTTCAGAAAACACTCAAAGAAGAATCATAAAAAGGCAAAGTGTACTGTCTCAGAAGATCAACAAAAAGTAAGATTAAAGCAGTTTCTCATTAAACCCACATTTGTATAGCTTTACAATGTTAATCTTACAATGTTAAGATTTATTGTTTGGCTTACTAATAAAGACTGAATAGGTACTTTTTTATGTGTTAGTTTACATATTGTATCATGTAACTTTGTAAACTTACAATTATGTGTTGATAGGAGCACTTAAACCAAACAATAATCTTTATATTCTAAATCCCATCAGGTGGTTTTGGTGCATCAACATTTCTAGACTACATTTGACAAAGTCCATATGGTGCAAAATGAGTCTCTCTTTATTACAAATATGCAATCGACCTTGGAATCAGCCATAGGTGATGTACTTTTAGAGGTTAGAGTTGAATAAAATGTGGTCACAAGTGTATCAAATGTGGTGCTCTCCCTAAAAAGGGAAGAATACAACAGTAATATCTGTTGTAACATCCCACCAAAAATGATGCAGTGCTCACAGAGAGTCAATCAAAGCCTCATAAGGTGGGTTAACTTCATCTATTAAATAACACAATAAAAAAGTCTCTCTTGTTACACAGCAATACTGTTAAATTGTTGTGAATGCCTAAAGTGAATGTTTAAATCATAACTGAATCTGACAAGCACATTCTAGTAGATACCTGCGAAACAAGTTTGCCAATAATTAACAATGAGAGATATGTAGATTACCTCTTTGTTCACGCAATTCTTCTGTAATCGCCAGCAGCTTTTCCTGACAAGATAATCGATAGCCACTTACGCGAGTACCTATTCATCCATGACCATGCAGGCATCATGGAGCACACATCCTGCAGACATGTCTCCATTTATCCCTGATCAATGACTTCATATTAGACCAGACAATACCCAGTCAATTGAATGAATGTGGGTGTCTACTTTGTGTGCCTCCCTTCCAGTAAGATGAATGTGCGTAACGCTGACTGAGAGATTACCTTTCATAGCGTCAGCAGGTCAGGAGCAAGAGATTCTATTCAGGGGTTCAGGGGCACTCAGATTCCTTTCTTATCTTACAGAACCAGCTTGTTCTTATTCTCAAGTTGTCAAATACAGCAGCTTTTGCAGCTGTTTACATGTTAACACATGACACCTCTAGCAACTCTAGTGTCATTTTTGGATACTTTTCACTATTGTTTTTAGGTAACACTGAAATCACGTGACTTATTCTAAAACTAAGGGGTATAAATAACAAAGTAGGATTTTTACTTTGCGGGGTAAATTCAAAAATCTCTTTAGGTTTTCAGTACGACAAGGTTCACTCCTTACTGGTGTACATCACCATGTGAACTGATACTGAAGACCTCAACTGATCTGGAGCAGGTGAAGGGGAGAAGGGAGAGAGATCTGCAAACACTCAGACTTTTTAGTTTGATTTTTCAAATAAAATATGTTAATGAAGGTTTTCTATTGTGCTTTACTGAGTCAGTATATCATTCTTCACCAGAGGCTAAAACATTCCCAGAGCCTTGCAGTTGTGTTTAGAAAATGTAACATCTAGGTTCTACCAGGAGACAAACACAGGACATTAAGCCAAACAACAGGACTCAATTCCCATTAAAAACAAATGGCATACCATATCATAGTCAATGTCTGTATAAGAAATTCAGTACAGCTTAATATAAGTTATAGATTGTGAAAGGCTTCCAGGATTACATTGTGCCCATTTTTCTCTCAACATAGTTTTTCTGCATACTGTTGATGACCTCAGAAAAGTCTTATTGTAAGTCAACTTATTGCACATCACTTCTTCATTGTCCTGCTGAGCTCGCCCCACTATGTATAGTCCTCTGTATATATCCTGTTCTGCTAATTTTGGAATTGTACTTATGTTACTATTTTATTTGGTTTTTGACTTTTTTTGATTCTATACTGCTGCTGCTGCAACGCCCGAATTTCCCCATTGGGGATCAATAAAGTTATATCTTGTCTTATCTTAAGAATGATGTTAAACAATATCACCTGCACTACAAACACAAATAAGAACACTTCAGTGTCTTGTTTCTTTGTATTACAAAAGTTTAACTGTTACGATACACACACTGTGTATATAGTTTGGACCCATACGCACGACTCTGAGAAAAGGTACGGTGATAACAATGTTCTTGTCATGGTTTGGTTTTGTTCTGTTTTTAATCCTGTTTTAGTTTTCATTATTTCCCTCGTGTTCTGTGTATGTATGTTCCTAGTGTGTTTTACTTTAGTCCTTAGTGTGTTTCCCTGTATCCTTGTGTTCTTCTATGTTGCCTGTTAGTTATTTCCTGTCTTGTGTTTGAAGTCTAGTCTTTAGTGTTTTCTGTTTTATTTTGTAGATCTGGTTTTGGTGGTGGTGTCAGTGTTGGGTTTTACTTTGTACATGTCCTCAGTGTTCTGGTCTTGTGTTCTTTGTTCCTTGTGTTTCCCGCCTTTGTGATTACCCTGATGTTCCTCATCTGTCTCGTTAGTCTCACCTGCGTCTGATTACCCCTTGTCTATTTAGTCTCTGTGTTTGCCTGAGTTTCTTGTGGTGTCATTGTCAGTGTCTTTCGTATGTCGTCGTCTTTGGTTGCTGCTTCTCCCTGTGTTTTCTCCTCCTGGTTTTTGGAACATTTTGGATTTTTCCTTGTAAGTTTTTGTTTTATCTTTTTGTCAATAAATTTTGGTTATTCTGCACTTGGGTCCTCCTCTCCCTGTTTCCTACCCAGATCGTGACAGTTCTTTGATTAACTTCACAGGGAAAACCACAGGTGAGGTGCAACCTCACTTCACGGCAAAGTGAGTGGTGAGGTGAGTGAAATCCTGAAGTCCAAACACACGTGAAGTGATTACCTGGTTTATATACTGTTGTTGATGAGTTGATAGGAAGCACCTGGAAGCCACACCTGTTGCTGCTTACAGATCGGGGAAGGAGACACAGGAGGCGCAGACAGACGTGCGGAAACAGACAACACACACAAGTGGGAGGGCACTAACAGAACCAAATCATTACATTAACTGGATGTTGAACGTCACAACAGTTTATTCGATCATGGAGCCCTGCCTGTTCCAAATGATCCTTTGAGTGGACCTCCTGTATAGAGGTCAGATATGCTTAGGGTCACCATATGGGATGAGCAGTGAAGGTCTGCTCTTGTTACCAACCAAAAAGAGAAAATAGCAGATTGAGCCTGACCTTGAGTGTTAAAGTGACATCTTTAATCATGGCGATGTCACTGTGTATTTGAAGAGGGCGAAATTGAATGGATTTGTGGCACTGCAGACTCCTGTCTCGAACCTAAAAAAGGATCAGGCTTTGTTCCTTGGAGAGGACTGGAGCCACGTGTTCACACTCAGTTACTGAATAAGCCCACACAAAGGCCTTTAGAGCGTTGTCCATAACACTGAACAACAGCTGCTGCTCACCTCCAAAATTCTAAGAGGTGTAGGTGCTGTGCAGCATCTGGGTCAAAGAGCAAACAAGTTCAGATTACTCCAGCTGACTGAGACGAGGTTCTTGTTTTTTTTTGTGTGAAAGGGCAGGGGGAATCATCATCTGAACAAATAGAACTCCCCGAGTGGTGATCACAGCTGAATGAGAGTAACAACATAGACAGATTTACAGACACACTTTCATACACAATTCTGTTTGAGGTGAATTTTGTCTTTTGCAAAGACTGGGTATCTATCAGGGCCACTGTGTGCGAAACTAAATCTGTTGATAATCTTCCATCATAGCCCTGCTGTAAATTCGGAGGAACAAAAACAACATTGGAACAGGGGTAGAAGCAGCTTTTGGCCACAGCTGCTGTTTTGTCTGTAGTGATTGTCATAAACAGAAGTTGAGGAACATTAGTGAGGTAAACATCACTAACTGTCACAGTGCTAACCCAGTGTCCTGACAACAGGCTTATTAAAGCACCATGTTTACTGAACTACTGCGAAGGACCTCTTTTGTGTGAAGTATTCGTCTGGTTTGCTGCGTCTTTTTTAATGCAGTAAAGAATTTAACTATTTGTTCTTGAAAATGTTCACATCATGAAATTTCAGACTAATATCTCTGTATAGTATTAAATAATCCTAATTTAGTTTTAATGTTAAAAAACGGGAAGTAAATACTTTCTTATAATGACTCAATGTACTCAAAATATGTTATGACATTATATTATGCATCAAATGTATAAGAAGAGAGGAGTGCAACTCAAGAGCAGACAATCAATCTCTCCCTTTATTCTTACACAAAATAATTAGTGACCATACAATTACTCAAAAGGTAATTTGGTGTAAGGCTGGCACTTGTGGACACAGCGTTCACTGTTTGTAAAAGTTGTCTATGCTTTCATAGAGACAACATTTGAAGTCAATTACATTGAATGGGTTAAGTATGAGATACCAGGTGAAGGACTTAATTACGGTTTATATCCTAGCCAAGAAAAGGGAGAATCTAAACATAGTAAAAGGATTATATATGTTGTAGAGATTATAAACAGTTCTTTTATTTGAAAAAATAAATAGCATGCTTCTTTACATTTCCTTCAAAAACGTTATAGCAGCTGTAAATCAGTTTTATAATCAGTTATACAAATGTGATTTCTGTGATTTCTGTGATTTCGAGGGTTATCATGTGTTCAACACACCATCATACAGTCCCTCTGAAAGGAGAAAAAAAGGTTCACCCTTTGTACATCACCTGCAAGTGAGTCTGATACATCATTAGAGAGGAGGGAATAGAGACATTTTTTCATATTCATATTTTATTTTTCATTATAAGTTTAGCTGTTTTATAATCAACTATTGTATTCTTGGTTTAATAATATTAAAGTAACTATTTGACGTCAAGATATGGTTTATTTTCTTTCAAAGCTCCTTTGAGGAACTTTTTTTTAAAAAAGGTCTACCATGGCAATCCGTGTGGATTGACCTATAATCTGATGTTCCTTTTAACTTTTAAACGTAACAATGTCTGTGAATCTTTGCCAGGGACAATATACTGAAAAAGTCGTATGCCACTTCAGTGGCAGCTACAAGAGCTATTAAAAATGACCATGAAGAAATGATACATCCTCCAGCTAATGACCTCGTTTGTTTTTGTAGCTCATATAGATGAATCAGTGATCATTTCAATCTGCTCATGGGCAATGAAACTCTCTTCACAGATAGATAGATAGATAGATAGATAGATAGATAGATAGATTTACATTTTTTGTTCACATTTTATATTGATTGATTGATGGATGGATGGATGGATTGATTGATTGATTAATGCAAGATTATGCTTGACGAGTAAAGATTAATGAGACCTGACTGTTACAAAGCAGCTGGAGTCAGCTGTACTGGACTTCAGTGTACAAGCTTCAAGTGGCCTTGTGCACAACATCAGAGGAACATGATAAAAGCAATATTTCTGTCTGACTTAAAGGAGTCGCTTCTAAAATTCAGATTACAGTCGCTCACTTGAAAGCACTCAAGGTCTTAAATGCTCACACATACAGAAAATGTGTCGGAGAGCGATGTAGCATGCAGGGAATGCTACATCTCAAGGGTAAAATGTGAGAGAGTTCAGGTTCAATCACACTGGGAGCAGATTGCTAAATCAGACACCTAAAGGTGTAATTCCAATGACAGCATTAGACCAACCCAACAGTAAATGGAACAGCAGATCTCAATGTAATAGTATCTGAAAACAAAATTACATTGTTGGCTTAGTGAGCCCAAATTTGCCAACAAATGACACCGTCTCTCACAAAGACGTGTATCTGTATTATTGATGTGCAGTTCATCGCTGCTCCTCATGTGTTGTATAAATTAACTGTGTGATAAAACATTGAGGTCTCTAAGCTCTGCTCTAACATTATAAATAATGGAGACCCTTTTAAAAATGCAAACAAAGCAAATGTGAACAATGATGACACTGTGATTTAATTAACTGTGTGGATAATGTTACATCTCGCACTTCGTTTACATAATAAAATATCCCACTTTATTTTTTATACGTTTTTATTTGTATTTGACGTCCTTTAAAAAAATTTCTTACACTGTTTAAACTTTTTTTGAAACATGATGTATTTTGATTTCGTCTGTTTTATTTCTGTCCTCTGTGAAGCAGTTAACAACTTGCATTTTTTTTTGCATCATGCTCTATAATCAAACGTATTTGAATTTTGAAAGAATTCATAAGGAAACAAGATCACTGAATATACTTCCCCATGCAGGATCTGATCGTTTGAAAATAAAGACGACTTAATGTGTAAATAAAATGTCTTCAACTCCTTTCCCCCCTCTCTATAAAATAAGTTCTCCTCCCCCTCAGTCAAAATGTAATCTCCTTTTGGGAGAAATAACCGCGCACAAAGGAGGACCACGGCAGAGAGAGTTGTATTTTACAAGGACGCTCTGGTCACTTGATGTAATTGAGAGGGGATGTGCACAGAGTTCACTCTATCTATTACTCTCTTCCACTCCAACCCCTCTGCTTTACAGGGTTTCATCTTCACAACATTATTGAGTCCTAAAACACACCTGCTCCCACAGTGTCATGGCCTCACTCCTCCACTAAACGCTAAGTGCTTCAGCTTGTCTTTAAGACTGCCGGGCCCTGAAGGAACTGTTGCTCCATTATAGTGCTGTGTAAAATATAAGAAGGATAAATGTGTATTTCTGCATAATGTGGTCGAACTCAAAACAAGTCAGATTGTGTGTTTTTCAAGCTCAATAATAGTTGACTTTGACATTTTTAACTGCAGGGGAAAAAGTGACCTCTTAGAAGCAGAAGTGTTGCTGTAATATCATAAGCCTGCCTTAGACAAAAACGAGGGCTGTCAGAGCTTATGGTGCTGCTGTAAACTATTTATTAATTTCCTAACCTGAAAAATCCATCTTAGTAATAAAATAAAATATTCAACAGGGTGGCACCCGAAATGAGTAAGAAGGAAAAGTTGAAGATGATTAGAAGAAATTAAAACAGAAAGCACAAGATAAAACATGACTGCAACACTGAGTCCTCTTTAAAAACTGTTTCAGCTTGAAAGAGCCCAGTCTGAATCTAGTTCAACTTCTGCAGGTAAATATTTACACTATGTGTTGATCCCCTGAGCAGTTGTTTTTCCATGTGAAGATTTACCAAATGTCACCATAGAGTCTTCATAAGATTATCCACCGAGAGAATGATAGTCTAATGACAGGAACCTGAAGAGTCTGATGCTTTAGCTGTTAGTGGGTGAATTTAAGATCGCTAAATTTGATACAGATTTTACTTGTTTAAAAAGTGACAAAATGACATTGCAATGCATCTCTTGCATGTAACACGAGGCAAAAAAAGGTGTCTTTCTGATCACAGGGTCAGTGATAACCTCTTTCTTACACAAAAATGCTGCAAACTGATGTTCACACAATACTGTACATCAAAAAGTCATTTGGTTTCAAGCATAGAGCTTTAACATCCTCAAAGTTGACTATGTGGCAAAAACAAAACAAACAAAGACAGAATCATGATAATCAAAATTTCTGATGTTATAAAGTGAACCCACTTCCTCTGTGCACATTTTTGGCCAGAACTTGTGGTGGCAAAGACCTAATGGAGAAAATGGTGTTTCTGGAGGGAGTCCAACAAAACAAACACAAGCGGCTTGATGAACTGCTCTGTCGAAGCAAAGCGCTAATGTGCAGGCTTTGGAGAATTATGATGAGGTTAGCTTTGCGCCCAGTGGAACGCATAATGCCACCAGTATTTGTTTATGTCATTTTGAGTTTTAATAAGAGGGAAATAAGTTAGTGAACGACTCTGTGGTGTCGCTGGACATCAATAAAATACTGTCCAAGTGTGTATAGTTATGAACAATTGATTACGAATTTTAAAGGTCAAACTTTCAATGTATTTATGACTTGTGACTCGTAACACTGACTTTGTGTTGTGCATGTGTGATTGGATAAACTCCTTCATCGTTTCTGCCCTTCTTCTTTTTACCATTCCTTTCCAGACTTTTCAAAGTGGAAAAACATGCATAGCAGAACAACGCTCCAGAGTGCATTGGACAACTCCCTCCTGACTCCCCCTTCATCTCCTTCTCTGTGGGAAAGCTGAAATGGAGATGTCAGTGCAGCAGAGACAGGGGAGCTGCTGTGCTAAGGCTTCACTTACCTGGCAGCGCATCTTTATTCTCAGTACACAGAAGTGAAGCAGTGAAGAGTGTACAGAGGGAAAGTGAAGCAAAACCAAGACAGTGCAAACAAAGACCGAAAGTCAATAGGTTTTACAATTAAAACGGCAGTTCCCTGGAGCTTGAAAAAAGGAGAATAACAAAGGATTCAGATCAAAGACAAGCAGGAAAGAGTGTTTTTTATTGTGGTACAATGATGAATATCTAAAAAGTATTCCCCCATTCAGCCTCTGCCTCTCGATTTCTCGATTCCTTTGTTTTGTTTGTGCAGCTCTATCAGGACCCCCCCCCCCCCCCCCCCCCAACCCACCCCACAACTCTCTCTGCTATTGCAGATGCTGGATAAATAAGCAAGCAGTTTTCTGCCAGTATGTGAAATTGTTCTGATCTATCTCTGCCATTAGAGAGTGGGTTCTATTATAAAAGCTTTGCATTATTCAGTGAGCCTAAGAGACTGATCATTATGGATTTCAGCCCTTTGCCACACCAGCCCCTGGAGTCCAGCACAGGCATGTGTAGATCTGACCCTTTGCTCCGAACACTGGAAGAAAACTGTGAAGGGCTCAGCTTTCGACACTATGTAATACTGTATAACCAAGTACAGTCTTCATTAAACTACGCTTTGCTCAAGTACTATTTTCTGACAATTTTCTTTTTACCTTTACTCTATGGGTTTAAAAAACAAAAATCCTGTACTTCCAACTTACAATTTCAATAAATGGCCCCTTATCTTTGATTGTTGTGAGAGTATTTATTCTTGCATCACTGTGCTGCTTTTTTAGAAATGACGAAAGACGTCTCTTTAAACAAACATTATTATAAACGTGGAATCAGTCCCACATTTGTATGATAATATTCCCCAAGCCACTAGTTTCTGATTGTTGTCTCAATAAAATTATTCAATCGCCTGTCTGTGAGCTTTCCTTGTATACATAGTGACAGTTTGTGCGGAGAGAAAAAAAAGGCAATCCGCACTGACCAATCACTACAAACAAGCATATATAAGCACAGATACCAATTACATTGTAGGTACTGTCTCACACTGTTTTTGGGACTCAAGTTTTAAATAATGTTGGAATAAAATACTCTCAAAGTTAATATTTTACTATCTTAGGTACATTGTTTTAATCATTTGAATTAATATGATTTGAGTTAAAAGTTTTTGACATTTGATGTGAGGTTGAATTAGTTTGTCACATCCTGTAGAAATGTCCTTCAGAGGCCGACTTTTTGCCTTTATGATGTAACTACATGAATGAGCCAACACTTTTCAAATTTTACTTCAGTAAATAATATGTATCCATACTTTTCTGTAATGTGGTTTTTTTTTTTAACAGATTCTAAAAAAAGACCCACATCACAGGAATGTACTGATATATATTTTCCTCTTTTTGAGTAAGTTGCTGTACTTTTACTTTCTCGTTTTCTCTCAGAAAGGCCAACACGTTTGATAGGAATACAGTCTATTGTCACAACATGCCTGCAAAAGCAGCTGATTGACTTTTAAAGAAATGTTTCTCAGTGTTAAAGCAGAATAAGTGGCAGGCACATGGTAGGAATGAGATCAAACATGGTTTACCATATGCTGCTGCAGAACGTTTTTATGGGGGGAGTGGGAGATGAATATTGAATAGATGTACAATCGCGTATGAGGCCAGCTGCACACACTGATTCTGACTTAACTGTATCAGAGATGGACTGTGTCCCCTTGGGAAACATTGTTCAGCTTGATCATCAACATAAAATCAAGCATGAAAAACTTCTTAATTTGCTCCCATTTGTAAAGATTATGAATGAAGCATTGCTTGTTCGTCTGCAGCTGTCAGACAATGAGCGTCCATGACAAGTATTGCTCCATCTTTAATGTGCATGTGCTGAGATAAGGATTTGTTTCATGTCAGTCTTAGACCCTGGCAATTAGACCCTGCCATTAACCGTTTGTTATATCTGCTGTTTCTTGCCTTCAGCTTGGCACCTTGCTGATTACAATGTGCTGGATCGATAATTAAACAAATGGAGGAAGACTGCTGGGTCAATTTCCATCCCGTCTTAGCCAGTGGCTCAGGCCAAATCATGGACAACTCTAAAAACCGTTCCGAAATTCAACTGAGTTAAATTGAAGACTTGTTAAAAAGCTGCACATTTGTTTCCTGTGTTCTGTGTGAAGGCTCAGCTTTTAGCTGCGTTCCAAAATTGATTTGACAGCGAGGGTGAAGTCATTTGTATAAGAACAGGTGGGAGCTCTTCAGTTGGCGGGAAACCTGTGACTTTTATAAAAAAGACTCCATTGTGGGACAAGTGGTGCAGTGGTTGATGACTGTGAATATAGCTTACTGAAACGGGTAGAGGGTAGAATTATGCCGGACATTCCAGTGTGTGACACAGAGGTTAAATCTCACAGAGGTTGAATCTCACAGATAATCGTTTTAAATGGGAAGGATGACATTTTCTTCACTCTCTACTTTCCACTTACATCAGGGTTTAGAGTAACAAGATGGTGCAGAAAGTGATGCCTTGAGTTGGCCTTCTAACTATTTTAAATATTCTAAATATTAACACCGACATGGCTAATATAATAATCGGCTTGGTTCCAAAAACATGTAAGGAGATTCAAGAGAGTTTTTTATTTGTTTTTTTCTGGTAAACAATTTGGTTATATTTCCTTCTTTGTTTTTGTTAAGTATTAAAGACCCTATTAGTATTTCTACTGTTTGTACACTGACTAATTTTAGGAAAACTGAGCTTCGTTGACATAGGAAAGAAGCCAAAATTATCTTTTTAAAAACCAACCAAGTTGATGTTTTAAATGATTTAGACTTGTGACCTGCTCAAGATTCTTTTGTCAAAAGAGAAAGAGTATTTAAAATGAAGTGATAATTTATACATATACAGTTTCAAAGTAAAATAAGTCAAATCAACTGCCAGGAATTTCATTAAGGTAGAAAAAGGATTAGATACAAAATCACACACATATTTTTTCGTTTTATACCTCTGGACATGTTTTCCCTTTTCAATGCACCCTGAAAGTAGGTGATGTTATGATGGCAAACACCCTTGCCGCTTACTGAGTGTAATTATATAAAATCTAGCTTTAGTTCATGTGAAGTTTAGTTTGGTTCAAGCCGTTTCTTGCAGCAGTGCGCGCTCCCTATACATCAGTGCCATCACTGTTCATTTGCTGATCTATAGCAGAGAGCTGGAGCTTTCCCCTCTCACTGTATCTTATTCATAAAAGTCAGAGCCAGGGTGAGTAATGTTTAATAATAAGGAAATATGTATCCTTTAAGAGCCTCCTTCTCACTTTGCCTGTTATCAACACACCCGGGAGCTCAGATAGCTTCTCCATCAGGCTGGGTTGCCTCAGAATTATACTCAGAAATATGTATGGCAACACGCTCTGCCTATATTACAACACCTATAAACTCATCATAGGATTAACCTGTTGTAAATATTCCTGCCTTTATTGGAAAGTAACACTGTGAATCACATTATCCGATGTGATTCACGACTTCAGGGTGTCGGAGCGCGTGCAAGCGCAAGAGAGAGGAAAACGCAGACATGAGGAGGAAGAGGGGATGATAAGGCTGTGTTGGTGGTGGTGGGGGAGTGGGGACTCCGACCGTGGGACACCCTCCTCTGTATGGATGAGTTGGGAAACGACTACCATTTAAGGTGGACCGATAATTACGCCACACCATGCTGCTGCCACGCAACTATGAGGGGTTAAATGAAACCCAATTAGTCACGCGTCTACTACGGGAGACGATGGTGAGTGCTGAAATGTAGTAGTTTATCAGTGGCACGATCTATGACGTCATAGAATAGACTCAACACAGTTGTTAAGTATTTGCTGATATTCGTTAATATTGAGAAATAGTAATTGTTAGAATTTTTATCGGATCTTTAAGGCCATTGACCCATGTGAAGTAAGCCTTATTGGACAGAGCCAGGGAGCTGTTATTCAATCAGAACATAGGACTACATATGGCCTTATGTAAAAGGCCGAAATTATTTCACAGTCTAAATCAAAACTGCAACGTTAAGTTAGCTGTCCATTGAATACAATTTCACAACGTTATACATTTCAGAAAGAAACACGCAATTTTAGCCTTCTTCTACAAATGTTTATTCCCAAACATTTATCCAAAACCTATAAATACTCGTTATTTTCGTTGTGTGTATGTATCTATGTATAATCAGTTTCTAAAACACATTATTTGGAGACTATAACACTTTTTCTTGATTTACTTTATAAAAAGGGTGTGAATACTATAAGTCGTGACAATTTCTTCCTCTGTTGCGTGGTCAAGTATTATCAACGTCTGTTACTACTTTAGAAAGTGTAGGCGCGCTTTACTGTTGTAGAAAAGGAGCTGTGTAGGTGCCTCCCAAACAGCGAGGACGACCTTAAATAAGGGGCAGGACTCTGTACAGCAGAGCCCGCTGCCTCCCCTCAGTGATGCGGTGAATCTGCGCTGCGTTATGTCCGCTATATAAAGTGCTCACAGACGGCAGAGCTCACAGCTTCAGTGGACAGCTCCGTGGTGCTGAAACCTCACACACTTCACTCTCTGAGCCGCGGTGCATGACTGGAAGCATGGAAGGATTTTCGTGGAAACTTTTTCTACTTTCTTGCCTGGTTGTTTTGGGGAGCTCTGCGCAAGACTTCGGACAGACACAGTTTATTTGCACGTCGGTGCCCAAGGATATGGACTTGTGCACAGCCACGATGCAGAACAGCGGGCCGGCGGAGGACCTGAAGACTACGGTCATGCAGCTGCGAGAGACCGTGCTGCAGCAAAAGGAAACAATAATTAACCAAAAGGAGACAATTAAGGAACTTACGTCCAAGTTGAGCCGCTGCGAGAGCCAGAGCCTCCCGGCGGCGGGACCCGGGGGGAGACGGCCGGGGTCAAAGAACACGATGGGGGATGTATCCCGGGGCACAACAGACACTCTGGCCCAGCTGGGTCAGACTTTACAGACCCTGAAACAGAGACTGGAGAACCTAGAGGTAGGCAAGTAGAGGACAGCTGCACGGATCAGTTCAAAAGTTCATTAAATTAGCCTCCCGGGTTATAGATTTAGGCTTAAGCCTCTTATACACTGCTGAGTATTGGTCAGCTTTTCGCTGTGTCTTCTATTGAGGTACATGTGTTTAGTTCGATTCAATTTGTTTGTGAGAGTAAATCGTGATGTAAAGCAAACGACAGATTTTGTTACTGCTGTTAGAATAATGTGACGCGTTGAAAACAAACACACAACAGCATGGTTACTTGCTAGGACGATGCTCGAAGCTTCACACCGACTAAAAGGAATGTTTGTCAATGAGTTTATCAGTATCATCATCCGTATCCTGCTTTAACCCACTGTCTGTGTTCCTCTGTCCGCTGCAGCAGTACAGCCGAGGAAACAACACCGTGCAGGCGAACAGCCTAAAAGACCTGCTGCAAAACAAGATAGACGACATGGAGAAGCAGGTCCTATCCCGGGTTAATACGTTAGAGGAGACCAAACCGGGCGCGAGGAACGACACCGATCAGCGGAACAGAGTGGAGTCCACGCTCACCTCTCTGCACCACCGCATCACAGACCTGGAGAAAGGTGCGTTTGGATTTTCAGCCAAATGAGGGAAGGAGGCTCTACGTAAAATCTGTACAAGATTATGAGTTTACTGAATTTTTTTTTAAGATGAAATGCGTTTCAGTGTTCACAAGAACAAGAAAAAAAAGGGGGGGAAATTTCAGCAGCACTCACTTGGAAGCTTTTGGAATGCCGCAACCATCACGTTGCGCACAAATATGAGGGAGGAGAGGAAAGCTGCATTGCTTTGCATATCTCAAGACCTGTTTGCTCTTTTCCTCGCTCAGTCATTGCTTTTATGAGCTAAAACCTGCCTGTTTAACGCGCACACGAGACTCATGAGAGAGGAAAATATATCCGCAGAGGTCAGAGCCAAAGAAACTTTGCAGGTTGCCCTGGCGCCGCCTGCTTTCAAAGGCATTTCCAGCTTTCTTTTAACGAGTGCAAATGCAAGTGCGAGTGTTGTTTTTAACAGAGTAGGAAATGGAGTATACGGCCTCAGACATCAGAGAAAAAAACCCTTGCAGGAAACTGAAACAGAATCTCCAGCCAAGCATTTTTGACATTCATTTAAGCAGACGCATATATAAATCATAAATCTTACAAAGTTCATTATGAGTCCATACATGTTTAAGTATACTTGAGTTATGAGGGTTGACACCACAGTTATTCTCCTAATACTTGAGGAAAATGTTATTAGTACAAGCTACGTAATACAATGCCTCAATCTCAGTATATCATACATTCTTGTTTAGGTAAGGACACCAGACCAACGGACAAATTCCAGCTCACTTTTCCCCTGAGAACCAACTACATGTATGCCAAAGCCAAGAGGAGCCTTCCTGAGATGTACTCCTTCAGTGTGTGTCTGTGGATCAAGTCCAACGCATCGCCTGGGGTGGGGACGCCCTTCTCCTATGCTGTTCCAGGTCAGGCCAATGAGCTGGTGCTGATCGAGTGGGGCAACAACCCCATGGAGATTCTCATCAATGACAAGGTAACTTCAAAGTGATTAAGACTGTTAGCACACATGTCTTACCTTTGCATGGCTTTTACAAAAGTACTGCAATTACAAGTACTTTTTTTTCCAACATTCAGAATTTAATTGCAAAGGGTGCAAGAAGTCGGAGTACCTGACAATTTCTTAACTCGAAACCTGGAATTGGGAAAGAAAGGTGCTAAGATGAGGATCTGAAATACTTTTTTAAAGAATAACACATGTTATTGGGGTAAAGTTATTCTACTAGAGAAAGGAAAAAAGGTGTGAAAGTTCACTGACTCCTCCTCTGAAGAGTGAAAGAAAGACTGTTCACCAGAGAGAAAGACAAGTCTAATTTAAAATCTCTTCCGCAGGTGGCGAAGCTGCCGTTCCTCATCAATGACGGGAAATGGCATCACTTATGCATCACGTGGACCACCCGTGACGGGATGTGGGAAGCTTTCCAGGATGGAGTGATGCGGGGCAGTGGGGAGAATCTGGCACCATACCACCCCATCAAACCAGAGGGAGTGTTGGTCCTGGGACAAGAGCAGGTGGGGATTTTCATTTTCAGATTAGTGATTTTTAATTTCTGTACTTTCATCGCCTCACACATTTGGAAATAATCTTGACACAGTAATGCATTTAATTTTGATCAAAGATGAAAGGCTTGAATATTTATGGGATGAGATTGTAGAGACATTTGAAGAGGTAGTTAACTAAGGCTTTCAGATCACATTCATGTGTAATTTATCATCCCATCACTGGAATAACAGTCATTTATTAAACTGGCCTGAGTTTTGGCAGGGAGATATCATTTCAATGTACTAACAGAGAAAATATGATCTCTCACAGACAAAGATATACCCATTATGAAATTTACTTGCAACAATTATTGGATTAATTAACTAGCCTATGAAAAGAACATTCACTGAAAACTTTCCTATAAACATTTTTCAGTTAGTTTGAAAGGAAATGATCGTACTCATGGCGGTTCCATCTTATAAACCAAGACGATTTACAGCGTTGGACGGATCATGCGTTCAGTGAGGTCATTTGAAGAAATCATATTGGGAAATTGTCTGAAAATGTTCAGACTGACTGAATGAAGTTGAGAGTAATCTGCACATTTGTCTCAACTCAAGTAGCAGACCTGTTGAACAAGTCTTTTATAATCAAGGATGAATCCACCTGACATGTCACAAGTCATTGACTGGAGGTGCCTCACAACAAAATCTTGTCATCTAAATTCACAACACATGAAAACCCATGTTATTATTTGATCCTGTGATGTCCTCTCTTATTTAAGCTCTGACATACTTTTAGAATTTATTTAGTTATTTTTGTCTTCATTGCTTCACAGGACACGTTGGGAGGAGGCTTCGACGCGACACAAGCTTATGTTGGAGAGTTAGCAAACTTAAATATCTGGAATAGGAAACTTTCTATCGCAGAGATCTACAACTTAGCGACCTGCAACAGCAAAGCACAAGCTGGCAACGTCTTCTCCTGGACGGAGAGCAATATTGAAATATTTGGCGGAGCGACCAAATGGACATTTGAGCCCTGCCGTTCCCACAACTGAACTGCATAAAGAGAGGCCTCTCTGTATTTCTGAGCTTTTGTCGTTCTTGTCTTCATTTGACGTTTGTTAGAGACTATTTGACTTATTGGTAAGCTTCAATCTGGGATTTCTATCATTCTTAGGTATTTCTGTGCAAAACAACACTTTCCATCTTGAGGGAAAAATTGTCTTGGAAACCTCAGTGAGAAATTATTGTTATCTGGTTCTCCTTATATTTTTCTTGGATGTTCATTTGAAAGCACACTTAAGCTTTCGTTTGGCTTTCCTTGTCTTGGACTGGCAACTGGCAAGCTGCGCCTTATGTTCGGACAATTTACAATCCAAGGGAGGAATTACATAACCATTCCCGCCCCCTTCCCCTCCGGAGAGGAAGATTATGCTGCCCATCCAATTCTTGTCGGTATTTGGCTCTGTGAAATGATGTCTGACGCGGTACAGCTCCCTGCCACCACCTCACCTCCCCTCCCCACCAACACACACACACAAACACACACATCGCCCTCCTCCTCCTCCCACCCCTCCGGAACTTGCACTGTGACTGAAGAAAGAGATCGCCAGGAGAGGAGGGTACGTTGAAGGACACTGCAAAGTCAGACTGTGGTACAAGTCAATTTGTAATCGTTGTTTGCTTCAAGTGTTTCTGTAAGAATGTCGTAAACTTGCCAACATTGCTACAAAGCCTGGGTGCCTTGGGCTGGTACAAACATTCAGCACATTCAGTATGTTATAAGTTGCAATTTCAATGTTTCTTGGTTTCTGTTTTCTTTCCTGAGCTGGGTTGAGTTTCTTGTTTCTCTGGTAAATGTACTTTAATTACAGTTTGTTATCTGACATGATGTGTTTTGGCAGGTGTTTGTACTACTCTGTATTAGGAATGTTACAGTATTTGTATAGTAACAGCATGAATGACAGAGTGCTGTGGAAGCATTGTTGAAATCTGCTTTACTATCTTCTCTGGGTCTGGGTTTTTTACTGTATTGTTATATGCTCCAAGCATGGCAAAACTGAGAGATGAAGAATTTAATTTTTGTAATAAAATTGTGATACTTAATGTCACAGTGCATTCTTGTTTTTGGTCATGTGCATCACAAGGTGAGGTTAAGGTGGGAAAGAGAAAGTATCTCTGATCTTAAGGGACATTTTTACTTTGAGAAGAAGCAAATGGACAGATGTGTGAAACTCACAAAGTCAGTGAAGGTCACACAGAGACACAAAATGAAACTGTGAGCATGATTGTGCGCAGTGACTCTTTTCAAGCTGACTGCAGACACAACCCACTCATGGTTCTGTTGTTGCTGCCGTACCTGCATTAAAGGCAGCCAGGCTGTAAGTGGAGAAAAGTGCATCGTCACATCAGCCTTTCAATGACCTGGTTTAAGCAAGTGCAGCAGAATCTATAAAGGAAGGCACCTTAAGCCAGACTTTCATTATCGATGTACTGAGAAGACCTGTTGCTGTAGCATCAAACATTTGCATAAAAGAGATGTGACTGTTCACACTTCTTGCATTTCAATCAGACACTTAATCTTGTACTTGAACAAGTGGGGAAAGCAATGCATCAGAATAATACGATTTGTGAGATGAGCCATGTAGGAAAAGCTCAAAGTGTTATCTTTGTTTTCAAAATACTGTTTCCGACAATAAGGAAACTTTTGGATCCTAAATTCAATTTTGTTACATCATAAAATGTTATTTTTTTTTACTTCTCTTTAAGGTAGATTCCTTGATGTTCTAAATATAAACATTAACTATGGCCTCACAGAGCTATTATTACAAACTTTTCCAGCCCTTCTACTTCAGATGACACTCAGGAGTTTAGTTTAAGTTGAAATAGGTCAATTAGAATCTAACATTTAAAATGCTAGCGCTGAGATTTGAACTTCTGTCAGCGTATAGAACGAATCGTGTTAGTTTTTATCAGTTTTCATTCAGTTCATATGCGTCAAAGACGATAAAGCAAAGAAAGTGCACAAAATGAGTTCAGCAGGAAGGTAATAATGGCCCTGTAAGTGTGTTTAATTGTTTATACTGAACTTTACACTAACAAGTTAAAATAACAACAACGTTACTGCCATTATAGCACTATCTCCAATGAACGCCTTTTTTTTTTATCTCCAGCATTAATCTAACCCAAAGCTCCTTTTGTTGTTGTTGTTTAACTTCCAGTTACCACTACAGCTGCCACTGTAACAAACAAACAATTGAACAAATACATATGATTAAAGTGCACACCCTTCAAAAAACACGAGTTACATTCAGCAGAATTGTGAAATAGACTACTTCTGTTTTATACTCATCTAATTGGTTCAACCGCTTTGATGACTTAGACTTACTACTGGATCTTTTTAGAAGAAGTTATGCCTTCTACCAAACACGTTTTAGGTCTTTTATGCCCCATTCTCAAGCTTGATAAGAAAGTGGACATCATATGGTTAAGAAAGAATCTGCGTCACCTTAAGCTCTTAGGATGCACAGCAGAAAGCAGCGAGGGTCAGGAGTCTTTGACACGAAGGACAGGGTATTATCATACAAAGCAAAGGAATGTTGCAGCATTAAACACAGAAAACAAAGACACACACTCGCACACAAACAAAGACAGGGCACATTACTCTGTCCCATAGCCATGTTAGCAGATGGATCCTAAAACAGATTGGTTTATCAGCCAATTATAGAAAATATCAAAATGGTGTATGATGACAATAAATACAGCTTTCATTGTAGAAGAACATCCAACCATATTTAGGACATCAACAAGTGCATGCTGAAATCGTTTGAATGACAAGTAAACCATGGTTCATGAAGCTATAATAATAAACTCAACTGTTTCAATCAAAACTATTTTGTATAAGCACATATTAAGGTATCCAAACAAAAACTAGCAGAGCAGCAGGTTGTGTCACAATATGAGTGAAAACTGTCCTATGTTGTCGGGGGGTCATTTGACCCCACAGACATCACCCAGCAATGGGCACGCTGTCATAATCACCAGGCCTGCTTTCTACACTTATCTGATGCTCTGTCAGCATAATGCTGCTAAGCCCTGGGTGATGGAATATATTGCTCCGACACAATTGCATTTGAGCTCCAGACACACTATTTGTGCAGAGTCTAACATGCGCACAAACAGATTCAAGAGGCCCGAAGGATGATCATAAGCCTTGATTGTGTAAGACGCATAGATTAGGTACCCTCTTAGAAAACAAGAGTACCAGCAGTCATACATGACACCTGGTTTGAAGGATAAAACATGGTGTTGTAATGCAGACAGAAGAGCTACTGGGCCCACATGACAGAAGAACAGAACAGTTAGAGAAACCTCCAAAAGCTTGTAACAGCTTTTTAGTGTCACATCCCCGGGTTAAGTGTTTAGTTTATTTCTGTTTCTCTCATGTATCATGTCTTGTGCTACTTTGTTACTTACCCTGTGTCTCGTTTCAGGTCTGTTGGCTGCATGCCCTTCCCCCAGTGTATTCCACTCTGCTGATTACCTGATGTGTTTCACCTGTGTCTTGTTAACTCCACCCCCCTTTCAGTATATAGTGTCTGTGTTTCCCCTCACTCCTGGCCAGTTTGTCTTGTCTCTTTGAAGCAGTGTTACCAGCATTATTTCTGTTTAGCCTTCCTGTTCTGACCGAGTTAGTTTTTGACCGTGATTCCTGCCTCCCGTCCTTTGATACCTCTGCTGGATTGTTTGACTCCCGTGTACTGAACCCTGCCTGCATTAAACTGATTTTTGAAACTGCATTTGCCCTCGAGTCGTGCGTTTGGGTCTCCTCCTCTGTTCGGGATATTTAGGTGTACAGCACATTATATAATGTTTGCTGGGAGAGCACATATTCTAGGACATCTCCTCACCTGGCAATGTAAACAGATGCTATATTCATGTTGATGACAAAGAGGAGGTGTCCTACTTCATCTGTTTTTCAGACCTCATCTTATTTATTTTGGGAAAGTGAGAAAAAAACTAACAATCTGCAGGAAATGTACTTCTGCAAAGTCATGCTTGAAGCTAAATCCCAACATACAATCATAAATGTATCTTGTTATAATGCAAGTATATTAATGTTAATGTGTGGCAAGTATAAAGTTAACCATTCACAACCTAAGGTTATATGAGTGTGTGCTTTAAGCACACAAAAAAAAGTCACAGCTGGCTTATAGGCACATCTTCAGTAATTACTCATTACAAAAGAAAAACAAAGTTAAACACATTTCTATAAAGAGATAGTTATGAGTGAACAATTATTTTATTTAATTTGGGCAATTTTCATATACTCAGATTATCGAGGGAATTATCAAGACTTGACTCCACACAAGGAGACTCCTTAGACTCAGAGGACTTACGTTGATTAAAGTTTATACATCAGATGAATACTGCAGGAGACATGATTCAACATCACACTTGTGGTTCAGTGTCATGCTCAATCATAACGGCCACTTCCAAAGACTCTGCACATATTCAAATATATATTATTATTATCAGGGTCGTGCCACATTGACTCACCTCGACTGATCTATGACGTCAAAGAGCCTGGAGTGAACAACAAGTTCCTCCAAATATCCCTGCAGATATCAGGAAGAGCTGTTCACTCTCTCCAAGCTGTCCTTGGTGTCTCGACAAAGCTGAACTGTATCAGGTCTGACTGACATCAGGAACAGTGGATTAAAATTACACATTAACTAAGTTATTACAGAAATTCTGTGACACAAAGGTGTAGTGATTGTGGCAGATATCCCCTGGATGGAGTTGAGACAGACATCTGACATGTTCCCTGTAAGTGTTGGCCTTCACCAGGGCTGTCCCTTGTCTCTAATTTTGTTTGTGATCTTCATGGACAAAATCTCAAGGAACAGCTGGGGGGAAGAGGGTTTCCAGTTTGTGGATTTTAGAGTTTCATCTCTGCTTTTTGTGATGATGGCTCAAATGGCTTCTTCATGCTGGGACCTCCAAGCAAGCATTGGGTACAATGCGGCCGGGATGCGGGTCAGCACATTCAAGTCCGAGGACATGGCTCTCTGTTGGAAAACGGAGGACTCCAGTTCAGGAGGGAGTCTCTGCTTCAGGCGATGGAGGTCAAGTATCTCAGAGTCTAGTTCACGAGTAAGGGGAAAACGGATTGTGAGATTGACAGGCGGATTGGTGCGGCAGCCGCAGTATAGCAGGCGCTGTGTGGAACCGTCGTTGTGAAGAGGGAGCTGAGCAAGAAAAGGCAAGGCTCATGATTCACCAGATGATCTACAATCAAACCCTCACCTATGATCATGAGCTGAGGGAAGTGACAGAGAAAATGAGAGTGTTCATGAGAGCTCATCGGAAGGATTAAAAACCCTGGCCTGGGAATGCCTTGGGATCACCCAGGAGGAGCTGAAAAACATTGCTTCGGAGAGAGATGGATAATGATGGATGGATGGAGTCTAGACACTGGTAGAGGTGGTGAAGAAAGTATGCAGGAGGTGATGAGGAGTGGTCGCCTCAGGAGCTGGACATGGACACTGTAGAAATGTGACTAGGGTGGAGGGGGGTCGAAGAGATAAAATTAAAACAACAGGCTGACAGCAAAGGAAAGGAGAACAGATCCTAAAACAAGACAGCAGCAGGATGATTGGCCAACAGAGGTCGTGTTGGAATAGGTTTGGTTAAGTACAAGAGCTCAGCTGGTCACCTGAGCAGAAAGACAGAGGGAAAGGAAGAGAGGGAGTGACGTTTGAATGAGTCTGAAACAGTCTTCCTGCTTGAATTCATCATTTATTCATTTCAATCTGATGATTGTCCGATTAATTTAAAAAAGCTGTGGATTGTAGTCATTACAAATTTCCTTTTTTCCGTGCCAAGAACATCTTTCGCAAATTCACTGTTTAACCACCCAGTAGTTGTTGCATGTTCATAAAATGATCAGTAATCGTGAAGGAAGTCCATTACATCCCTTGAACTTTGCTAACATGGCTATAGACTGGACACATTTGGTATTCATACAATATGTGGTGTTTAAACGTTCTCAAATGTGAGGTACTTTACATCTTGCTGAGAATAAGAGAATCAACAACTCTGAGGTCTAATATGGATCTATCACTAGGAAATTGTTCACTGTTTCATTTCACATTCTTGTGAACGCTATGATGTGCACTATGTAGACTCATGTAGGAATTTTCACAGACATATTGTTCTCCATGATCTAAGACTGACATTTTACACTTGCAAGGAACAATAATGACTAAATTGTTCTGCTTCCAACTTTTGAATTGGTAAATTGCAGCTTAGTAACCTGAAAAACTTGATCTGCTTGCATGCTCGATTGACTTTTAGTTTTCTTAAAATATAAGTGATGTAACTTTAGGTAACACTAGACACAAGATAGCACACTGGCTCTTTATACTAAAAGTAACGTTTGACACATTAGTTTCAAGCAAGTTGAAAATTACAACACCATCTGCATAAATAAGCTGCCCATCCCTAAATCACCAAGATGGCAACCATCACAGAGGAGAAGTGTCCTGATTCCATACTTACCAGTTTGAGTCATATAGGATCACCATCAAGGTATACAATGCATTAAGCCACAGTCAAAGTCCAATTACTTCCTCAAAAGAAAGACAGGGCCTGTCTCCAGTGTTTATGCTATAAGGTATCCTCGTTCTGGCCTCATATCAAGAATAATGTCTCTGCAGAAACACTGAGGAAGTCTGTGACCCAACATATCTAACTGTTCTTCACGCTAGCTCCATATTATCTCAGCAGTTAGTAACTTAAATGATGTTTACTCTTGATGCTGTTGCACATAAACATAATGAGCCCTAGATGAAGGTAAACCACACTATGAATACAAAACAAAAACTATTCAAGAACCAGGCCTGGTTAGTGTTCAACAAATTCTAATTTAAATCAGAGATTACTTTCACTCAGAGTCCACAGAAGTGTTTTATCTGATTGATCCTTGTTTATTTTATTCCAGATGTACATCTGTCATAACAAAACAGAAAGAGCAAGCATTTTTAAAGATGAGCCCCTCTGAGCCGAGCCCACACAGACAGACAAGATTCATGGTGCTATGTTTTATCAGTTCCTCTGTGGCGGATGTTTTTTTTTTTTTTTTCTTTTTTCTTTTGGAGAGATTGAGTGGATAAAGACGTGACATCTCTGCTGACATCTCATTAATTCATAAGCTGTCCCAGGTGGCAGAGGCAAGACAGGAATAATGTTTCAGTTTAGAACTGCTGCAGCTTCTCTTGTTAACACTGAGGTTGACAAAGCAGCACCTTGTAATAAGAGGTTGGGGGTTGCCTTGCTCGACAAATACAACAATGGAGAGTGTGGTCACTTGAAAGAGTGTGTCCCTCTTCAAATATTAGCAAAATGCTGAGGACTTTGGACTATTCCCTGCCTGTTTATTTCTTGCCTCTGGAGTTGCTTCATGCAGAGCTCCAGAACTTTAAATGGGAAAAGAGATTTGTCTCACAGCAGATGCCTCAAAGTGAAGTGCCATTGCACGCGCTGTCTACAGAAAAGGGAGAAAGGAAAAAAGAACGAAAGAAAGAAAGCCTTCTCTTTTTTTCTACTCTCCTTATCTCTGTTCTCCTCCCATGGTGAGCACTCCCAGAGGCAGCAGGGAGTGAAACTTGTGGCATTTACTGATCAGCAGAAGCTTCCAGGAAGGATGCAGGGAGGATAATGAGGCTTCCTGGGCAGGCTGGGATCAAGGTGGATGTGGGCCATGACAGGAGGCTGCTGCACAGCTCAGGACTCACTGTGAGACTAAAACTCTCCACTAAATGAAGACCTGTCTAGGTCCATGCTCAAAGGATCAACTCCTTTTTTTAGCCACCTACTTTGAACAAGTGAGGTGTTATTTCCTCCCTCTACAGCCTGAATAGGCGTGTCTCAGTGGGCTTCACTGGCTGAAATAAGTAGCTGTTTACAAAACGGTCAGACAAAGACAAAGATTCTTCTTAAAATATCCCAAGAACATGATGTGAGATGCAAAAATAAAAGAAGTTTCCTGACTGTAGAAATGAACATGAAACACAAGTCAAGAAACTTTGCTTTGGTCCAAAAAACTGACAAAATAAGGCAAACAAAGTTCAACTTTAACAGCAACTGTGCAGAGAGTTTTAGAAACAGCGTATATATGCCTTTATAATCTGCAAGCAGACAGAGAGCGCAACTTTCAAATAATTAACCTCTTCGTAAGAGAAGACTTTAAACAACAAGCTAAACGGCTCACTGGAATCAAGTGTGGTCCCACTTTAGCAAGATTTGATTTGAAGGTTTGTATGCAGACAGCCCACAGACAAAGTCTGGTGACACACTACATCATCGTGTCAATCTTACCAAGTCTCTTAAATATTTTGTTTTCAATACACTCCACACCTGGAAGCTCTGCTCTCATATGCATACAGTCGGTACAAAAAGTATTCAGACCCCTTTAAATTGTTCACTATTTGTTTCATTGCAGCAATTTGCTAAAATAATAAAAAGTTTATTTTATTTCTCATTAATGTACATTCAGCACCCCATGTTTACAGGAAAAAAACAGAAATGTAGAAATATTTTGCAAATTTATTAAACTGAAATATCACATGGTCATAAGTATTCAGACCCATTGCTCAGTATTGAGTAGAAGCAGCCTTTTGCGCTTGTACAGCCATGAGTCTTCTTGGGAATGATGCAACAAGTTTTTCACACCTGGATTTGGGGATCCTCTGCCGTTCTGTTCTGTTCTCCAGGTTGGATGGTGAATGTTGGTGGACAGCCATTTTCAGGTCCCTCCAGAGATGCTAAATTGGGTTTAGGTCAGGGCTTTCTAAAGACACTCCTTTGTTATTTTAACTGTGTGCTTCAGGTCATTGTCTTGTTGGAAGGTGAACCTTCAGCTCAGTCTGAGATCCTGAGGACTCTGGAAGAGGTTTTCTTCCAGGGTATCTCTGTACTTGGCCGTATTAATCTTTCCTTCAATTGCAACAGTCGTCCTGTCCCTGCAGCTGAAAAACACCCCCATAGCATGATGCTGCCACCACCATGTTTCACTGTTGGGATTGTATTGGGCAGGTGATGAGCAGTGCCTGGTTTTCTCCACACATACCACTTAGAATTAACGCCAAAAAGTTCGAGCTCTATGTGGGCTTTCATGTCTTGCATTGAGGAGAGGCTTCTGTTGGCCACTCTGCCAGACAGTCCCGACTGGTGGAGGGCTGCAGTGAAAGTTGACTTTGTGGAACTTTCTCCTATCTCACTGCATCTCTGGCATTCATTCACAGTGATCTTTGGGTTGTTCTTTACCTCTCACTAAGGCTCTTCTCCATGATTGCTCAGTTTGGCTGGACGGCCAGGTCTAGGAAAACTTCTTCCATTTAAGGATTATGGAGGCCACTGTGCTCTTAGGAACCTTGAGTGCTGCAGCTGTGCCTTTCTACAATTCTGTCTCTGAGCTCCTCGGGCAGTTCCTTCAACCTCATGATTCTCATTTGCTCTGACATGCACTGTGAGCTGTTAGGTCTTATATAGACAGGTGTGTGCCTTTCCTAATCAAGTCCAATCAGTTTAGTTAAACACAGCTGGACTCCAATGAAGGAGCAGAACCATCTCAAGGAGGATCAGAAGAAATGGACAGCTTGTGAGTTAAATATGAGTGTCACAGCAAAGGGTCTGACGACTTATGACCATGTGATATTTTAGTTTTTCGTTTTTTTAATAAATTTGCCAAAATTTATATTTCTGGGGGTATTTTCTGTCAAAATGGGGTGTTGACTGTACGTTAATGGGAAATAAAATGAACTTTTTGGATTTTAGCAAATGGCTGCAATGAAACAAAGGCTCTGAATACTTTCCGTACCCACTGTATGTTTGGATTATCTTCTTGAGGAATTATAGGGCCACCAAAGCTTGATGTTCACAATTGTGACTTTTATTCTCATAAAGAAATGGTGAAGGGATCTTCCCTGCTCCATCAGAGGTGTAATACATGTTCAAATGTACATGTGCAGTGTTTAGCGCTGTTGCCTCAAAGCGAGGAGGCTCCTGGTTTGATCCTCCATAGACAGGGCCTCTCTGTGGAGTTTTCATAACACATACTCGTCAAGTTAATTGGTGACTCTTCATTGCCCTTCGGTTTGAATATGAGTGAGGCTGGTTGTCCATCTATATATATCAACCCTTTAATTGACAGGCGAACAGTCAATCAAAGGGTTGTATACCCTGACTCTCACTCAATGCAGCTGGAATCGGCTCCAGCCCCCTGTGACACTGAAGTGTTATGGTGCAGAAAAAGGATGGATAATGGATGTATTCAATTATTTGGAATAGTGTTTAATATCTTATGTAGGAGCACATTATAATAATGTTATTTATTCAGATGAGCAGGAAGCAGGCTCTGCATGTAGCTACATAAAGCTGTCATGATATGATATGAACTTAACTTAATTCAATTCAATTCAAAAAACTTTATTTGTGGCTGTTGGACAATTCAAAAGGCACACAGAGCAGTAAATGAATCAACTATACTAAAAATGTAACCAAAGATAAAGAGTCAACAAAAGAAGAAAGTGTCAAGATAATTGTTGGAACTGTTAAACTATTCATATCACTGCATGGTATTAAAAACACCTGCTTCAGGATATACAGTGTCAATGTTAGCATCACTGTATCACAAACAAGTCTGGACAACCCTGACAATTCAGACTGGTCTGTGTGATGCAGAAATCTTTTGAAGTTAGCGTTTGATCTGAAACCCTGCAGAGCTATAACCTCACTCTCCACAGATGGAAACCCTTGCCTGTGGCACCGGGGGGCTCTCAGGTGTTTCCTCCTTCTGTTGTAAAGAGTCTCCCCTGGGTGACTATACCGGTGTCCCCTCAGTCACTGGACCTCTGTGTATTATCTTTCTTTTAAATCAAAGAGGTCTCATTTTTCTTCTTTATTTTATATTTCATTTGAGCTAGGTTTAATTTTTAAGAGTTATATAGCATTCGTGGACATGTTGTGTTTCAGTCCAAGTGAAAAAGAAAAGAAAACCAACTTAAACAGCTCCAACTCTATTTGAAATCCCTCCATGCCACTTCCGATCTGCTTTGATTTATTAATGTGCCTAGCCTTAACCCACTGCCACCTACCCCTTGCTGAATTTTCAATGAAATATGTATGGCTGACGCATGACAACAGGATGTCAAAGAGGAACATGGAGAAATGCCTTTTGGAAGGTGAGGGGGCGGAGTCTTTGTGCCAACAGATCTGATCCCATTTGAAAGGTCGTCTCAGGTGAACGCCCCCACTGAAATCAGATCTGTGAGGGAGACAAAAGTGACAGATTCATCAGAGAGAGACTTAGTCGAAAAAAAACAACCCATAATGCATGGAAAGAATGAAGGTTTTAACATTAATGGTAGATAATCACAGCTTAAAAAAGCTACATAACTGAGTTGAAGTTGTAAAGGGAGTTAAAAATAACTCTTCTTGATTGGTTTCAAATAAATTATTTATAAACCGAAAAGAAATAAAAGGCCATTTTTAATAAGGAAAGACCTTACATTTACAAAAACAGTGTGATAATTACAGTGATCTTTTTTTATCATAATTTCTTGCATTGAGTCATCGTTACTTAGGAGGGGGAAATAAATAATTCTCTGTCAGGTATGGCAAGAAGCTTAGAAAAGTTGACAATATTTATTTTTTCATAAATATAGACAAGTCAATATTTGTATAAAGTTATAATTGAGCTCTCATGGTTACTTAGTAGGATATGTTATCAAGCAAAAAGTTGTATCTTACACACTTTACGTAATCAGTGGTATTAAAAGAGCTTGATTAGTGAAAATGAACACGTGAACAGTTTCAGTTGTCTCTGATGACGCTGTTGATGGTCCCTTCGTTGTTGTGTACTTTTAATACCCATTTCTCTTATTTTCTTGCTCCAGGCTGCTCTCATATTCCCTCCTCCTCCTCTTTCCCCTTTATCATCTTTATTTCTCTCATTCTAAACCCAACTAAGCAGGCGTAGGCTTTTTATTTCCCCCTCCTGCATGTTCACCCTCCCACATTCCCCACAAATTCTTTTCACTCCCGCTCATGTTTCTCTTTCTCTCTCTCTCTCTCTCTCTCTCTCTCTCTCTCTCTCTCTCTCTCTCTCTCTCTCTCTCTCTCTCTTCTTTTTCCTTCTCTCTGTGTCTCTCGGGAGCCAGTTACAGCCCATATCTCACAGAAACGGGCCATCCACCAGAGAAGGCCAGTGATTTCCATAACTGAGGGATGGGGTGGGGGGCTGAAAATGGTCTGCTGCATTGACAAAACCTACAAGAAAAAGGGTGTGGGCATGAAGATCAGAGGGAAGGGAAAGTTAAAAAAAAACAAAAAAACACAAAAGACAAAGAGACAAAAAAGAAAACGAGGTATCTGGAGACAAGTTGATCAAAAGGTACAAATGTGAGTCCGGGACTTGTTGTACAAAAAAAAGAGGGTTGGTGGAGTGATGGGATGATGTAACCTCCCAAAGGGGGTTAAGTACAGGGAGTGATCACATATTCAAGGTCAGCCACTTGAGCACTATAAAGTGTCCTCGGATGAGTTTGCAGCTTCATCCCGATTACAACTGCAGCTCTCCCTCGAGTTCGGAGGACTCTGATGGAAGGGCTTTTCGTGCGCTCAGGGCCCAGGAGGAGGGACGGGGATACTCAGGTGTCACAGGGAGAGGAAGAAAGGGGACGAGGGTGGAAGAGAGATCTGTAAATAAAGAAGATAGAGAGCGACAGATGAGGTGAATAGGAAAGATCCTGAAAAAGTAGAAGTGGAAAACAATGAGCGGGCATAAAAGAGAAAGGCAGCAGAGTTAGATGGACAAGAGATAGAGGATGAGAAGGAACAGGGAGAAAAGACAGCGAGGATGGGAAAATTAAAAGACAGTTTAAATGGAGCTAAGTGAGACAGATAAGAAACAGATGGATACAAGGAAAAGGGGTGAAACAGAGAGGGTGTGAAAGAGAAATAAATAAAATGGACTGAGGGAGATATGAGAGAGGTTATGAGAGGCAGAACAGAGTAGATGCTGCCACCAGGCACATATACAAACATGTATTTCCTCCCAAAAGCTGCCTTTCTTAGGAAACACCACAACCCCCCCCCCCCCCCCCCCCCCTTCTTGTCTATAGTTTTCCCTCCCTCCTTTCCTTACTTCACTGCTGCCCCCTCCATCTCTCTCTGTGTGCCTGAGCACCGCAATAGCAGTATGAATAATTGAACAAGCCTGAATCAGGATTGAGAATTTCTGTTGCGGTTGTGTCTGCTGGTGCAGCAGACATGCATGCAGGCAGGCAGACAGGCTTTCAAGACAAAAACAAAACGAAACAACACACAAATAGAATCTGAGACTTTGTTTGTTTCATTTTAAATGTGAGAAGACACAGGAACAGACTGGGCTGAGTAGTCTATGTTCACATCTCCCTTAGGACTTAAGTAGAGGAGAATATTCCACTACAGATGTTCTAAAGCCTTTCATAGCTTTGTATGACATTGAGCGGCACAGAGTCAGAGTGTGGGAGAAAGAGAAGAACAGTCGATGTTTTATTTGAATTACAGAGTTACCGAGTAGATTTCCACTGAAGGGGAATCTGTGCAGGATGGAATCACTCGGTTCTCCCAGCGGGACAGAAAGCACATGCCTGGGCACAAAAGTTGGCAATATAAAGCAGGAGATATGCATGTGTGTCCTATGTAAGGAAAGAATGCTGCAGTGAATATGTGGCTTGAGAGGGAGGGGAGGACAGTGAGCTGCAGCAGATTCGTATGCATACAGTCTCTGTGTGCGTGTCTCTTTCTGCAGACAGAAAACAGGGTACCTGCTTAAGCGCCTGTGAGATGGGGACCAGAAATAAAATGTGTGTTGGTGTGTATGAAAAAGCACAACGGTATGTCCACAGGGCTATTGTCAGGTCAGACCAGAGCCCCAGCTCCAGCAGTCATGTTCCCTCTGTGTGTATGAAGTTGTGTATATGCTCTAGTTACAGCCTAATTGGCCCAATTCTGCCATTCGGTGAGGCAAGTTGCCCGCCCCTCCATGTAACCTCCTGGGAGAGCAGGCACATAAGTGACATCAAAATCCCAAACATACTCTTTTGCACGGTAACGCATACCTGTCCATTCAACTCGCCTCCATCTGGGAAAATTATTTCTTGACACATTTTCAGAAACTAATACCTGCATACACTGGAAACTTGCTATTTGAGTTATGATTGTAGGTATCTTGTGATGATAAAAGCTTTATTAAAAATGATCACAGAGTGCTGGAGTCTTTGGTGGCTTTAAAGACATTTTAGTCTTTCAAACCTTGCCAAGACTTTACTCAGACTATACCTTTTTGCTTTTATCTCCATGCCAACAATATGTCCTGAGTGATAATGTTTGCTTTGCATATTGGTGTTTAGCATGCATAATGAGTATTAAAATTAATCCTCCTATTAAGTCTAGTACATTCATATTCCAATAGCTGCTATTTAATTCGAAGTACATTGCACTGCTGAAGTGGATTAAGGTCATCAGCCTTTAAAAAATAGTATAGGAAAGTTCAAAGTTTAAGTTAAAGATGACCCTCGAGGAACTGTTAAGGGACAAGCAAAGCAGTTCACATTGAGGGAAGAAATCCACATCTAATTCACATATTTCAGCAACCCATCCAACAGTTGTTGAAACACTTCAATGGAAACCATATACCATCTGCTCAGGACATTTGATTCATTTAAGCTCATGTCTATTACAAGGTGGAAATACGGAGCACAAACAGGACTGCTAAAACAAAGCAAAAGCACAAGACATGGTCAATACAGACGATATAACTTAAAGAACAGAAGGACATTCTTCAGAAAGACACCCAATTTACAAAGAAATAACTTTTGGCCTGATTGTAATAATAAAATAAATGTGTATAAAGTGTTCACAAAGTCCACACATGGCAACATGAAGAGGACATACAGGGATTACATAAACATTCAATCAGGGGATAGTTGGACCCAGGAGAGTTCTATCATGGGGGGCAGACACACAGGCAGGAAACACTCAAAGTAGAATTTAAAACAGAAGCTAGATGCATCCAAACTGCAAAGTGCCTACACAAACTGTCAATGAAGCTGGTAGAAGAGTCACATGTACTTACTCCTCCTGAGACCGACCAAAAACCTGAGTCCTTTACATTTCCCATAATGGCTTAATGATTTCCCTTAGCTTGACCCCTCCCTGCCAATAATAATAATAAAAATGTTTCAAACTTTATGCCCCCGTTTTTTTTTTAAGGCAAGTTAGAAATGTGGTTTGAAATGATGAGATACATTTCAATATTCTCACACAAGTCATGAGACTAAATCCAACTTTACAGCAACACAACCGCTGCAGATGTAACTAAACTAGACATTGTGTGTTTAAATGTTAATGCAGAGTCAGCAATTAAAATGATGCTGAATTTACTTGGCTAATTCACTAGCAAGCTCGAGATAGCAAATACCAGAAGAGCTTGCTCCCATTAGAGAGGCAGTGATGTTAACACATATTCTCATGGTAGTGACAAACACATTGCCTCTCATTAGCAGTGAAGATTGTTTAACTCACATGATTCATCTCTGCATCAAGCCTCACTGGCAAATATATTGTTTTGGGTATTGCTACTGCAGCAAAAAAAACATTACATAATGTAAAATATAAATAAGTTGGAATTACATAAGCAAGCAGAGAGAAGCTGCAACTTTTTCTTGGATCAGCGACGGGGGACTGAAGTTGGCGGATGATGGAGGAAAACAGACAGAGAGAAGGGAACCAAAGCGATGATTCAGCAACTGAGTGAACGCCAAACAGAAGCCATGTGCCTGCAAAACTCGAAATGACAAAACACTGAAAGATGACACTCTCAGTGCAAGCGGGATGAAAGTCCCGGGATCTCCTCAGATAATGCAGCTTTGTGCTGAGGACATCAGCGCAAGGATACAGAAGTGTAAGGAAAAAGAGAATGTACAACAAAATACATTTTAAGCATTTCTTACGCTCTCCGGCAGACATGCTGCAGCAATGTAACACACGTGTTTTAGGCTGAGAGAAGTACCACAAGAGAACATCAGTCTTGTGATGGGGCCGGAAATGGTTTTATGGTTTTACAATGTGGTCTGTGCGTCTCTTCAATGCTTCACAAATGACCCATAGTTTTTAAGAGGCTTCAGCGCTCAGTAATGGATGAGGGATTCTTTTTTGCATCTTTTTCGTTTCAAAGCATTTTACAGAAAACCCTATTCCCAAAATTCACAGAACATTAAAGTCAAATTTAAATCTGTCTCTTTAGGTCATAACCATAGACTGTAAAACAGGGGCAATATGTCCCTTCCTGTTGTACAAAAATGAAGCCAAAATACGGCTGTGACAGGCACTCAAATATTGTGCTTTTGAATCGAGAGTCTGTGCAGTATGGATCGGCTGGAAGAGCAACAGTATTGATGTCACGACACAATAAAACATACGTTTAACCTACCAACAAAATGCCAAAGATCCCTCAAGTTGACACATCCACAGCAGAACAGATTATTGTGGCGGTCTGAAACACAAGGTTATTACAGCGTTCACTTCATTTTCTCTAACCATTTATTTATTTATTATTATTAATACTTTAGCATTGCTGGAATAACCTTTGACCTGTCAACCACAGTGGACGCTACCCTCCTTCTCCACAATAACTCATAATAACCCAAGATTGGTTGCTATTGGGCTCATTAGCTCACAAGGGCTACGACAGGACAATCATAAATTGGTAACACTCAAATGTGATTTTAAAAGCTGAGTTTTAACGAGATTTGTCACGTTAACAGACTGCTGGTAAGCTATTTGTTAAAATGTTCGTTGTAGTTTTCTGTAGGGCTATCCAAAATCCTGCTGATTTTCAATATTTTTTATTTATGCTATTTAAAGTTCAATTACATTTTTGCTTAAAACAGGTGGCGTTTCTTAATGCACAGAAACAGAAATTATCCCTAGCAGCATCACAACAATTATGTGGTAAACAGTTGTTCATGAACAGAATTGTAAATCAAAGTAAGGGACATCCCAAAAATGTAACATAAATCCAGTCATGTTATCAAGTGCAAGGTTCCCTTGAACAGGACACAACCTCATGAACCAATGAATCCAAGGGTTAAGCCCAAACCCATTCCCTGTCTGTTACTCCCAGACCCCCTTACCAATTACTGCAGTGATGTCCCATAGAAAGACAACTTGAGCCCTATGCACACTGCCAAAATCCCCCGCCTTCCTTTAAGCACACACAGGTAGCTCACAGATTCATTAAAAATCTTGCCTCTGGTCTTGTCTCATGTGCAAGTCTCCAGGAAGGGACTTCTGAAAATCTCTTTTTTTGTCTATTCCCCTTGAGTGGGCGTAAAACTGACCTTTACATTAATGAACAAGCAATGGAGCCCCCTTTTAAAGAAGCTTAGTGCTCTATAATGGAGAAAAAGTGACATCCCTGATAAGCCTTATTCACAGTAGACCTTTACTTAATGCAGAAACAACAAATGTGTAATTTTATATTGATTATGACTGTACTTCATTTTTGGTGTGTCCGTTATAGGACCCTATTATAATAAAAAAAATACATACTCCTGCTGGAACCAAGCCCTCGTTGATGTGATTAGTTAGACCTGTGCCTTTCCTGCCAGGACAAGTCAAAATGTGTGCTGTGAAGAAAGGTCTGCTGAATCAAGGTTTATATATGAGAGGGATTGTTGCATTGATGAACCATGTACATGTTGCAGTCCTTATTGGAAGTAGTTGTGTGAGCTGTAATTACAGAAGCAAAGAAGAGGAGGAATTAGACTATTTGATTCTCTCATACAATAAATAATGAGTGCTCAACACATTTAACTTGCACCAATCCTTGATGCTGCTGTAGTCCTTAATATTTCATTAAAAGTCGAACAAACAAATAATGTGGAAAGGCAACCAGACAACATCCTTCAGATAGATTCCCCCAAATTCTGCACAGAGCATTAATAGAGTGTAACACAAAAATAATTTGTTATTGTGATGGGATGAGAGCTTCTCTTTTGAAGATACAATTAGCTTTTAATGGCAATGGTTACAGAGATCGATTTCCATTTTCTTCATACATAAAAACATGGGTTATAAAATGTTAGATTATCAATTTATTTTATGACTACCAGGCCTCCTGGTTCATGGTAACATGTCTCTCTCTCTGATGGGCCACCAGAGACTGATGCTGTGAACACTGAAATCAGAGCTGGAAAAAGCCAATTTGTTTAAATGGAAAACATGTTTCTTCTAACAATAAGGAAACGAGATGCAGCAGCAGCATCACTTGATGCATCACTTGATGCTGCCAAAACAATTTTGCGATGTTGAGCCTACTTAAACAGTAAAACAAATGATAGGCTGACAGTGATTGAGGAAAAAGTACAAGCATACGGAAAAAGCTCCTGTAGAGAAAGCCTGAGTTTTCAACTTGATTGATAATTCATGTTGATATGTCACCTGTGGGTTGGCCTCTAATGAGGGAAATGGCATTATATACAGAACAATAATTCAATTTGTGCAGCAGTTTGAAGTGACATTTTTAAAGGTGGCAAGATTATCCAATGATATTGATGACATGATTTGATTAAAATGTGCATAAAACTTGAAATAGGTGTGACTGAGTGACCGTTCGTGTGTGGGTTATTTAATCTGAAGAAGGTTAACAGCTTTTTTTTCGGGGAGAGGGGGGCTTTTGTGTGTTTATTGTAGAGATAGAACAGTGGATAGAGTCAGACATCAGGGAGAGAGAGAGTGGGGAATAACATGTGAAGAAGAAGCCACAGTTCAGATACGAACCTGGGCCACCCACTTGGAGGACCACAGCCCCCACATGTTCCAAATGCTGCGCCACCAGTGTCCCAGGTCAACGGCACATTAAAAGGCAAGTATGGAGATGAAGCTCTTCACCAAAACATAATTGCCTTTAAGGACTTTGTCAGGTTATTAAACTTCTCAACGGCTGCCAAGCGCAGCCCTAATGCACAGACACATATATGTTCACCTGTGTATGAGCCCAGTGCACTTTACGAATGCTCTTTAAATCTTGTTCAGCTGCAAACTGTGACAGTATGAGTCCCAGTTACACTGGAGCTGCTTCAGAAGGTAGACACAGACCAATATTCTGTTAATATTTCATGTCTGCAGAGATTTTCAGCGCAGGAAGCTCAAGACCACATGAAACACAAGTTGATGGTTAAACCAAGTAGTGAGCATTAGCTGGAGGAAACCCCTGGGATAAAAAGAGCTGAAAGCACTGTGAGCTCATTCATCTGAGAGAATTGGAAATGGTTTTGGACTATAAAGTAAATCTGTACCATGACCCTGTGATTTAGAGCAGACAACAGGTTTTGTGGAAACATACTCACAATGTCAAAGTTGGTGTTTGTTTGGTTGTGCCTAACAGAGAACATATCGATGCATGCAACAAACAGTTACATCTCACCAGGCGCAAAGAAGAAAAGGTCAGCATGTTCATTTGAATAGACTAAAGTTGCAGATGTGGGTCGGATTTAGGTCTAAAAAAAGATGTGATGATTTGAGACATGACTTGAACAAGTGTCCTTAGGCTTGGCATTTAAATTGAATTTGATTCTGTTACTTACTAATGAAAAGCTGATTTGATTGGACTGGGACTTCACCTACAAAGTGTTTGAATGGCTTGAGGTTGGCCTTCAAGTTATCTTGAAGTTATTCTGAACTTGTGTCAATTGACTTAATGATCTTGAGGGTTTCTTGATAAACGTGGAAGTTATAGGGTCAACTTTATACGTGTACATTTTTTCAATTTCTTAACTTTGATTTATTTAAATCTGACCGTTGATGTCTTTCTATTGCTTGACTTAACTTAAACAATAACATTTGAAAACGGTTCTGATGAAAACAATGGACTATAACTTGATAACTAAAGCTGTATTGATCCTAAAAGACTTCTATACTTTGAATAGCACTATTGAGGTTTTGTAAGAAAATATGAATATACAGGAAAGCACCTGTTAATGACACATCAAGCTAACCCCTGTATCTCCACATTGATGATTCTTTTGAAAGACCAGCTGAGCTTTTAAACTCTGGAGCTCGCTGACTAAAATAAAAGAGGATTGAACACCTCTTTTATTTACATAGAGCCATGGCCATCCCCTCTGTTTTCTTCACTGTGATTTGTTTGTCTTTGCTGCAGATTCACAGAGGGAAATGTCTCAAGGGCGGTCAGACTTAACAATCTTGTTAATTATTAGACTGATTTATTTGATTAATGTTGAATGCTTACAGGGAGATGTTTTTTTGTTTGTTTGTTTGTTTTTTTCTGGAGTGTGGGCACAACATTAGGTTAATTTATCTTAATTTTGGTTTCCCTCTTTTGGTATCTGTAGAAGCAACACAATCTTAGTACATACTAAGTATCTTTGAGAATTTCTTTGAAGGTCACACATTATGCAACATTCACATAACATGTTTTGTCAAGTCAAAAAGGCTGTTTTCCCTTCATGACATCACAAAGGGCAGTAATCCCTCCCCCAGATGGGGGACACTCCCACAGCTAGGTGTTTGTTCAGCCCTCTGAGTCTGCCTTCTCACCATAAACAATCAGGCAATGTGCATGAAAGGCCAAGCCACCAAAGCCCTATAGAGGGACGTAGTCAAACAAAGCTCAAAGGGGGCAACACAGGAGAGAACTGCTGATGATTCCCTGCTCGCCTCAACATTATTGTTATTGTAGTATGGACTTAGAGCCCCATGGCAAATCTACATATTGTAGCTTTAAAGCAACCTTCAGGGAACCAATACATTTTCAGTAAGAGAAATTTTTTAGGGACAAAGACTTGAGCAGCGAAAAACTTTTTCAATTCAGTGAATAGAACTGCAAAATTATAAAATTGAGAAAAGATTTAAACTCCAAGAAAAAAAAAAGAAGGAAGTTAGGAAGTTGAGGGTGAGTTGAAACAGGCTTTGTAAAAAGGTTAGAGCAAGAAAACAGAGGGTAGAAAAAGCTGCTGAGAGCACAGCAGCTTTGTCAGACAAGGACAGCAGGGTCGCTGCCCTCTGTCAAGAGTCTTCACTCTCTAAATAACCAAAAAAGCAAAGACGTCCACTCAAGTTTCAATGTGCTCTGGGCTTCTGAAACTCAGAGAGTGAAAAGGAAGATTGAAGGATTGCAGATGGAAAAACTTTGAACCAAAGAGAGAAGAGAAGAGGAAGATGCTGTCACTTTCTGAGAGGCAATTCCTTATAGACTGAAGGAATAGATCATTTTGTACAAAGATCTATCCAAAAGAAGTTAACTTTCAACATCATTGGTATAAAGTTTATATGAATGGAGTTGGGTCGGAAAAATTACTTCTGACAATCCCTTTTCCGTGGGTAATTGAAAATAACTTAATGGATAGCAAAACACATTGAAAATCCCTTGCTGATGCTAAATTTAACTTGCAAGTGTGAGGATTGTCTTTCTGATTTTTAGTAGGTCATTAGCTAGTGGAAGTAAATGAGTTTACTTTAAAGGCCGAGCTCTATCAGATTGTGAGGTGACACGTTATCTTAGAGGGAAAATCAAAGTATGGTTGTCTACAACTAGCACATCTAGGCAAGGCAAGTTTATTTATAGAACATTTCAACAACAAGGCAATTCAAAGTGCTTTGCACAAGACATCAAAAGCATCATGACAGAGGAAAGAAAAGACACATTAAAAAAAAGTTAAAAATAACTAAAATTATTAAAACTTAAGATATGTTCAAGTAAAAATGAGTCAAACATAATTAATATAAGGAAAAATGTAAAAGGAATTAAAAGTTACCGTGCAGAGTAAGAGATTAAACTTTATTAAAATAGTTTAGTTAAAGGCAGCTGTAAACAGGTGAGTCTTTAACTTTGATTTAAAAGAGCTGAGACATTCAGCTTTTCTGGGAGTTTGTTCCAGATATAAGGAGCAGAGAAACCGTGTCTTGTTCTGACTCTGGGGACAGACAGCAGACCTGTACCAGACAACCTGAGCGGTCTGGGCGGTTCGTAGTTAAGCAGGAGGTCAGGATGTATTCTGGCACGAAACCATTAAGCGATTTATAAACCAGCAGCAGGATTTTAAAATCTACTGTGGCAGACTGGCAGCCAGTGTAAAGACCTCAGAACTGGACTGATATGATCCATTTTCTTGGTTTTGGTGAGGACTCTAGCGACAGCGTTCTGGATCAGCTGCAGTTGTCTGACTGATGTTTTAGACCTGTGAAGACACTGTTACAGTAATCAAGACGACTGAAGATAAAAGCAGTTTATTCCAGGTCCTGCTGGGACATAAGTCCTCTAATTCTTGATATGTTCTTCAGGTGATAGTAGGCTAATTTTGTAATTATCTTGATGTGGCTTTTAAAATTGAGGTCTGAGTCCATCAATATGCCCAGATTTCTTGCCTGGTCTGTAGTTTTGAGTCAAGCTGTGGACTGACCCTTTGTCGCTCTTCCTTTGCTCCAAAAACAACCTCTGTTTTGTCTTTGTTCAGCTGGAGAAAATTTTTGCACATTCACTCATTGATTTGATCTATGCATTTACCCAAGACTATGATCTCCTGGCGACATTGTAATATATATTTGTGTGTCATCTGCGTAGTTATGATAACTTATTATATTGTTTTTTAATAATCTGAGCTAGTGGGAGCATGTAGATGTTAAACAAAAGAGGCCCCAGGATTGAACCTTGGGGAACTCCACAAGTAATGTTTGTTTGGTCAGATTTGAAGTTACCTATAGACACAAAGAAGTCCCTGTTCTTTAGATAGGACTCAAACCAAGTGTGTTACTTTGTTATAGTTTACATGTTAGCCCTGAATGCTATCAAAAGTTAGGCTAACATCCTGCTCAATCCTGCTTCCTGTGGGTGTCACGACTCTGGCAGAAAACAGGGAGGAGGAACCAGTTGCAGAAAAACCAAAAATATTTGTTTAACAAAAGACAAAATAACAAACTTACTCAAAATAATAAATACAAAAACATCAAAAAATGGTGGCGCCGATAGCGCAGCGGCAGCGCGTGCACCATGTTGCGAGGCTTTGCTCCTCGCACGGGCGGCCCGGGTTCGCGTCCGGCCTGTGGCCACTTTCCCGCGTGTCTCTCCCCACTCTCTCCCTGTTTCCGACTCTATCCACTGTCCTATCAATAAAGGCAAAAAGGCCAAAAATAAACCTTTAAAAAAAAAAAAACATCAAAAAATGCAAAAGTAGAAAAAAAAAAGAAGGAAATCCAGGGAACAAACGATGGGCTACATACGAAACATGACAATTAAACTAAAAACAATTAACTGACAACATGAGGGAAGGAACACAGAGACTAAGGGTGCATTTGGATTCAGAAACATCATGGAATTAAGGAAAGGTGTCAGGAGAATTCATAAAGGACTTAGGAAAAGGCGATCGCGTTGTTTTGACAATCCGACCGCACTTCCACGAGGTGATTTGATAATAATGTGACGTGGCGGTGGTTAGTGACGTGGGTCGGCTGTGATGAAACTACAGTTTTCAGAAAATTGACAACAAAAAGTTCATCTAAAAATGGTGAAATTATCCTAACAACCATGAGGTGTGAATGAACATGATCCTTCACTTTGATGGTTTTATAACATCACTTTCAGAGTTCACCTCTGGGTTCAAGATTGATCAAAATTGTTTAAGGTAAATTATTACAGTGCGGGCTATGATCTGTGTCCCTTATGATCTGTGTCCCTTTTCTTTTTTTATCATCAAAGTATTATATTACAATTTCTCTCTATCAACATCTAATAACAGCAACACATCGCAAACATGAAACAAGAGTAGTAAAGTTCATGTTCTTAACACTATAAAAAGAAATTAATAAAATAAATACGAAAGCCATAAGTCAAATTAATATAGAAACTACATGTAGATTGTCTCCACATTTCTCCTCTCACAGATCATTAGTTTTTATGAATGCTTGCATATAGGTTGGATGCGTAAGTCGCTTTAAAAGTTGTGGCCGTAATAAATTGTGGGGAGGTAATTTTTTATCTCCTTTCATAAAGAATGGTCCAGTGTTTCCTATACTAAAGGAAGAATTTCATATAGAAAAATAAACATTGACAAAGTTAACATATTTGATTTTAATGTCACTATAGCAGGATCAGTGACATAGGGTGATCTCTTCTGATTGGCTGAGTGAGGATCACATGCTTTTTGACCTTACTGAGGGGCCTGAAGGGGACTGAAGGGTGGCCATATGTAATGTGTATGGAAATTACTAAAATTAGTCACTTGCCCGATAAAGGTTTAATCATTTTCATTGGATTATTTGGGTTCGAAGGGTGTTTTGGCTCGATACTTTTGTTTGTTTCCTCCCCCCTCTCTACTCTATCACTTTGCAATTTTTGTGGTTATCCTTCTTGGATAACTTTCAGAAACCCCTGGGTCTGCATGTGTGTCCCACTTCCCCCCTATCCTGACATACGGATTGCACCAAAATTTAACCATTGTGTCTGACCTTCTTCAAACACCTCAGTCTGTCAATACTTTATGTACAGTATCTGAATAATGTTGTACACAATGTGTTCCTGTGACGTTTGACCTTACGTTCTCCACCAACTGATCTTCTGACTCCTCCTGCAGATCAATACTGCCCCATCGGACCACTTCTATTCCCGGCCATCATCCCTGCAGAGTCAGCTCTTTTCCACTCTTCGTTTCCGCTCTCCTCGCTGGGACCGGCCTGGCACCGGGCTGCCTGCTGCCAAGTCTGACTCATTTCAAGAGAGACACTCAGCGAACGTCACAACACAACCTGTGACTGTGTGTATGTCACATTGTTAGCTATTTCCATACACAGCCATATGGAAACAGTCTATATATAATTCAACATTAGGCATAATTCACGAAGCCCACGCATATTAAGAGCTGACCAGGCCTTTGAAGCAGATCAGGGACCTTTATTATTAATTTACAAGGCTCCAAGTGTAAAAAGCTGAGTGACCCCAAAAATGTAATGAGAACAGTATATAAAAAGAGTCACTGTGACCCATATCCTGTTAAAATGTGGAGCGACTGCATAAAAATATACAGTTAATCAGATTGTGTCTTGGGTCTAAAACAGCTACACTTTTAAAAGGCACATGAAAGTTACATTAACACTTATTAACTTATGTAAAAAAGAGCCCTCTCTCTCTTTCACACACACACACACACACACACACACACACACACACACACACACACACACACACACACACACACACACACACACACACACACACACACACACACACACACACACACACACACACACACACACACACACACACACACACACACACACACTATAAAATAATTTGAGGGTTGTTCGTTGCCTTTAGTCCTGGCTCTTAAAGTCTTCTGCTGCATCTTTGACAACCTGAAACAAGAGAAGAGGAGACGGAGAAGAAACCTTTTAGTGAAATAAATATAGTCAAATCAAAGCTCTATTGCTGTGTGTCAAGTATATATAAAGAGAAGCAAAAGCGCCAAACTGCTAAACTTAATATCTCTTCAGTCAGAGTGACTGATGGCCACATGAAAATGGCCGTACTTCAGAATTTAGCAGTTACTCTCAGCTCAAACTGCTAAAAGCAACAGAGTCAGACTGTCTTTATGTAAGAGTGACTCTTAAGAATCAGGCCAAGTCCGCACATAGGCAGGAATCTTTTAAAACTGACGTTTTATTCCTCCATTTAAAAAAGGATTCCGTCCGGTTCTCAAAGCATCTGTCTCACCATTTCTCTGCAACGACCATTTCATTACAAAGTCGTCCATTTGGGGGCCTCTGCCCGCCAACAGAGTGAATGTATGCGTAAACATGTTTAAAAAGTTAGAAATCACAAATCCAGTTAGAAATGTTTACACCAGCAGTAGCTTGGTTACATCTGTCATTGTGCTAATCTCATGTAAAAGAAAAGTGACAGTATCACACGATGACACCAAACAAAGGAGAATATGGGAACACCTCAAACAGAGATTCAGAAAATCCTCCTGGAAAGAGTTTTCCAAAAGGTGTGTTTTCAGTGATCTAAAACGTTATTTATTATTTATTGTTCATTTGGTGTAGACATAGCATTTAAATTGGACAAACCAGATGCTTTGTTTGATTGTTTCACAACACTTGTCCACTGGCGGCTTTTGAAAGGATAAAACAATTCAAACAGAAAGAAAGGAGAGAGAGAAAAAACAGAACCAAGAAAAACAAAACAAGCAAACAACGCAAACAAAAACATCAAAAAAAAAACGAATGCAAGCAATTTTTTGTCCTTTACAGAAAGACTCGACTGACAGACGTTTTGTGACGTTTTGTACCAGATAATCACCATGAGTGGAGGCTTATATAATGGCTCTACGAGAACTCTGACGCCTGATAGTGACTAACATGACACATGATTATTTAAACATTTAAAAAACAATCTAAGAGTACGAAAATTCATAACATGTGAGAAGGTTGTGTTTTCCTAAAATGCGGCAGTGATGCCGTTTAATTGGTTTTGGTCCATGATTTTTATTGCCTGCTTGTATATTGACGCTACAAGGTTTGATGGTGGTTGACGAAGCTTGTGACAATGACGTGATGCAATATGATGAATGAGAGAGAATCAGTGCATGCATAGTTTTGCAGCTTGATGTGACAGGTTCCTTCTAATAAAATTAAAGTAGTTAAGATTTGGTCTGACCCTGTTACAGATGTACTTAACCTGACTGCCAAACTTGTCAGGGATGACACCTAGGTACTTTAATGAGTTCACTACTTCAGTGATTTCCTTCTTGATCCTTACCTCAAATACATCAAGAGCTAGCCCATAACCAAAACATACAAAAAGGCCAAAAACCACAAAAAAAAAACACGTTTTCAAAAATGCTAAAATAACGCACATGCATTTCTATATTTTTTGAGTCATTTTTTTTAAAAAGTCCACACCTCCAGGCATGAACAAGGGGAGAAGGTGTGAAGGAAGCCAGAAGAGGAGTGCTGTCATAAATATGTGAGTTTTACCCAAATCCGTCATCGTTTTCTCCTGATAGGCAGGACTGTTGTTCCAGTTCTCAACATAGCTACCACATATGATGTCACTTGACACCATGACACACAACCAAACCAATGTGGAATAGAGTCCAGATCCACCTTTGCATATAGATAAAACGTTTTTTACAAAGGACGAGAAAATAAACAAAACTGTTGGTAAAAACGGAGCTCACGTAGAGCTAAGGAGGTGAACACTATTACAACGCACCTCTTATATTTCTGTCCCTTTGTCCTGTCTGTTGATGGATTATTATTATAAATATGCCTCACTGTTGGAGAAACTAATAATAATAACTGATAACATAAGAGAGTGTTTCTCACTGCTGCTTACAGTCACAAGGTTACAGAAGTCGTCGAGCAGCATTTCAGACCCTCTGCAGTGACCAGTAGTCTCTTTAAAAACGCTCACAATGCATCTTATTTGCATTTTTATCGATGAGATTTGACGAAGTAGGAAACAATGTTATGTTATATGCATTTATATAAATAAATACATATATTTATCAATAAATGTACCAGCATATGCAGTATCTACCTATAGGAAAACTTTCTTTGTCATCATCGTTGGATATCAGAAATCCCAGCACTTATTGATTTGTCAGTGAGAGGGAAGTGACACTGAAAACATTGTGATGTTCCATAAATTGAATTTATGTCAACCAAGAGAGAAGTGAGTGCCGAGACAAAACAGCTGACCCTGATGGCAAATTTGCACCAACGATGCCAAGTGCAAAACAATTCTTTTAGTAGACATACGCTGTTACTGTTTGACTGGTCAAAATGTCACTGCTGCAGGAAGGTTTCTCAGTATATATCTAACACAAATTTCCCTCTGGGGACAATAATGTATATCTTATCTTATCTTACTTATAAGCTCAAGTCTCAAATGACTTAAAATCCCTTGTACTACATGTTCTAAACCTTCTCCACTGAACATGCGTCTTCTCCTTCATAATATCTTTAGAGTCAGAGCGAGAAGAAGTCTTGTTAATGTTTCCTAAATTGATAGTGAGAAATGGAGCATACAGTTTAAAGACATTTTGTACAATTCTCCCTTCCTTTCAAATGTTATATTCAAACTATTAAACAAATCAAAGACACAACAATGACTTTGCCTTAAATAACCAATACAAATAGACAAAGAGTCTGTTGACTATGCATCTCAACGTCAGAGGAATAAGGCACAGAAAAAACATTCAATGTGAGGTTAATGAGCACATTAAGTTCATGATGAGCACGCAGGACAACCATTTGATTCATTGCTGCCAGGATTGTTTGCACTGATTAAATCAGAGTGGTTCTACAGCTTTATTTAACCTTTAACAATAAAGGACAACATTTATCATTTTCTGCGGGGACAGCATATTTTCTTCTTGACATCGGGTATAAGGTCAGAGTCAAATTATTATTTAGTTTCAAAGCTATCTTTCAGCAACCTTGTTGTTATTGCTGCTCTTGCATCATCTCAGATAGATAAATATTTCTGGGCTACTCCTAAACTTCAGTAGAAATACATTTCCTAACTTAAAAAGAAAAAAAAATCATAAACCTTTACTCTGAGGTCGACCCACACATTGGTTATTCTAACTATTTTGAGCCAGTCAGAAGGTAAGGCCGGACAAATATTTTGGACAGCCTATATATGGGTAAATGGTAAATGGACTTGAGCTTGTACAGCACTTATCTAGTCTTCTTCTGACTACTCAAAATGCTTTTACACCACATGTCACACACTGATGGGAGGTTAAGAGACTCGCTTAACCTCACACCGGACATGTGGCTGCAGGAGCTGGGGATCAAACCCCCTACCTTCCAATTGAGTGTTGACCATTCTACCACTGATCCACATCCGGACTCTGTGTATACTTTGTCCAATATGACAAGATAGGAAAACTTTGTTTGTCCTGCATGTTCAGCCACCATTGGATCCTAAAATATATCAACAGCAGAAATATAAAGCAGAATTTCACAGCTATCTCTAAAATGAGTTAATATTGAATCATTATGCTGCACATTTGTTCATAACGTCATTTGTTTAAGCAAGTAACCCTCTGGCCTTTATTATTACCTTATCAGAAAAATACATTTTCCAAATCCCCACAGAAAATCTCTATTCGTATTCCACCTCAAAAAGTATCTATACACATCAAAAGCCATATTGGTCATCATTAAATTCCTTCCTCCAACATTTGTATCAGTCTCAAAAATCCAATTTTGGTCAGTCTCAGTCCGCGACGATTGATTTCTCTGTCTCTGAGAAACTTGATAAATTCTGGCTCAGATCGGGTACTGGGAAAGCATCCAGATCTGATGATGAACAAAAGAGATCAATGTGAACTTAAAGGTGATATTACATCTTTAATTCTGCATCAAAACAATGTTTAATACATTATACTATCATGTTAAAAAAAAAGCATCTGCATTGTAATGGTAAAAATGGGAGTTTAACAGCAAGGTCCATTACAGGCGGCCAAAGCCGGCCTCCCCAGTCCAGTTCATTCAGTCCCTCCAGCAACCCAACAGAAAGCAATTTGCTACGAATAGCCACCATGGACATTTCCAGTGCACTACAGCAGCAAGCTGGAGGACAGCGACTGAGCACAGGAGAGAAAATAAGGTCTGTCATTGCGTGAGAAAGGTAGATACAAAAATAGAAAAAAGATGGAGAGATGTCATCATGTTAAAGAAAGAAACAGTGCTGATCAAGTTGCTGCATAATAAAAGGAAGGTCTTTTAAAGAGCAGACGTTACATAAGGCTGACTTGGGGTCAGTGCTGGGAGAAAGGAGATGAGGCTCCTGCTGTGTCCACAACAGCTGAAGGGACAGAGGGACTCTCAGTGGATCTGATGGTAATACACTGCAGGACATATTAGTTCTTACATATGGACACACTGAGTCATGGACAGTGATAATGAGGAGTCATTATTAGGTCTGTTGTTGGGATTTATGTGAATGTGGGTGCCTACATGTTTGATGACTTTTTTATGTTTTAGGTTTGAAAATATAATTTCACCTCTGCAATAATCTGAAGGATCCCCAGAAAATAGCATACAGGAGGTCAGACTTTTGGAGAAACATGAGCTGTACAGACTTCTATAGGATCTGGTTTTATAAATGCCTTGCAATACCAAACCTATTAAAAGGAGAAAAAAAGTTGGTGAAATAAACATTTACTTAAAGAGTATGTAGAAACTGTCATCAGAGCCAGTGTTTTCCTAAGGTTTATCAGTTAGGGGTGATCGGTCTCAATAAGACCACATGAGTGGAGCAGAGACATTGTTCAGGAGAATCAAACAAAGAAAACACGCCCATGCTTTGATGAGATAAAATAAGTGCACATACATTTCTTAAATTCCATAGGCCTAAATAAAAAATGTTGCTACTCTTTCTTAACTTTCGTTTAGGCTGGCAGTCTGCCACAAACCAATTTCAACTATGGCTCTTAAAGACTGACTAAATGTAAACTCATACCAAGCAATATCATCATACCCCCAACCTATTGTTTTTTTTAAATTATAGTTTCACAGTAAAGCTGTTTTAAACTAAACACTCACATTTTGTCACAGTCTGCCACTAAATTGTTTTCAAAATTGTTGTTCCCACTTGTCCCTCAAAGTTTTCAAGATGGCAGGTGAAGCAAAGCCTGACACTTTAAAAACAGCTTTTACCTTTCTATCAGCACTACATGTTATTGATTGAATCCACACTCACGGCTGTCTGATCTTTCATAAAATACAATGTATTAATAACAAAAAATGATCCTCAGTAGTCGAGTTGAGTGTGGCCTCATGCTTCACACACAACTGTTTAGGACTCTGGTAATTAGACATGGGGAGTGTTATTTTAATGGTCTATTATGCATGTTTTCTAATTAGATATAAGACATGATGATGCATGAGGCTGGGATACAGAACAACAGCACTAATTATGAAAAGGGAAATTTATATAAAAGATGTAATAAAGTAAACACATGTTCAGATTCAGCCGTGTGTTTTTCTTGCATGTCTTTGTGGTTCTTCAGTCAGACACACATATTTTACCATACCCCAAAAATGAAAGACTTTTTTTTTTGCAGGATGAGGAAACTGAAAATCTTCTGAGTCCCAAATTATTGATGATGGAGCCACAAGTAATCTCTGAAATAGAATACCAATTCAGAGTGAACAGGATATATAAAAATACAAGCTGCTGGGTCCCATTCACATTGCAAAAACAAATCGAATTTTTCTTACCGCCCACTTGCATTTAACTACAATTATACAATTCATCTCATTCTCATTTAATGCAGCAAGTGTAGTGAAAAGGTACTACTTAGTCCTAATTAGAAATTCTTCACAACACTTGGTAAATATTTACTTGCCGAAGAAAATATGAATTGTGTCATTGTTTTTGTTTTTTCATTCAGTGAAGTCTCTCACTGCATCTCCTCTGCTGCTCTCAGCCTGTCTGCAACACATGAAAGCACTTTGTGGGATCGAAATATTTCTCAACCACTAGTTGAAGGAGGGACAGAGAGAGTGTGCAGAGCAGCAGAGCTGAAGGATCGGGAAGAAGTGGAGCATCGCTCTCCACTTTATGAGGAGTTTTTTTACTCTGAGCAATATAACAGGCTAGTCTGTCTGTATGACGTGTATTTCAGTTTTTGTTTATGTTATTGTGTTTCAAATACATGGGCCAGACGTGGCCATCGAACAGGCCGAGGAAGTCTTAAAGTTATGCAATCTGTGGTAAGAGGACAGTTTATGGTTCTGAAAAATAGCGGGAAGCGTTATTGCTCCTGAATATGTATTTTCTTTGTCTCTGGTTCTTGGGTGCGTGACTATTTCATTTTTATTTTACTTATAGTTGAGGTTTTTATACTCTATTGAAACATGCTGAATTCTATTATGGTTCAGAGTGTATAACTTTACCTTAAATATGTGCGTTTTTATTTGAAAGGGGTTGTTAAACCTGTCCAAGAGAGTTTCAGATACTTGGAGGATTAGAGCTACCTTTCATCAAGTACTTCTGGAGGCTTGTGGAAGCAGATAGAGAGATGAAAAGGTTGATCTTTGAACTCCAACAGCCAGTAACACCATCATCATTGCTGGCCTGTCTAACCTGAGCAGCCGGCTGCACAGCCAAGGCCAGCTGTGCTTTCATTGGCCTGCCTCAGTCAACTGTCTGTCAGACACCAACACAAGAGCAAGAGCAGCACATAGGCAAGAGCAAGAATCTGTGTGTCTCAAAGTAAACAGCTTTAGAAAGTAAACATCTGAACATATAAGAAAGGATCTTAGTCCTATATCAGACTGCATAAAAATGATCCAGCAACTTTTATAAATTAAACAACAACACAGAAACACTCAAACACTTGGTCCAAAAACAAAAAAAAATTAGAGACAGTGCATCCATCTTTACCTCAAATCCATGTCCATGGAAGTAAGGCATGAAGGCATTATGTTGGTGTCTGACCTTAGCTTTGACAATCATATCTCCAACATTACTGGAACAGCATTCTATCATTTAAAAAACGCGTTTAAACTCTGATCCTTCATATCCCAAATATAAGCAAGGAGAAATTAGTCTTATCTATGCATTTAGCTCAACCAAGTTAGATAACTGCAGAGCTCTATATACCAGATTACCCAAACTATCTGGAGGAAAACTTCAATTTATTCAAAATTCAGCAATTCTGACACATATGGAAAAAAAAGATCATGCTGTCCTCAAAACACTCCATTGGCTTCACCTACAACACAGATTCAAAATGCTATAAAGCTCTCAATGTGTCAGCTCCTGAGTACATTTCTGACCTGCTCACATACTACAACCCAACCTGGACCTTCAGATCATCAGGTGGAGGTCTTTTAGCCATAAGCAGAATTCAGTTATTGTGGCCCTTCTCTCTGCTGACTATGTCTACTTTTAAAACTAAACTCTGTTCTCCAAACTATACGGATAGTTACTTACTGTGTGCGTGTGTGTCTTTTTCTTTTTGTTATGCTGTGTTTTGATCTTGTTTTAACCTCAATTTAAAGCACATTGAGTTTATCTGTAATGAAATGTTCTATATTGAAGATTGGCCGGTTATGGGGGGGGGGGGGGGGTTACTTGTGCTCCTCAATTCTACCACAGCCACGCCCCCTAATCGGAAACAGGAATGTGAAGCAGCAATATTGGCCAAGTATGCTCACATACAAGACATTAGACTTTGGTAAACTGGGCTCTCTGCTACAAAACCTTCAATGTTAACAATAAACACAACATAAGTACATACTAATATGTACAAGACTAAAAGAGACAATAATGCTGAGTTAAACATGATAAAATATCTAATTTTGTAACAGATGGTTCATATACATGTACATTTTAGAGTGTGCATGGATTGAAAACAGAGGAGGATAATAATAGTACAGTATTTACATGATTCAGTTGTTGACACTCAAATTGGTTTTAATAATCTTATGTTCATTCATAGTGCGTGTTTGGTTTTTAAGTTTGGTTTGATCGGTAAATGGATTTATAGGCCACTCAAAGCACTTCCAGACTGCATGTCACACCTACCCATTCACACCCATTCACAAACTGATGGTATGAGGTTTCTGTGTAAAGTAAGAAGGAACTAATCCCATTCATATGCATCATATCTGCCAACGGAGGAGCACGAGCAATTCAGTGGTAAATGACTTGCCCAAGGACACATTTTTGTCTCGCTGTGTCACTGCACCCTGAAGAAGTTGCAGTACATACACATTGATGTTTTTAATGTTGTCGCCCTATGAATTAAGGTCATTTTATAATTTTCCACCATCCTGAGTGCCTGGACCTAGATTATTTATGTCGACATGTTTTTCTTATGTTTTCCTCCCTCTTGTTTGAAGTTTTCCCTTCAATGATACTCTTAATATTCTAATTCAATTAAAAGTCCAAAGAGCAGAGGCGCTCTGATTTTCTCAAAAGTACGCCTGCTCCTGCTTTATGTGAGAAAACACTTTATTAAAGATTGCCCTCACAGGTAAATAGATAATACCTTTCCCTATAAAAAAGGAAACAAATGGTTTGAAAGAGGTTCATTAACTAAACTGTCATGCATCAATTATTCAGTACAACTCTTGATTTTTTAACTGAATGACCTCCAAATGGTCTGTGGCCTCAGGCCCTGTTGTAATGTAAAGTATATGTAAACACATTAGAATACCAAAGTCTGCAATGCTATGGGAAAAGAGTAATGTTATATCTAATAGTTCAATTAAATGATGTCACAATGTTACCACAGAATGGTTTCATGGATACATAAATATCATACTTACTGATTGGCATATCTTATTGGTAAATCGTGAAACACTAATGTCATTCAGATCAACCAAAGCTGTGCTTGTTTGCATACTAATGCACAGACCTCAGATTATGATAATGAAAAACATGACACTTGCTGAACATCGGCATGATAAATTCAGTTTACTGATTTCAGTATACCAAGGCCACGTTTTCACAGAAATGATCCAATGGAGTTGTTTTTTTTATTTTAGTTTCCAACAGAGTTTTAATAACAACCGCTGTGCCAATGGATCCACATAAATGACTAAGATAGCGTGTTATACATAGCAACTGATGTGACTTTGGAATGAAACAAAACATGCATGTACCCATAATCTTCTGTCTTTAGAAAGATGAAGTGTAAACATAAACAAATGCTAACGTCAAATCCCCTTTTGGTATACCATTTGTTGATGCATCCAAGCAAGAACATATAGCGCCACAGACTATCTTGAACTTCGGTTTAGGTGACCTAAGGCGCAGCCGTTTTCCGGGTCCTAAAGATAGGAACACGCCAAATTTTCACCCAACCAACGGAAATGTTACTTTGATAGGAATCTATTTGACATCAATTTGGTATAACTGCTTTAAAATCGAAATCCCAATCTTATTGAGCTGCTGATTATAATAGAGTACAATATGAATGTCAGTACATGACAAGATTTAACTGTAAGGGTAACCTAATCACTATTAGTGGCTAACTTACAACAGAACAAATGCAAATCTCTCAAGAGGGCAATAAGAAGAATTTGGCCTCTGCACATTTCCTTTTTTAATCATCTAAATTCAAACCCTGTTATCATAGCTTAACGGTTCTGAATACTTTTGCAAAAAATATGCACGCTAATTAAGGGTATAGGCGAAGTTAGAGCAGGCTTCATATCAATGACTCTTCTCTACACCTCATTAAGAACTAATGAGGCTGACCTACAGAATCATTTACATGATATGTGCAAATCGGCTTACATTTAGATTATCATATAAGTGATTTTGCCTCTCACCGGGCAAAGTAAGTGATCAGGGTTGAACTGCGGTTATGAGTTTGGTCATAAGGCTTGAACTAGCTCGAGCCAAACACTGAACAGCATACAGCACAGTCTTCAACAACAGCTGGTGCTGTTTGTATGTGCAGAAACTATTTTTTATATGATGACACATCCATGGCCACACACACACACACATACATGTACACAAACACATGCATATGCACACACCCAGGCTTTTTGCAGACGCATGCATGCAGAAACATTTGCACACAAAATCACATGAAGTCAGCACATTTGTGAACAGTAAACAGTGCTATGAGCTGCTTAGCTATGCTGGTCAGGCTTCAGGCATTACCAGTGCACATTACATGACCACCCCACCCAACACACACACACACACACACTCACATTTGCAATATTTTCCCATTTCCTCTGCAGGGTAGATAAGAGAGCAGTAGATCTTTAAGGGGGGTGAGCCCTTCACTGGTAATAATCTCCTTTACACTTCACACTGCCACAGAGATGAATTACGGTGGATTTTGTCACTACGTGGGAGAGAGGGAAGGGGGCCCTGATGTGCCATGCGAAGGCTGGCCTTTATGGTCTCCTGAGCGTGTGTGCCTGTGTTTGTGTATGTGTCTGTGATTCAGCAGTGCACAGAGAGGCCAAGGATCTTATTCAGAGGTTGTCAGCAGAAAAGAGGTCTGGGGGTGTTTTCTCTAATGCAGACTAGGGTGCCTGGATTTAGAGAGATGTCTGTTCAAGTAATTTGAGGAAAAATGACTAAATCTACCCTGTATTCTATTTGGCTTTAACGCTGCTTTTCGGCTCAGACACATATTGTTTCTCAGCCTTTCAGGGGAGATTAAACATAACATCCTGAGCTCTGTTTCTTATTAACACGTGAAAAAAATATTAGAGCTGGGGTTAACAACTTTGAAAAAACACTGAATAGCTGTCTCTCAAGCTGAGTTTGATTTTTAATGACGTGCTTATATTACATCTGTCTTACTTTCTCTGCATTGGCTTTCAATTGTTTATATTTATACAGCCCTCAATCTGACCTGCTCCCTCTCACATCATCAGTAGATCCCTTAGGTCTTCTGACTACTTTTAGTCCTTCATGTCAGCTTGAAAACCAAAGGTGATTGTTGAAGCAATCAAATGGATTTTACAAGAAGCATACAAGTACAGATCCTCAGTGTTGCTGGCAGGGTATTTAATAGAGCAAGGTCAGCAGATTCCTCCGCTTTTCTGTCTTTGGTTTAATCTGTGCAACCTGCCTACTCGATGTAACATCCTATTTAACTTAGAGACATGATGACAGTACCAGTTTTATCCCACTCTCAAAAGCAAAAATTTCCAAAAATGTCAACTGTCCCATTAAAGCAGGGGTGTCCAAAGTTAAAGCAAAGTGCGGCCCGGGGGCCATTTGTGGCCCTTGACTTCAAATCGAAGAATCAGAAGATTTTGGCCCCAGGCCTCATCAGATGGCATATTTTGTTCTTTTTTTCTTTTTCATGTTAGCAAGAGAGACCTATAAAAGCCTGACTATTCTTTCCAAAAAAATCCACTGCAATTAGCTGTGTATTTACGTTATTTTTTGAAGAGGTCAAAATACAAAAAGTTCCTTTCAATATTGAAAAAAAACAAACAAAAAAACCCTGTGGCGGGTCGCCGGTGGCGCAGCGGCAGTGCGCGCGATCCCATGTACTGAGGCTCAGTCCTCGCGCGCGGGCGGCCCGGGTTCGCGGGCGGCCCGGGTTCGCGTCCGGCCTGTGGCCCATTTCCCGCATGTCTCTCCCCACTCTCTCCCCCTTTCCGACTCTATCCACTTTCCTCCCTCTATAATAAAGGCATAAAAAAAAAAAAAACAAAAAAACAAAAAAAAACCCTGTGGCCCGTGAGCCATTCTAACGCGACAATTTTGGCCCGCAAGAAAAAAAGTTTGGACACCACTGCATTAAAGAATGGATGAATCTAATTTATCTATCTAATCTATGGATCACTGAATCGTTACCCCAAGAATTTAGCTATATATATATATATATATATATATATATATATATAAACACAATTCTGGTTAAACATAATGAGTTCCTTTATCCGTGGTGAATTTAATGTCATAACCATTTTTTTTAAAAATAAAAGCAAGGCTGAATTCAGACAGCAAATAAAGAACTCTCTGTCATGGTTTGGTTTTGTTCGGTTGTTAATCCTGTTTTAGTTTTCATTATTTCCCTTGTGTTCTGTGTATCTATGTTCCTAGTGTGTTTTCCTGTATTCTTGTGTTCTTCTATGTTGCCTGTTAGTTTATTTCCTGTCTTGTGTTTTAAGTCTAGTCTTTAGTGTTTCCTGTTTTATTTTGTATATCTGGTTTTGGTGGTGTCGTTGTCAAGTTGTACTTGTCTTCAGTGTTCTGGTCTTGTGTTCTTTGTTCCTTGTGTTTCCCGCCTTCCTGATTACCCTGATGTTCCTCACCTGTCTCGTTAGTCTCACCTGCGTCTGATTACCCCTTGTCTATTTAGTCTCTGTGTTTGCCCCAGTGTCTTGTCGGTTCATTGTATTGTCAATGTCTCGTGGTCTGTCATCTCCCTGCTCCCTGTGTTTTCTCCGTCGTGGTTTTTGGATTTTGGTTTTTCAAAGTAAGTTTTTGTTTGCCTTTTTGTTAATAAATTTTAGTTCTCTGCATTTGGGTCCTCCTCTCCTGTTTCCTGCCTGCACGATCGTGACACTCTCAGCTTAAAAACTTTTAAATATGCAAAATAAAAGCCTTTCAATTGGTATTTTTAATACATAAAAATAATAAATATTTGTATATATTAATAAATAAAAATGTCAAACATGCAATTAAAAATTGGGTTACCGGTAATTTTGATTAATTCTTTAAATTTAGCAATGAAACATGATAAATTGTTATTGTTCCATGGACATAGTTCATTTAAAAACTTAATTAACCATTTTAAACTGGGCATTGGAAATAAAGTTTTCTGAGACTTCAATTTTTAATATATATACCCCTTCAATAAAGGGAGCCATGGCTGAGCTGTTTATCATTATTTTAAGTGGCCTCTCTCTCAGAAGCACACATGAGCTTAGCAACAAGACCCATTTCTACTTCTAAACTAAATGTGTACTGTATATACATGTTTGTATGCAGGTCTGTGATTATCTGCTTTTTCAGATGTTAAAAGATTGGCATTTACTCAGAGATCATTTTGTCATGAAGATTGAAAGCATAAGTGTGCAATATTAAGAGCATCTAGTGTTGAGGTTGTAGTTATAGACTAAAGCTCCCTTGCACTCTTGTTCTTAGGATGAAGGGGATAGATAGGCCTGGGTGCATTCAGTCTGACAACAGTTAGGATCATTAGGATCATTGTGCTCAGTTATGCAGGTTAAAATACATTTCCAGGAAACAGGATGTGAAATGAAGCATAATGGCCTTAATGGTACCTAAACATTGACTCTGACTGTAAATATGATTATCTATCCACGCTCTATGGTCAGTCACTTAATCATGTAAATATTATTCATCTGATCTCTATCTCAGCACACTGCTTTAATTTGTTTATCAGCCTCATGTACATAATTCCATCAATTATTATCATGGTCATTTCAGAATTTTTTGCAGTACTTATTATTGCACTATTGTCTCAGGTATTGTACACACATGTACTGTATGTATATATGTACACACACACACACACACACACACACACACACACACACACACACACACACACACACACACACACACACACACACACACACACACACACACACACACACAGAAAATTAGTCAACAACTTTTGTCAGAAAACCGGCCCATGTTATAGATTTTTCCTATTATGTGGCACTCTGAAAATACAGCAACACAATTCATCCTTTAGCTGAGACCTGTGCCTTCTCTAGATATGAGGAGGTCATTGTAACATTACAAAAAAAAGTATTTCAGCTTTTCGCAAGTAAAAACTGACTTTTGATATTCAATTATCGCCACAAACTCTGCTGATAGATCTCCTGATTTCAATTAAAAGACCATTAAGTAACAAATAAGTTGCATTATGTGCTAACGTCCCTGTATTATTCAGTGGCTTAATACTGTTAAAGGAAAGGGTAATTCACAATATTATGAATAGCAGATGACTGTTTTGATTGACACATTTTTTTTCATTTCATTATAATAAAAAAGTCATAATATCACTGAAACTTAATAGTAACAGTAAAAATAATTATGCGTGTCAGAAGTGTTTCTGTTGAGAAGAAAAATATGAAACATTTTTAAATAAGCCTTCATGCAGAGTAAAGCCACAAATCCCCTGAGATGTCATAGAAGATGAAATGGAAATTCATGAGTATATCAGATGTTGCAGCCAAGTCTAAACTGTGTGACATTAGCAGTGACCCATGGCAGTGTGACAGAGACACTTCCCATCTAGCGCCTGGACCCAGACATACTTAATGACCAATTTAATGAATGATTATTTAAAAACAACAACACTTGTGTGGCAGAGAATTACAATATTATAGTACATTTCTGCAAGCAACTGGTCTAGCCTGTTGGAGGAGTTCCAGTCGGGATTTAGAGTTTACCATAGCACTGAGACTGCACTAGTTAGAGTAACAAATGATCTTCTGTTAGCCTCAGACAGGGAACTTCTATCTGTGCTCGTCCTGTTAGATCTTAGTGCTGCTTTTGACACAATTGACCATCAGATTCTGTTACAGAGACTAGAACAATTGCTTGGAGTTACAGGGACTGCTTTAAGTTGGTTTAGATCCTATTTATCAGACAGATCTCAGTTTGTGCATGTTCATGATGAGTCCTCTTTGTACAACAAAGTTAGCCATGGAGTGCCTCAAGGATCAGTGCTTGGGCCGATTCTCTTTACATTATATATGCTTCCTCTAGGTAGTATTATGAGAAAACACTGCATAAACTTTCATAGATATGCAGACAATACTCAGCTCTACATATCAATGAAGCCAGAAGACACCAACCAGCTTCGTAAACTAGAAGCCTGCCTCAAGGACATCAGGACCTGGATGACCAGAAACTTCTTACTGCTCAACTCAGACAAGACTGAAGTTATAGTGATTGGACCTAAGAACCTTAGAGAGACTTTCTCTGCCGATATGACGGCCCTTAGTAGTATTAGCGTAGCCTCTAGTACCACTGTTAGGAACCTAGGAGTTCTGTTTGATCAGGATATGTCCTTTGATTCATACATTACACAAATTTCAAGGACAGCCTATTTTCACCTTCGTAATATCTCTAAGATCAGGCAGATTCTGTCACAAAATGATGCTGAAAAATTAGTTCATGCATTTGTTACCTCCAAGTTGGATTACTGTAATTCTATTTTAGCAGGGTGGTATGGTAAATCTCTAAAGACCCTTCAGCTAGTCCAAAACGCTGCAGCTCGTGTTCTTACTAGAACTAGGAAAAGGGACCACATTACTCCTGTATTGGCTTCTCTCCATTGGCTCCCTATAAAATCTAGAATAGAATTTAAAATCCTTCTGCTCACCTACAAAGCTCTAAACGGTCAGGCACCATCCTATCTTAAAGAGTTAATTGTACTGTACTATCCAACAAGAACATTACGTTCCCAGAATGCAGGCCTGCTTGTGGTGCCTATAGTCTCTAAATGCACTATGGGAGGTAGAGCCTCTAGTTATCAGGCACCGCTCCTTTGGAATCGTCTACCAGTCGGGGTCCAGGAGGCAGACACACTAGGTACTTTCAAGAATAGACTTAAAACTTTTCTTTTTGATAAATCTTATAGTTAGGGCTGGCTTAGGACCAGCTCATAGTTATGCTGCTATAGGTCTAGACTACCGGGGGAACTGGCACCAGGATCTCTTATCTCTCTCTCCCTCTCTCTCTCCCAGCTTTCATATCTTATTACTGCTTGTCACTATCTTTATATTCTAACCTCTCCTTTTTTCTGGGAGCTCCTGAGCTCTCTTAGGTTCCTTGGGACTGTTGGTGAGGATGGCCTGCCCAAACAACCCCCCCCCTTCCCCCCCCACGAGGATGGCCGAGGATGTGTCTCTGTGTTGCAAAGGCCCCTGGGAATTTTTTTTAGGGCAAAAACAGACTCTAGAATTGCCACTGATTGTAGAAGTGATCCCTATGGCTCAAATCTAAGAAGATGCTTGCAAAAAATTGAGAGGTAAGAATGCAGAAAGATTTCATGATATGTATAGGCTGATTAAATACAAAAAGCTCCAAGAAATGACAACCACATCGACTCTAGGGATGAGGGGGTTTGGGGAGACAACTCTTTCCAATGTTTTGAATTGGACTGCAGTACCCTTTTTAAAAGCCATGTGTCAGAGTTACATATTGGTCCTACAGTATAAGGCCAAGAGTTTTGATGCTAATGAGGCATTACAAGGGGCATGGCTAATTTGATTAACAGGACCAAGCTTCATTTTATTTCAATCCTTTTTAAATGACCTTAAAATGTCAGCTTTGTTAGTGTTGTTTTCATCATTTAAAAAACATCACCCAGATGAAGCGCTAGATAAGTCAGGTTTCAGCACCAAAATATTCAATCAGCCCACTTCAACTCCACCTCTTCGCCTGCTTTTCAATTAGCTGGAAATTAGTTGGAGTTTGAATTTTTAAAATGGCGACCTTCATAGTTTCATACAGCACCATCATAAACCAATGACTGATGTCACTGACAAAACATCCATGTTTTATACAGTCTATATTGTGTGTATGCACGTGTTTATTCATACATGATGCTCCAATAACTCATTGCTACAGAAACTCCCCATAAAAAATGCTTTTACATTTAAAATTGTTTCTTCATCTGCAATAGAGGGCTACAACATCTTATTCAAACGCACCAAACTGCAGCACAGACCTAAAACTGTTCCTGGCTGCATTTACTTCAACAGCTTGTCATTTGAAGCCCACTGGCTGCTTCCCCTGGAGTAATTATATGCACAAATCTAATATTGCCCACTCTTCAATCAGTGAAAGTGAGAGGACCAGTCTGTTATTGTGGTGGTTGGCGGACAATGTTTACTTTTATTACATCACATCTTTAATACATTAAATTTGGGATGTTACTCAAGGTTAACATAATGTAGACTCAATGTGCTTATTTATTTAACCTTGATGTAAATTGTTGCTCTGATCTCATTGTGTCCCACTGCCCATTAACTTCACCCTCATTAGGACGGTTTTCTCTCATAACATACATTTATTTGTATGTATTTGGTCACATTTGACACACAAGCTGTCCCTTTAAAAACTGCTTCATCCTCCTGACTGATCAGAAATACCAAGTGGAGAGATTCAGTGAACGGTGAGAAGCCGAGTCCTTGTTGCCACTCGTCTGTCTGTTTGTCTCTCCCTGGTTTCTGCTTCAACGCGGCTGCTTATCAAAACATGACAATTGCTGGGAAGAGATGCCCCCTCAGACTGAATTCTGATTGGGTCAGTGCGATACGATTCACTGGCATGTCTGAAAGCTGCGTATCAGAGTGAGAAGGTGTTGGAGAGGAAGTTGAGCTGGGAGAAGAAATTAAGGGAGGGAAAGGCAGGGGGGTGAAAAGAAGCAAGGTGTGATGACAGAAAAAGTAAAAAATGTGAAGAAAGAGAGGAAATAAAGAAAGGGTTTAGGGGGCTGCAGAAGAAGGTAGAAATTCAGAGGGGGGAGACAAAGTCAAGAAGACAAATGAGACGTGTACAAAAAGAAACAGAGTTTGTTTGAAGCCGCATGTCTGACATTACAGCTCAGCCTTCATAAGACAGCTGAGCCTTGACACTGAAAGGAGGATGAGAAGTGATGCAGGGTCCCTCTGTTACACCCTGTCAGTGAAGACAATTGACATAACAAATAATACAATCTGTGCACCTAACAATCTGCATAGCAACATTTCCAACAGCAAAGATTTACCACCGCGTACAATCTTCATTGTATGTTCTGTAACTATGTGGCATCATGGCAGGGAGTCAGTCATGATTCATGGACACAGCAGATGTTTGTTCAGAGAAAAAAAAAAAAGCACATTTGTTTGACATTTGGGTTTGAAGTCAAATATTTATCATCGATTCCCTGCTCATCTCGCCAACAAATCACACTCCTGCCTCGCCTGTAGTAAAACACCATATTACTCTGATGCAAATGAGCTGTACAGTGGGTGTGATGCATGGAATTGGATGTTGTATCTTCGGAAAACTTGCAGACGTTACAAGCCGCCAGCACTCATGTTGATCTACTCTGCACCAACATGCACATTACACTTTATGAATGGCCCGGGAGACGAGGCATTACGCAGTGGTGGTGAGAAAGAACCCAGAGGCTAAGGGTTGTTTACAGTGAGTAATGATGTGTTGGAATAAGGGGAGGTGTGTATAGGTGCTGGTTTTCCCACAGTTACGACTCCTTATTAAATAACAAATCACATAGTTGTGAGCACAAACACATACAGTACATGCAGAGAAGATCTCTGGGGAACACTGTGAAATGTAACTGTATGCACAAATGTGTGAGACGGCGCAAGTGATACTGAAATGAGAGGTAGAGGCTGCAGAGCAGTGTGCCATTATTTCAGAACTTGTAAGCAGCATCCTCAGTTTACTCAGGGGTAATAATAACATATGGGGCTGTAAATGTACCATACCTAATAGAAGAAAGGACAGTGTGAAGTGAAATGTATGGCATGTCTAGGGATGCATATAATAGGAGGAAACACAGATAACAAGAGGAGGAAAGTTATTGAGGACTTCTGGAAACCCGTTTTTGCTAAAAAAAAATTCTCTGCACACAACAATGAAACGTGAAAATCAGGGTAGCGCAGCTACTGAGTCCAAATCGAGGGGCGTGGTCATACTGGTTAGCACGGCCCACGGTCACAAGGCACCAGGACTAACCGAGCCCTGTTGTACTGTACATACAGCAAATGCAGCTTTATGTTATAAAGTGCGTGCTCAGTTTAGTTTACTTTTCTTAAAAGGATGCACAGTCGAGTACACATCTGCACAACGGAGAACACAGAGCGCTTGACAGCTACGTCTCTGAATATGCATCTTATTTTAAGTCATTTTAATCTGATACAGCCATAAATAAAAACATGTTTAAAAAGAGTAGCGTGGCCAAGTCCGTAGCCGCACATCGGAGAACAACACAGAGTGCATAACAGCTACTTTGAGGCTTATATTGAGAAAATAACATGAACAAAACAGATATCTGAATCCCAAAATGAATAATCGATTGCCAAACTGACTAATGAATATCCAAATATTTGGTTCCAGCAAGGTTTTATGGGCTATATTACAGGAAAGGAAGACATGCAAAGAGGATCAGATTGTAGCAGGAGCTGTAGGGGAACACTAATCGGATCGTTGAGCTAAACCAGCGCTTCAGCAAACTCTATAAATCTAGACGTTGGGTTGTGGCTCAGTGGCAGAGTTGGGCGTCTATCAACAGAAAGTTTGGGCTCCTTCAGTCACATGTCGAAGTATCCTTGGGCAATACCCCAAATTGCTCCCGCCGCTGCATCAGCGGTGAGTGAAGTTGTATGAATAAATAAGTGAATGAATTATTAGTTGTGAGACTTTAAATAGCAGCCTTGCATCAGCGAGTGATTGTAATATGAATGCCTGTAGTGTAAAAGAGCAATATTGAATATTTGGAAGAGTAAAAAATCATACTTTACAAACTCTAAAGTCGATTTACCATTTTTCTAACAGTTAAAGTCTTAACTCACCGAGCCCTTCTGTTCCACGATTGGCTAACAGTACTGATCAGTGATTGGTTTCTTCTTTTTAAATGAAAATTGGCCTGTCCTACTCTTCCATTGTTTTACTGACCTCCTGTTGTTAATTACTCTTTGTAACCAGTCCAACAATGATTGATAGTATCTTGAAAAAAATGACGCAATATCAGCTTTGTGTGAAATCTTGCGCATTTGTCTTACATTTCAAACAACATGAATCTTTTCGATAAATTGCATTATACAGTATGCAGTATGCCCAACACCTACTGCAGATTTTAAACTGGACCATTGGATAGTAAAGCAGTGAAGCATCTACAGGATGAGAATAATAGCGAGAAGAACATTCAGTGTACGATTCTTGGCTCAGCTTGTTGTGATGAGGTGTTTTGAAATGCTCTGGACAGAATAACAATGTTCTCCTCTTGATTTTTTTATATTTATGAGCATCAGCCAACTCTGATCAATAGCATAAATTCCCACACACAAACATCATGCACAAAGAAGCACAAACAAATAAAAAAAACAATATTTGAGGGTATCATTCCCTGAAATCCCAGGACACCATCGATGTAAAAAAAAAAGAGCCTGCAAGTTTAAAAGAGAAACTGATTACTTTTCAAGGAGCCAAAAACAACACAGAGCTTTGAAGACTCTCGAGTCACTGTGATGGAACATATTCTGACAGGTGCGCACTGGAATATGAAAGCAACTTTGAGGAAGGACTGTAAAAGATTTCATTTCACGTCACATTCCCCTTTTGTGTTCAAACATACAATCTGAGGAGACAATGAGCTAAAGTCAGTTTAAAACTCAGGTTACTTAGTTATATTGTTGTTGATTATAATCTCATATAAAGGACAATATTTTTAGATGTTCACTGACTGGTGTTGTAACGGGAGGTTTGAACATAAGGACCTACATGTCACAAACTCTTTGGCCGCTCAGCACTCGACAGTTCCCATCCCGACATCGGCCTGTGTTCTTATCATTCTACACCTTACAGATCATCTCCAGAAATGAGCGGTTATCTGCCCTTAATATAGCAAGACAGAAAGCAGCGTAGTTTGAGTGTGAATAGGGAAAATCCTTGAAACATTAACAAGCTACATAAAGCAACAGATCCCCGTCACTGGGTAAGTTAAAGATTTATAACAAATCAATTATCACTCACTCGTGTTAATACTTCTTTTATCTTATTCTGCACTATCCTGCACAGACAGATGCTTATCTGTTTCAAGGTTTTGCACATGACAATTAAGACTTGAATACTGTAGATATATTGATTTATATTATACACAGAACTTTGCAGTTTTGCAGAGTCATCAAATATCAGGGTTTTTCCTGATGGTGTGGCTGTGCAAAAGGCTATGCACTGGCTGCACATTTTTATGCATTATATGCAATAATTTTCCTTAAATTAACTCTTTAATTGAGCATTCTCATCATGGACACAGTGGACATCACGCAAAGACCTCCTGAATATTTTAACATGCAGTTCAATGTTACATAACAGAGCTGAAGGTGGGAATCTCATTAATATCTAAAGCCCGCAGTCAGTGGGAAAGACTTCTGAGGGTGTTAATCCCCCTCCTGACGTAGAAAAACATCGCTGCTGACTGAAGCACCTTACGAGCAGGAGCTCAGCAGCACGCTGGCAGCGGCGCTGGAGAAACTAAGCAGGGGCGGATTTCACAGAACAGCCACTCAATGAAAACAACAGTCCCGGACCTGTACTCTGAGCCTCTCTACGCCTCGTTAGAAAAATCTAATAAACGATGTTCGCAGCATCTCCTCTTCCTCATCCAAGGCTGACTCGTCCTTACTAAAATAAATCGGCCTACATTGATTTGCTTTTAGAAGCCTTAGGGAAACAAGAAGGCCTCATTGATTTTCTGGTTTATAGAGAGGGCATGTGAGAATTCGGAGCTGGGGGTTTAGTAGATGGCAAGGTACCTTGATGGCTGGTGTGTGCATAAGGGGGTGCAGGAGTAAGAATATGTATGTGTGGATTTCATTTGGATGGATTTTTGCTATCATCTATTCAACTTGGACTCGACTATTAATCGGCTCTTGTATCACCTGCCTATATAATTCAACTGCAGGACTCTACTGAGCTGGTCATCTATCAATCAGACACGTCAGGATGCCACAGCAGAACGAGACCCTGCTGACAACCGTGAAGAAACCACAACACCAAAACATGTTTTTCTTTTTTCAGTTTGTGCACTAAATACATCAGTGCTTTTGTTTGGATTTCACCTTGAGGAAAGTGCGTCTGAATGTCATACACCCATGAATAAATGCATAACTTAAGTCAAGCATTTTGCTTTATTCTTTCTCCTATTCAGTTTACCTTTTCAAATGGTGCTGGTTAAGATACGGCTACCCACCAGAATGACATTGAACACAACACTGCGCCAGCATTGAAGGTCTTTTGAAGAACTTCACAACCACAAATATAGTTACCACTTGTCTGTTAAATACAGAAACTGCAATTACCTTTTACAAGAAAACAAGTGTGTTGGGCTGCACTTCAACAACTTACTGTAAAGTTGGACTCCAGTGATTACAGCTATTTATGACTAGAAACATATTCAAGGTTCATGAATAGTAATTTTACTAAATGAGTTAATTGACCTTTTTTTCATTAATTTTTAACAAACTAAAAATTACACACAAAAAAATTTAAAAATACTAAAAACAAGTTTTGTTTCATTTTATCAATAAAATGTAACAAAACAAACAGAATTTCCTTTTCGAGGATATAAAACATGACCTGAATTTTTCTTTCGGGGTTAAAGTGAAAGCTGTTTTTAAAAGGTGCATTTTGTCTCGCAGGAAGGGTGAGGCATTAACAAAACTGTTCTTCGCATGGCCACGCATGCATTGAGAGACCTTCAGCGGGTGCACCAAATTCAATAATCTTGCTTTACGTGTGCCCGGAAGACTTCTTTCCCTCCACACACTTAGACCTACAGTTGTGCTAGTTTTAAACGTTTTGTCTCAACTTTCTCTGCAGATGGTAAAAAATGACCAAAGCTCACAAGTCGAGAACTTGTATGTTCTGAACAACTGATGTTCTTGTGAAAAGTTGATTGTTTGTGTTAAGCTTTTTTCGTATTGAGTAATTATAATCAAAACTGGAATGTAGAGGAAACATTAACTTAACATGTAACTGTGTGAAAATGACTTAAAACTTTCATCATGGGTAAAGATCCAAAGTCCAAAGATTTGTTAGGAGAGGTTCAGTGGATAGCTCTCCAGGTCAGGCATGAAGTTGCTAACATCATATGCTTGTTGACAAAGAGTCATGATGAAAAGGTCAAAGCATGATGGGAAGCTGAGAGAAACAGTGAACATTCTATTGATTAACTCATCTATGTGTCTTTCTAAAGCTTAGAGTCAGATCTGGACCTTTCTCCTGCTACAAGGATCTATTGTGTGACTCAACTGACACAAAGTGCCATAAATAGAGTAAGATGGCTGCTGGAAATGACAGCTCTGTCATTGGGTGATGGGTAGGCAGAAAGACCTCCAAAGTTATTTTTTTTACCTATAATTTTGAAGACACCTTCTGCCTACATTTTCCTGAAGCCTAATCAGTTTATGACAAGAAGTCAGTTCAGCTAGTAAAGTGAAGTATGTATGTTTCAATAAGACTGGTACGGTATTTACTCAAATAAAACTAGGGTCCTATATTAAGAGCAGTGATTTTGTTTTAAATGGGATTCTTTATTTCAAAAACAAAGAGCACTTTTTGCTTGGTACCCCCCCCTCCCCCCCCCCCCCCCGACCCCACCCGCTTCTTCCTCCACCCATGTGCCCTTTCCCTCTGCTCTCCCATCTCTCATTCTCGAAGCTCAGCGATTGTTCTTGTTATCACTGAGGAGTGCACAAGGGTTTTGTGCCAGTGCCTATGTGTTTGACGGCAGTTGTGAAAAATGAGGCAGGTGGCAGCAATTTATCAACACTTGAGCGGCGCATGGCGGCATTCAAGCAGAGGGACGGGAGGCAGAGCAAAACGCGTCGTTGAGGGTTTTTCTGTGTGAGGCCAGGCATGATGAAATAGATGCGGTTTCTCCCCCGCTGCATCAGACAGACAGACAGTAGGGAGAATGGACAAATAGAGAAACAGTGAGGGGAGGGGAGAGGGTCTTTCCTCTTTAGCAGACTTCTACATCACGTAGCAACTCCCTCAGCGACCCTCCTACTTCCTGCTCCTGGCAGTATGGGGAGTCAAGCTTTAAGGGTTTTCCCTGCAAAGATTCAACTTGCACATTTTATTTATTTTTTTCTTATGTAATTTGTATCTGTGTTGGTGCGGAGACAGATAACAGAATGCAGAAATAAGGAGAGAAAGACATTCACAGTCCAATGACGCCACATTCACGGGGCCGTCAAACATCGAAATCAGTCTTCACATCCACATAAACCTCCCCAGGAAACTCTGCTGACCTTCTATTTTATCCTATCTTTTTTTCCCGTCAGTTCCTCACTTCAATGCATAAACACATATACACACAGATACTGTTGTACACTCAAACATACAGCACTGTTCCTGTGTAGTCCCCCCACTCGATGCCCGTAGCTGCCTCAGGCACACTGTGAAGCTCCGTCCGCTGGGAGGAACATATGTTAAGGAAGACACATCAACACAGGGTCAACAAATAATCAGCAGCTAAAGCAGCAAAGAAGGAAGAAAACATAATTAATATAAATGCCGAAGGGTCAATTAATTTTAAAAAAGCCCCTCTTGACTGAAAGTTATCCTTTACTATAGTTCAAAAAAAAAAAAATCTCCATCTGTTTATATCCTGAAAAAGCAGAGTACGCCAATGATTTAATCTTACTGCCAATTAAAAGAGTAGTCATGCAGAGGAGATTAGAGAAAGATGAGGGCGAAAAAACAAAATGATTTGATAAAGCCCTACCAATGAAAGTGGAACAAACGAGAGAAAAACTAATGGAGATGTTAAAGAGGGATGGTTTGGAAAAAAAGGAGTCATGAAGGAAAGAGGAAACACCTGGGGGAGTTTATGAGCAGAGATAAATGGCTTTATCGTTACGCCTGCTTCGATTTAGACATCAGATTGAACAAGGGCCGTTTGTTGTTTTATGATCATGCACTGAGCAACACACAGAGGGAACAAGAAGACAAATTATGTGAGAGCAAGCCGCTATAATGCAGCGACTTTTAAATTACAGGATGTGATTAAACGGGTTCGAAGGGAGGATTCAGGGAAATCTGAGAAAAAGGAAAGGACTTCTCTAACTGCAAGCTGGTCTTCTTCACTGCAGTTATATTCTCAGCAAACACAGCATATAAAACAGCTTGACTGGATACTGCCAGGATTAAATGACTCTTTGTGTGTTAGAAGATTTTCCAAAAAAGCTGCCAGTTCTATTGGCTTAAAGTATGGATTTACAGCAAAATTAAACTTTAGAGGAAAAAAATGAACTCTTTCATAAGATTGTATTGAAGCAGCATTAGTCAGAATTTGTTGGCCATGTTTGGGAGGAACATACCACAAAACGTTGAACTTAAAACACATGTGACAAAGTGAGGCCTTAGATAATTGCTTTTGGTTTACATATTTACACATTCAGCACATTAGCATTTTTGGGGATTTTCTTTTTTTTTTTTTGCCAACTAATCTGATCTGAGCAGTTTTAATCTTCATGAACTCCTCAGGGAAACCTCTGAAGCTGCTTAATGCTTGGCTACAGTATGTTCGCCAGCTCGTTTTGAACTTTATCCTGTGCTTAAGTGTTTGAGTGCATAACTTTGCAAGTTACCAACTGCAAAATCTGAAAGAAGTTTGAGTACAGCAAAGCCACTCAAGGGACAATTTAGCTTCTAAAGCTTCTGAGAAAAAGGAGTTCAAACTACTTGAAAAAAAGATCAATTTGAAAGTATTGTGCGATGAAATATTAAGTATTCAGGCTTCTTCAGATTGGATGGTGGGCGCTGCGAGTTGCTCTCAAAGTGTGCTCTCAAATCCATGTGTTGCGTGGAGCGAGAGAGTGTCTGAGCTCAGGGCAGCTCAAGGTCGCTGCAAGGAAATAAAAAAAGGTTCATCTATAGGACTGAGGATTTCATGAACACGTGCCTTCCTCGTCTTCGCTGCTTATTTCTCCTCCTTATCAGATGAAAGACCAGGGCTCTCTCTACTTATTAGTAGACAGATACATTGGCTGGAGTTGAAGCTATCCCGGCTATCGTTGCAGTCGCCTCTTAACTTGCACTGATGATGGATTCGTTTTGCACATGTGCGTGCTACCTCCTTGCTCAGCTCCCTCCTCCGTGTGGCAGGTGTGGTGCACACCACAGCCTATCTGAAAGCGCCTTGACTCGAATGATTTTCACACCAAGAGAAATTTCACAAAACTGACCTGACTGCAAATGACTACTACAGCGCCATTTTCAAATGAAGGACATAAAAACGATAGAAGACATTTTTTGTGTCCATCAGGCAGAAAGGTAGGTTCACTGCCTTGTACAGAAAAGTGTTGGTAAGAAGGTAAGGGTAGGGAGTCAATATGTTCAACCTTTTCTGTAATTCTCTACATTTGGCTTTATTTGCTGTATATGTGTGCAAAAGAAATAACAAGAGGGAGAGAACAAAGTGACAGAGAGCCACAGACAGATGAAGAGGAAAAAAGAAAATATGATTAAAGTTTGGTGCCCCTGAGTCTCCTGAACATGTTTTATTTACTGTTCCTGAGAAGCAGAGTTGGCATCAGAACTTTCTGCTCAAGTCTGGGTCAGTGTAAGCCCAGCACCTATCAGAGGCTACAGTCCTACAGGGGACACGCACGCACGCACGCATGCACGGAGCTAAGGATTGAACACCTGACCTTCTGGTTGTAAAAGGAGCACAGACACCCGTCAATTTATCTGCATTGTTTAATCAATCAATTCACTGAAAGTGGTTCATCTGGAGTCCTCTGATGTAGTTTAGATGAGGTGATGGACACAAACAGGAGAATTTGGAGTTTCTGAGAGGTAAGAATGAGACAGTGGGAGGGGGGGGGGGGGGGGTATATGTAACATTCACCGTCTCTGCCAATCACTTCTCAAGCTAATACTCAGCTGAAGAATTCCTGCAGCACCAAGCTGTGACCTTGTACCAATTCAACTTTTTAATGAGAGCGTCTGCTCTCAACGGAGCTCATCTGTCAAACCTTGGTGCCACCTTCTCCACAACATTTTTGATGACATTTTAGAAATGTTATTTAAAAGGGCACTTAAGTTTGTTTGACAGCATGAAGTCGACTGAAATAATCACATAGTTTGGGACTGAGTGAATTGGAGGCTGTTGGAACATAATGCCGCTCCATGCAGGCTCTCTGATATGACTGTATTTCTAACACTCAGAATCCCCCACAAAGAGAAAAAAAAAACTAACCTTAAATAGGTAGAAAACTCAAGTCAGACTTATTTGTAGATGTCCATCTACCTCGACCGGATAGGGTGACAAAGTTCACAACTACGTTCTCTTTATGAATGAGCTAAAAGCGTTAACGAGACAACCTGTCACATGAGTCCAGTTCCAGGTTCTCCCTTCGAAGATGGTTACATGGTGAAATTATCCAGTCATTCATTTTCATGTAACACATTTATTGTGATTGTGAAGTGATTAACACACCATGTAAACGTCTTCCTCGGGAAAACCTTTCAGCACCATACATCTCTCTCTTTAGCAAATTTTTAATCCCCGTCGATGGATATCTCTTGTCTGTACGATACAGAGATACAGTTTATTGTTCTAAACAAGCAATAGCTCAGCAGCGGAGGTCCAACATTGAAACACTAATTATATAAGAACAGATCATGTAAAGAGACAACACAATTGAATAAAGCAGGTGCAATCCTGTCCTATAAAACAACACAGACCAGTTGGATGGAGTGTATTTCTTATTTTTGGTATCAGTGAAATCATATCAATCAAGAAGAATAAGTCAAATGCAGATAGAGTCTGGATATCATTTTGTCGTCATTGCTTTTATCTCTTGCCTTGACTCTTTTCATTCTCTCTCCTACACTGACATTGATTTCCCTCCTCTCACGCTCTCCTCTCTCCCTCCCCCTGCACCCCTGTTGTTTCCCTCCTCTTCTTGTATCTCTTCATCTCCTCTCCTGCTGCTCTGACTTTCATGTCATCCTCTTCTCACTTTTGACAGAAACTCTATTCCTCCTTCTCTCCCACCCAGGGACCCACACACCTCAGTCTGCTCCCCGAGATCTGCAGGTGGAAACTAGAATGAGTTCGGCCTGGTAATGTAGAGCTCGGAGCTACGGGAAAGACTGATATCCCCCCCTTCTTGTCTCCACAAGAAAAAGTGTCTTAAATCACACAAAGCTAATAACCTGTCTGAAAACAAGTTAATGTAACTTTTCTGGGCTGCACACAAACAGAGCCCATGGGGAAGATCTGAGGCAAAACAGAAAGGTAAAATGATTTACAGGAAAGACCCCTACAAAGTCCTTCAGTGAGTGCTCAGGTCTTAAAGCCTTTCAAAGCATCAAAAAAAAAATTAAACGTTTACTTTGCTTCTAAAACAGATACTTTTCACAGTAACTGTAACCTTAAATACATGTCACAGAATGGACTCTCAGTGTTGAGCTGATTTGGAAGAAGAATATGCATACATTCTTGAGTAACACACAACAAGAGGAAACAACAGTTTCATCTGTGATACACTGCACATACATTCCCATCTGCATACAGACTCACAAGGCAATGAAATTAAAAAAAACACTTAAGAAGAAGCTTTAAAAGACATTAATATGGATAAGAAAATAATGTAGAAAAATGGGGACATCAAATAAAAACTAAAAGTTGTAAAACAAAAAGTTAAATTTGCCTAAAAAAAACTAAAACTTGTAAAACTTTGCCTAAACATGTTCACCAAGTTGTAGATTTGACATCATCACAGAACACATTTCACTACATTAGGTATGACTCTAAATAAGCAACACTTGGCAGAATTACAGTGGCAAGAAAAAAAATCTCCTTTAAAGAGAGGGAAACCTCAAACAGAACCAGACTCTTACTGAACAGCAATGTGCTAAATTTAAGCATGATACAAATAAGATTATGCAAAAAAAAACATCGCCCACTGCAGCTTGTAAGGCTTTTTTTTCCCCACAGGGTTAATAGGCTTTTACTTTAGGGGAGTAAAACTTCAATGTTTCCGAAACACCTAACAAACAGAAAGAACCCTAGAAATAAACATCTCAGAAGCACACTGCTAACAAAGAAGCACATCCTCTGAATTTTGTTACAGTAATAATGATTCCTTGAACACATATGCACATCAATATCCAGAGTGAGTTAAGAAATGTTGACAGGCTGTTGAGATATTTAGATATTTTCACAACACCAACCACAGAGAAGAGGGACAATTATTTACATAATCATCCTGTTGTAATCCAAGATAATCCCAATATATCAGGAATTTAGGACACCTCAAATAACCCCTAACATGGTGACAATAGCTACAGTCCCATCTGTCAAAACACTGTTGGCAATTTGTCCACAGCATAAGAAAACGTGTTATTAACACAAGCTCCGTTCAACGAGGCCTTTCGTAGCTGGTTGTAAAGTGCAAGGGTATTACATAAAATAAAAGGTTCCTCAAGGGTGCATTCTTAAATATCTGGTGGTTCAATAACTGGATAAAAACGATTGCACAAAAATCTTGCAAAAGAGAAAAACAAAACAAAAAAATGCTGGCCCACAATGTTTAATCTCATTATTAATCACATGAGCACTAAAGATTTTCTGTCCCAACACTTGGAGCATAACTGGTTGAAGAAACAACTAAAGCTTTGACAAAAAGCAGTCAGGTACTGTTACAGTTAAAACAGTAACTGGTCAATGGCCAACAATTTAACTACCTTTTTGACAAGCTGAAGCACTTCCTACTACATGTCAATGTTCACCCTTACACAGTGATGTAAGATGCAACTGTGTACACACACCCATACACTGATGGCTACACTTTTGTAAGCAATTTGGGGTTTGGTGTCTTGCTAAAGGCCAGGGCCAGCATGTTGAAATAACAGTAATCAAACTGATTTGATGATCATTTTTCATCGTGTATGCTCAGATCCCAAGTAAATCAGGTGACAGAGTATAAAGACTGAGTCAAACACAAGACTCTCCCCAAAGAGAAGGGTGTTTGAATCTAACGCAAGGAAAATCATCAAAGATGACATATTTTCATTCATTCTCCAAAGTGCTCTTTACAACAGCATTACTCTTGCACATTTTGGGCAATCATAAGAAAAGGCAGCTTCAGATGTTGTGGTCCTTTAACGTATCTCTGTGAAATCAGGTTTGTCATTTGAGATAGACTCCACTGTTCTAAAATAAAGCAGGAAAAGAACAACTTTGATCCTCATCTCCGGGGTTTATTTCTCTTTGTACATCACCACATGTTGGTGGTATCCGCAACAACAACCAATGAGATCTCCATCTGCCAATGAACTTACAGCTAGCTAACCAAGCTAACCAAGCTAACCAAATCTACCTAAATAGGCCTGTGTGTACCAAATGCTGCACATGTGTCTTGTTGATAATGACACAGCGCAGAAACACATTAAAGTTCTGCTGTTTGTGTCAATTAAGGGATCATGTGTCTGAAGTGTTCAGCTGTACAGATCCGGTGCATCAGATTGTATGTGCCTGCGGTCTGTGAATGACTGAGAGGGTAAAGCTGGGTTAAGGCCTAGAGGAACCTTCTACAGCCTCGCCTACTCAGCACAAAGCCTCTCTCCCTGTCTCAGTCTCTTTGTAGAAAGGCTGATCAAAGAGAGAAGCGCACTCAGAGGATTCCCAGCGTCAGGGAGCTTCTGTGCGGATGAACACGGACATCCCATTATGTTCCCAGTGGGGCACGTTGAGGGAAGTGAGAGTGCACAACCCTTGTGTGGCTGCGTGTGAGCAGCTGTGAACAAACCTGTGAGTGTGAGCTCCCACAAGCAGCTGCAGGTCGATCAGTGATGTTTGATTCTGTGCACGTTTGAAGATACTTTGGAGGGTGAGAGGGAGAATGATGATTGAGATTTGGAAACTTCTGTGTATGATTACGGTCAGCAGCTTTGATCAGTAATGAGGGAGGTAGGTTTGGACTGCGCCGCTCTGCTTGTTATTTCAGATAAGAATCACAGGATCAAAGGCTTTTTTCTCTGCCCTTCGTTCCCTCTCTCTCTCTCTGCCTGTTTCTCTGCTTGACCTCAGGTGTTGTTTGCTCGCCCCTGGCCTGTCAGCACCCCTTGGCTATTGCAGAGAACCTGTCAAAGGCTCTTAAAATTTAAACATCACCCTATGCTGTTGCAGGATTTAGGCATTGGCAGTTACTCAGATAAAACACCTGGATCCAAACTTCCACCTATGATCATTAAATAATCCAAATCAATGTCAGGAGCTTTGTAGATCACCACCTCCGAAACCCTAACTGATACAGTAGGTGACAAATCTTAAGCTACATGAACAAAACAAGCAAAAACTACTTATGAGTTAAATGTCACACAATTGGGAGTGTTTTAACCGGTTATGAAACACGTACAATTTAATATTAATTCCCCTGTATGACCGACAAGAGCAAACTGAACAGGAGTAAGATGTTTGTTTAGTTCTGTCTAGTTGTTCTTCAAACAAAGACTCAGACGCACATAAGCAATTCACAATAGAGATAAAAAGCAGGAGAAGAAGAAAGGTGACAAGCAACAGCCAGTCAGCTGATAATCTAACTAAAACACAAACAGACATTTCTACTTCACTGTTTCACACTATGCAAACAGTTGTGTTTAAATGAGATATAAGTCAGTTGCTGCTAAGAAAAAACGTATGTTCTAACACAATAGCAGACTATAGTAAAGAATTGGACATGATCACTCATTGGTTTGTAAAGTGAGAGGCCTTGATTTAAGAGTCATCCTAAATTGTAGATTATTTTTGATCAACGTTGATGTTTAGGCAGAGAGGAAAGTGAAAAGTTCTCTCACTCATAAGTCCATTTTGATTTGAAAAACATGTGTTGATCATTTTTGTTCTGTAAAAGTCAATGACTGTAAGTTGATATGATTTAACATGAATATTTAATTCCAGGGGGAAGTGAGATTGATGAGACCTGAAGTCAATGTGGCGCTGATTACCACAGCTATTGGCCCAACATGATAGGTAAGAGAGAATATAAAGCATGTGAGATGAGCAGACCGGTTGATATGCATCACTGTTGAGGAGAAGCTGTGAGGACAGCCAGTTAATGTAATATTTGACTTACTTCTTCTTGTCTTTGTCTGCACAAGACATTTTCGAATGGATGGAACAAATTTTGTCACCATGAAATTTGTGTGTGCTCAGCCTGAATAAATCTTCAACTGAGACAATTTTCAACCTGGCTCACCATCCTTTATCCACTAACAATACCTGCCATCCAGAAGTCACACAAACAAACTCAAATTCAGTTCCATTCTTTTTTTCTGGCTTCCTTTTGCAGCCCCATGGCCATTAGACAAAAAGGTTTTAAGGCACTGTCCAGTTTGAAATCAATCTATGCGACACCAGATGTATAACTGTTTAAAAAAACTGACCAAAAAAAAAACTGACCAAAAGGATTTAGAATTAATTATTTTCTTGTTTCATCTTGCCTCAGTCCACACAGAGCTCAAGCTAATTAGACAGATTAAATTCCTTTTTGATTGTTTTCTGAAAGAAAAAATGATAATTTAAACAGCAAATAAAATGAGAATGATTAGGCTTTGCACCAGCAAACTACACTTTACTTTAGGATTTGAGGAAAGTCCTCCATGAGTCACTTACTCTGGCTTCTTCTGAGCCTATTTTGAGACTGTGTGAACCACTCCTCTCTCTCTGTGTGCTAAGTCAACACACAAGAGTGTACATGTGTGTGTGTGTGTGTGTGTGTGTGTGTGTGTAGGTGTGTGTGTGTAGGTGTGTGTGTGTGTGTGTGTGTGTTTACTGTGAGCACACACTTGTGTATGATGTATTTTGTCACTTACCTCATATTTTGATTCCTGTATCTGCAGCTGGGAAGTGTATGCGAAGGTATTCCCTGGAGCGACAGTCTGCCTGTGAAAAGAGGAGGAGGAGTGAGGGAGGAAAAGGCAAGAGATGGAGAGAGGGAGAAAGAGACATGTGAGGAAGAGATACAACATTTAACAAGTTTTCATAAGAACGGTTTCCGGTTTCTCGGCTTTGTGAGCGCAAAGCCTCCTCACACACACTGAACACGTTCTTCTCAAGTCTGAAATTAAAATTAAGAGCCTTGATGTCGAGTTTCTCACAGAACAAACCAAGCTCTTCTGTTTGCTGCCAACTCTGACAAACAAGATAAACCCTCGTGTACCACAGTTTGTACAAATGTTTTTGAGGCAGCACAGCCTTCTGAACATCAGTAGGATATCTCAGTGGCCCTCCTTGGGTCCCAGATTCTCAAAACTCTTTGTGTGATTCAACCTATGCCTTCAAAAATAAAAAATAAAACATTATTATGAATCGCTTTTGTGCATTACTCCCTCAATTATCATGGCATCTGACAAACCAAAAGTCTCTTTATAAAGATATGACACTTAGTAAAAGCGACAGTCACTAAAGTGGACCATGCATTAAAATGTAACATCGATTCATCAGAGAGTGTACTCATAAATAATGTTTCACTAATGACATCAGGAATAGTCAATTCACCTTGGAAGCAAGCGTACATTCATTAAATCTTCTTTTAAACACGCCAACAATCAATGAATCAAATACTCCAACTAAATATTTCGCTCTCCTGGCTGTTGCAGGCTGTATGAAGTCTGTCCAATCATTTACTGTATTTCAGACTAAATGATTTGATGGATTACCTGTTTTTCTTCCCATATGTAAACACTGCAGTGCTTGTGTACTTAATGTGCATGAGCAGTGTCCTCTATAAACTTGATACTGTTTGAGGGATTTAAAAAAAACACACTCTAAACTCCACTTATAGCACTCTTTCCTGCACTCCTAATGGACCAGTAGTCCTGCAATGAGTGAATTTTGGGAGAGGAGGACACAACCCATAGTTAGAAGACATAAGTTGCTATTTACTTTTCTTCAAACAGGCAGGTTGAGTCATATCTGTGAAGTAAGTATAAGAAATAAATGTTTTCAGTGTTTTGACTAATAAACATAAAATAAAATATCTGCAAAGTGGAGGACAGACACACTCTACTGCTGAGGTTCAGTTAGATAACATTTTTGGCCAATTTGGGCTTTTGACTTCCTAACAGCATCAAACAGAAGACACGCACCAGCTTTTGATCAACGCTTTAAATCAGTGAAGCTGTTTGAGTTCATAAAGATGTTCTCCTGTGATCAAACTGCCCCACGCTGTCATCTGATGCTGGCTATGCCATTAAGACAGGAATTGCTGCAAAGGACCTGTCTGGGTGTGTGTGTGTGTGTGTGTGTGTGTGTGTGTGTGTGTGTGTGTGTGTGTGTAGGTGTGTGTGTGTGTGTTTGTGCATTTGCCTGTTTGTGTGTGTTGGAAGAGAACACATTTGTACCAATGAAAGTAAAGATTACACACAAAATGACAAACACACAAACATGAGCGTGTGAATTTGTTCAACTCATCATTATGCAGACTTAATGTCTGCAAGCCCCCTGGTTAAATGTCCCTGTGAAGTGTTAACACAACAGTAATAGATTGTAATTTTCCTCCTGAGTAAGTAGGAGGGATGATGACGATGTACGTGTTGACAAAGTTTCACTGCTTTACATTCTTTATTGCTCCCCTCAGTTTCCAGTATTAAGTCTTCCACTATTTTTAATGTACTGTTCAAATGTTTTTATACATGCTGTGGTGATAGTAACACATGGAAGACTCCTCCTTGTCCTCTCTAAACCCAGGAGACTCCCGTCACCCAAATCAAACAGACGAGTAGTTTGAGGGTGTCGAACACAGAAAATGTATGGAACATGTGGACAAGTGAAGTCTGGAAATTGTCTAAAGATGGGGAGGAACTCAGGTGTGTCTCAGCTATTGGCTGGCTGAAAATGTTGAATCGTCAAGATTGAAATGTGTTTGTTCAGACTTCTCCATACAAAGATTCTGTGGTGATCAGTGTTTAACCTGCTGTGGCTAACAAGCTAAACTTCTGTAGTGATTTATATCTCTGCACAATCTGCTGCTCACATCCAAGTCGCTAAAAGAACCAGTACTTTTATAGCAAAATCCAGAAAAAGGTAACTGCTGGAAAACTAAAACCTGAGATAAATAGAGCAGCAGGATTTGAGACATGAAGATAAATCCAGCTTGGGAACTTATTTCTGCTCGAGGTTTGCTTTCATGTGCACTCTCAGAAAGAGCAGACACAACACAGCACCAATGAGCCATGTGACTCATCTGTCATTCTCTGATAGACACAAACATATTGTTTATTTATTTTACTGCAAATACATGAAAAGGGTTACTTTTGCATTCATAGCATTTTATGGATACTCGTTTAAATCATGCTAGCAATAAATTGAGCCTGTCAGCCAGGTCATTCATAACTTTTACTCAAATTCTTCAAATCTTCAGAAAAGTAAATATTTGGTTTACAAATGTAAATGTGAGGTGCCCATCCATTTTACAAGCCTGGTGTTTTGACAAATAAATGCAAGACTCAAATGGAGGCCCATTTAAAAAAAAGATTAACAACATCGGTCCAATAAAGACTGGGACTCAAAAGTCAGTTGCTCAAATGAAATCTGAACAGATGCATTACAAAACTGGTAGAAATTGTAATAATTGTGGTTGGATATGAAATCATGTGATTCAATAATTGATATTAAAACAGTAGTTTGAATACTTCTAGGAATATGTGTACATTACTGGATAATTTGTCGAGTACAGAGATTTTAGCACGCTTTCAAGGGGCTGTTTGATTTGAATTCACCTCTTTCTTGTCTTTATGTTACGCCAAGCTAACAAGCAGCTGGGGTAGAGAAATGAGAGGCTTAGTATCAATCTTCTTTAACAGCTCTTGACATGTAAGCCTTTTCTCCTGAATGCCAAACTCTTCCATCACAGAGCCAGCTGCTTGAAAGCTAACCAAAATTAAAAACATGCAAATCTTTAGAATCCGTTCACCAAATCCTCTAAACCTTCCAGGCAAAACTGCTGGCAATTACAGTTTGAAAACACCTCCAGCTAAGTAGATTAGTAGAAAATGGTTAAAGTATTATGTCTTAGAGTTTAAAGACAAATTTGAAAGAAAGAAAAAACGGTTTGCTTTTCTTTTTTAAACTGTGTAAACCTTGGCTCATCACTTTCAGGGAGGGGTGAAAGATTGTTTGTTACATACAAACAAGCACACTGGGGAAAAGAAATGGCTGTATAATGCTTTGCAGTGTTGCCTTGTTTCCCTTTGAATACATAATTTATCAAATGAAAGATTGCTGCCGCATAGCGAAGTTAGGGACTGTGGCATTTAACTGCCCAGACAAAAATCATCATTAAAGCTTAATGTCATGGGTCTCTTATTAAAGCAGAAGATTGCCTCAGAAGGTAAAATATATTTAAACAGTGTCACCCCAGTTTTTGAGCTCACAGATACTGACAGTACCGGCACATTGTGATCATAAGCTACCTGAAAAAAAGAAGACTGGAGACAGAGGTTGTTTCAAAGGATGACATGAGCAACGATTAGGGTTTAATAATATCATTACAAGCCCATAGAAGCAGATTTTATACGGTTAAATAATAACTTTTGCCACTAATGGAGCGCCAATAGAAATTTCAGAAGCCCTCTCTGACAGGGTCAGGTTGAGGCCACTCCTGCACTGCCCTGTCCTTGCTTGAATCCATTAGGATATTATCCTGTGCCACAACATTCCCCAGACACTCGACTGTGGGGGCATGGAAGACACATGTTTCTGCCTCGACAAAAAGTCTGTGATCCAACAACCTCTGGAGAAATCTTTTAACGTGGAACACAAGCTCCAGATAGGAAATCAGTATGTAATCTAGATACACATCAACCACATGCTTGCGCATCTCCCTTGAGTGTCAAATATTCTGTATACAGGTACCATTCGTTTTTTGCCTTTCATTCATTAGACAGTAGCTTTATTGAGCAGAAATTTGCAGTAACTGTTTTCAGTAATATGTAAATTCACTGTCTGCTCATTTATCAATGACTCCAAATTCAGTCTGAGTTGTTTTTGAAAGGAAAATGATAAAAAAGGAAAAAGAAAAAAGATCAGATGTAGCACGTTTAGTGACAAATGAGCAAAATATGATTGTGGAGATTGGTTTGATTTGATTTTTTTTTTTACATTATTGAAACTGACCATCAGCTTAAGATGTCTACAAAAAGTGAGCTTGAATGCCTGATTTTTTTTTTCCTCTTTATGAAAAAATGTCTATTATTAGACAATCAGCAAAGCGCTTTTAAATGTCTTCACAGCTGCTTTAGGAAGGAGTCATAAATTGCATTTCTGCTTCTGCTAACATGTTACAAAGTTTAAGCATGTAACACACATTCATTTTTAGTTTTTAAGATTTAAACTAAAGGCAGACACTATTGCAGGTGAGGATTAATATGACTTGTAAGGTTCAAGGTTCAAGGTTCAAGGTTGTTTATTGTCAAATATGCTCCATGTTAAACATACAGCACAGATGAAATTGCAATCCCCCCCAACCCCCAGTGCAAACCTGCAGTGCATAAAAAAAGCACTAAAAACCTTGCAATAAAAACAATACTATAAACAAATAACTTAACTAAAGACATTTGGACAACAAATAACGAACGACAGACAATCGACAGACAAGGGCACTTGTGAGTATTTCACCATGAGGTAGTATGTGGATAAATTAAAGTATTAACAATATAAACAGAGTGCAGATTAAGTTACAAAGTTAAAAAGTGAGGCAGTGCGTTGAAAGGTGCAAATAGCATAAACAGTAAACGGCTGTGCAGAGTTTTTAGGGTGCGTGAATTAGTGGAGCACGCGGGGGGTGGAGGTGGAGGGGGGTGATGACTGATGCTTTAGGGGCGGACTGTGGCAGGGTGCAGGGGGGGGGGCAGAGGGTGGGAGGAGGGCTGAGGGGACGAATGGGGGGGAGAGCAGGGAGGGAGTTGAGTCTCCTGACAGCCTGGTGGAACTAGGCTGGAACTATGTAATATGAGTTTTTTTGTACGAAAACGCAAGTTATATTGGCAAAAATAATAAGAAAAAATATCAGCAAAAATAAAAGGCATTCTGTCAATTGTCAATTTGTTGTTTTTTTTTATCAAACTGGCTTTTGTTCCTCAGTTTGGAGGCAAATGTTTCAAATGGTTGTTTTAAGATAAAGGTTTTCTTACAAAGGTTAAAGGGACTCAACTTACCTAACAATCTAAGATTCATTTTAAAGCTTTTTTACATTTTCATTTTAGAGACAGGATAGTGGATATTGTTAAGATAAAGAGAGAGGGGCTAGGCTACTGGTGTAAATAAGCAGTCTTCACCAATACTATTTATTGAAATGTGGGACAAAATCTCCAACACTGCTTTTCGATTGCTGTGTTTGATTCTGGCAGAGTTAATAACGAGTGATTAAATGTGGTCAATTGAGAGGGATGCAACAGCTTTCTTTCAGCAGAGACAAAAACTAAACTTAAGGCTGAACACTTTAAAAACTGCTTCCTGTGGTCAAAGTCGCTGCAAGGTGTGAATTCACAGGTAAACAGAAACGCACTGCTGGTCCTCTGCAGGGAATTCTAGTATATTCAGGCCACACACACACACACACAGATGTGTTTGAGCCCTGGCTTTGGTCAGAGGGCCTGGGGCAGGTCTTTATCCACCAGCCCCCAAAAGCCCTTTAAGCCCTGCAGCTATGCCAGCCTGTTCCAACCTGTCTTCCTTTCTTCATCCCTCCTTCCCTTTTCAAATCATTTATATAATTCTTTCTCTCCTGGTCATCTGCCTTTATCACCTATTTACACAAGATTCTGGCTATCATCTCTAGAATTAAACTTTTGTTTTTCTTCAGGTATCAATGCTTCCGTCTCTCCTCTTAACCCCCTCCACATCTCCTATCATGTACTCTTCTGTTCCTGCCTTTACCTCCTCCCCTCTTCCTTTCTCCTTCTCCTCTCTTCACCTTCTTTCCCCTACTCCCCCATTGCCTCTTCCCACTCAAATCCAGGAAGTGCTGATTACAAGGGATATTAACAACAAGTCCTATGAAACTGTCTCACACATCAATCACAGGGCTGCACTTTTGTTTCTCTCTCCAACCTTCTTCCAACCTCTCTGTGGAGGTCCAGAGTCTGGTGACAGCAGCACTAGAATGTCAGACAGCCATATATTAACATTTAGACAGCCTGGGGGCCCAAAGGGTAGCTTCAGTTTAAATCAGTCCCATCCACTCTGAACACTCAAAAAAGCTCCACAAGTCGACGGGTCCAGCTGGCACCGAGGACCACCAGTGTCAATCTTTACGGATGTTTTTCCCTGTGAGCTGTTTGACAGAACAGTTTTAAAGCTTTGTAGGCTTCTCTTTGTCTCTCTTTCTCCTCCAAGACATGTCTGTTTCCTTTAATAGCTCTAAACACAGTGTGCTTCGCTGTAAAGACAACATGACATGCGGGCTGAACCTCAAAAAAAAAATTAGGCAACTGGACTGAAGCATTAATTTCGATCAAACCCCTAAACTGAAAATTAATCGCATTCATTTGTCACATATACATATAATTTAGGTTTTCTATTGTTCATCTTCTTATTTATATCAGTTGTTGTCAGAAATCTTTTCAATGTCAGAAAAATACACATCTGAGTGGATCAGAGGAAAACATACAATCTTCATCGTCCCAGCCAAAGACATTAAATATACCTGCTTACATTAAAAACCAGAAAAGCAGTAAATCCTGACATTTGAGAGCCTCTGGAAATGTTGCTCACTCAAAGAGTCCATCTGCCACTCTGCCACTTTGGTTCAGACTGAAATATCACCATCAATATTGGATGAACTGCCTTGAAATGTAGGCCCTGGAAGATGAACCCTAATGATTTTACTGATCTCCTCACCTTCTGCTCGTCTTCGATCAGGTTACAATATCAGTTTGTCCAATCGTATTGTTTATTGTTTAACTACACCTGTAAGACCTAATGACATTTCCATCAGCCTCAGCCTGTTTTCTCAGCTGCTTTAGAAAAAAAAAAAAAACTTATTCTTCATTAATGCCATAATCTTTTTTTTTTTTTTTTTTATAAAAGTATGGATTCAGTTATTCTGTTGTTTTGCTTGTTGTGAAAATTCCTCCAGAAGATGAATACTTCATGGATATCGTCTATGACTCTTGTGTTTACATAAGACTAAGAACTGGTAGCAATAGACTAATCACTTTTTGGCGGGACGGATGAGCTGACAGGACCAGGTCAAGAGACATCCTATCTGCACAGTTACACCAACAGAAACCTTGAAATCTCTGGGAAAGAACCTTGTGCCGAGGTCTGAGAATCATCAATGAATAGTAAAACTGACAAGAGACCTTTTGGAAAATACCTTAGATTATATATCAAATAAATATAAAAAATACAATTTCTGTTATTTATATCCATTTTTGTGAGGTCAAAAGTGACAGCTTGATGCGATTTATGTTTTCATATGATCTACATTACTCAAGTAAGAATTGCTTAAAAGCAAGTTCATGGATTGCAACTAAACATCTTAAAGGTTGAATACTCCGAATATTCAGTCATTTTGTTTTGAGTTGTATTGCGTTGTGTTTTTGTCTTATTTCTTTTTTTCGTCCCGTCAAGTCATACTTTTAAAATTTAAGACAGTGATCTGCTGGTCTGATTATTTTTCTCAGGATATAAATATTTTTTGTGTTTTTCTTTATACATTTACAAGCCATATTTAACTTCATGTTTTGCAAAGTGTTTTTATTCATCAACTTTTTCTGTCTCAATCTAATTTAAATTGGCCAACAAGTTTTATTTCGAGAGAGTTTAATTATTTTTGATCAACTCGGAGCCGTGTGGACAGACGACCCAGTTTCAGTTGTTGAGACTCTTGCTCTGCTGAGTGACGTCACTTCTACCGCACTGTTGAGATAGTCATTCTGGCTGACAGGAGTTCTGAAGAACCTGATGGTACCTTTTATACGCTGGACCACGAGGGGAAGTTTGACTGAACGCCACAAATGTAAGGTCCTGTTACTGCTTCTGCCTCGAAAGAGAAAACTTGAACTTTCTGATTATGAAACTGAGCAATTAATATAAATTTCTTCTGTTAAACCAGAGGATTATTAAGGTATATTCATATATTAATAAATTAATTACGCTAGAAGGTCTTGAATTAGGGCAGAGATGGAGAATGCTCAAATAACGCTATCTCTGGGTCCAGTTTAAGTTTGAAAGCACTTTGAGTGGTCAGACGACTGAACATACAGTATATATTTTGAATAATCTCAAAAGGAATAATGAAGATAAGTAATTGTTAAACTACTCAAACAAATCTGCAGCTTCCATTTGTCTCAAACTTATTCAACTACCTGAACAACAAACCCTTGACATGTAAAAAAAAAAAAAAAGAAACTCAAGAGGGAGCTTGTGACCAAAAAAATAACAGCGAAAGTTTCCAAGTTCTGTTTTTCTTGCTTGGTACTTTATGCTCAAACTTTGTGCAACTCTGGAAGACATTGAAAAGTAAGATATTTTATTATTCATTGCTGGGACAGCAAAGCAGAGAGAGGATGTAGCACAGTGACGGTGTGAAATCCCTGTAAGAAAAATCCTTCATAGTTAGTGAATCTCACCAGTCTCAAGGTGTCTGCTACCTCTTTAATGCTGTTGGTAGCTTCATTTGTGTTAACCTACATGAGTTTTTTTTTGTGCACAGGTGTAGGCTGGTTTATGCATGTGTGAATGTGAATGTGTGCTCCCTAGTAAGGGAGGTGTTTGTGTTACTGCAGAGGTGACAACAACCAAAAATACACTCGCTCTGCAGGCCTGAATTATTCAGAGAGTGGAGACGGAGCAGCAGGGGGTGGGGATGGAGAAAGATGGATGCATGAGAGATGGTGGCGAGAGAAGAAAGAAAATAGCATACAGTAAGGATGAACAAAGTAACAAAGTAGTGGAGAAGAGGGGGGTAAGGGAAAGTTGAGAGAGTGGGGACTCATCAAAAGGAAGCCACACACAGGCAAGTTGTGATGCCAAAGGAGAACACACACACACACACCCACACTGACATACACACATTTTGTCATGGCCTGCTTTGGTGCAGAATTCATTTTTGCATCCAGGGTTTTAAGTAAGAGACAACAACAATAGGGGAAACATTTATAAAAAATAAACAAAACATAAAACATTCAAACTAAAACATTCAGCGCTACAATATTTGACTAAAAAACACAATCAATATCATTTTCTGAAATTTGCTTTTGATTTATTCAACACGTATCATTACTTATTCACATTGTGATTCCATCTGTTTTTGCAATCCATGTGTGGAGCCTTTACATTGCCTGTCTGGTAGGGGGGGGGATGGATCGTGAACTGTGCGGCCACACTTATTGCCTTAACGGTCTTGTGCAGGAAGATGTTTTTGAGCATGTGAGGATCTACAGGGAGAGCTTCTAATGCTGCTGTGGATAAATGCAGCTTTTCAGAAAAACAATCTCAACCCCTCTGAAACATCAAGCAAACATTGTTTAAGAAAGTGAAACAAACTTTAGGAAGCACAAAGACTTTCATAAGTCATAGATCAAGGAAATTGAGAGCCAGCAGTGTACAGGTAACTGCTGCGAAAGGAAAGAGAAAATAATTAGCAACTTCCGGCTTGGTGCAAAGCACTCAGACAGGGAGGAGAGATCTGGAAATAGGCTGTTACTGTACGTCTCAGGCTGCTCCTCAGAGTCCCATTACCACAAGACGCCTCTCTATCAGTGTGTGCGGAGGAGGAGGAAGACGAGTGGATTGGGAAGTAATAGATTTCATCCTGGAGAAAATGACCACTGGACCACATTGAGCCCAAGTCAACACTCATAACACAGGAGCTGACCTGTTAGTGAAAACCAGCGTCAGACACTCACCTATGAAGCCTACATACTAACCACATTTGTGTGTATGAATGAGATGTGTCAAAGACAACAAGAGCTGCTATGTCTGTCTTTAAGTTTCAATTGAGGAGGCTTTGTTCATGTCATGAGCGCTCAAGTATGTTCAAGATTAACAAAACCAGTAAGACTGTTTTTTAAACTGTTCTTGTGATACAGATCTTGCATAACAAGAAAAAAACGTACTTCAAAAGTTGTAGAAGTACTAGACTTTGGATAAATATCTGAAAACTTCAACTAGATTCCTTTTAAGATTATTTCCAATCATGGTCCCACAGCTGCGCTTTTGTTGGCAGTGGTTTGTCGTATCGACTGCGGTCTTAATGTTACAGTAGCAGGGTCAGCATTAGCTGTTCACCAGCCAGTTATTGGGTAATTATTGGGTAATTATCCCACTGGTCAATGTAATCCATTTCCTGAGTCTACAGAGGGTCCCTATTCTGCAGAAAGCATTCTGGTTGGTGCCAGTTCCCCCCCAAAAAATCGTACCCCAGGGAGTCTAAGCACTTCAGACCTGCAGCTCATACCTCTCACCTGATGAAGACCTTAGAGAGGATCATCCTCAACAACTGCACCCTGCAAACTTTAAACCTGGATCCCCTGCAGGTTGCCTATCAAACGGGCATCATGGTGTATGATACCGTCATCTACCTGCTGCACTGATCCTGGACTCACCTTTGAGAACACTGGTAGCACTGTGAGGGTCATGTTGACTTCTCCAGTGCCTTCGACACCATCCAGCCTGCAACACTCAGAAGGAAGCTTGAAAGAGTGAGACTATCACCTTGCTGCGTAGACAACAGACTACCTGCCCAACAGACCACAGTAAGTGAGGCTTTAAGACTTTGAATCCAACATGGTGGTCTGCAGCACAGGGGGGCCCCACATGGGACAGTGCTTTCTCTTCACCCTGTACACCTCTGACTTCTGTTACAACTCTGGGAGCTGCCACCTGCAGAAGTTTTCTGATGACACAGTCATCGGCGGGTGTGTGTCAAGGGCAGCGACTCGGAGTACAGGCAGGTCATCATGGACTTTGTCAACAGTAGTGAGCTTAACCATCTTTAGCTCAATGCCAGCAAGACAAAAGAGACAGTGATAGACTTCCGAAGGAAATCACCCCAGACTGTGTGAACTTCCAGGGTTTGGACATTGAACATGTTGGAGACATACAAATACCTGGGTGTTCACCTCAACAATAGACTGGACTGGTCACAGAACACTACCGTCCTGTAAAAGAGGGGCCAAAGTCGACGTCACCTGCTGGTCTGACTGAGGTCCTTTGCAGTGTGCATGACTCTGTTATGGACATTTTATGATGCAGTGGTGGTGTCTGCGCTGGACTCTGTAGAGGAGGTGGGTGAGAGGAGGATGTTAGTGAAGCTGACATCCATCATGGACAACCGGACAAGTGCTACTGCAGGTCTTTCATACCATCTGAAGTCAGACTCTTTAATAGCATCACCACATGACTCTGTATCATAATCATTAATATAATTAATGCTTCACACTGTATGTTTTCTTAACCACATCGTGTCTGTCTTTCCACAAGTGAAAGTCTACATAGTGTTTGCTGTCACATGCAGGCGCTGGTGGGAAATGATACCTGGGCAGCCTGCCCAAGTATCATCTATGTGTGGGAAAAACTGAGGTACAACAAAAGCGGACTGTGAGAGAGGACAAAGAAAAATTGTAGACCTTATCCTAAATGGATCCTGTTTTGTCCTGCTTCCTCACAGGTTAGGTAAACTTATTTAGGTTAAAGATATTGCAATATTGCACAGGCATAGCTTATTCATTGTACAGTATCTCTGAACAAAGTGGGTGGACAGTGGAGGGCACCAGCTCTTGGGGACTGGGTTAGAGTTAGGGGTGCCTTGATGTCTTCATAAGAAGACTAATCTTCCAGTCCAAGAGAGTAATAGTAATATTAAGTCGAAGTTGCCTCTCTTGAAAGCCCTTTCAAAATAAATGCATGTGCTAGTCATATAGAGATCTACAGTAAATTACACCCGTTGAATTGTAAAATGAACAAAAATGACAACATATTCATGGCTCAAATGATTTTGACAGCAGTTTGTGTTAAATTGAAATAATCCTCTTTCTTAGTTCTCTGATTAAATGAAGAAAACGAAGGATTAGGAAGAGAACAGAAGTAGGAACACACGTTTACTTCTTGTTTTTCTTTGAAGACACAGTATTCACACGTTACATGCTGAACAGTGGTTCCATGAGAAAGAAGTGCTGAAAACTGAGTGATGAGTCATGTCAGGTACACAGCCATCTTTAACGCAATCTCGGGTGCATTGAACTGAGCATGAGTGCATTACATTGAACGAAGTACTCTTTCAATGTGTGTGTTTTCTATGATGATGATGATGATGGTGATGTCATTAGGATGATGGAAGAAAGTGTCCAGATCACAGACCATACTTGAGCTGCAGAATCCCTTTCAGATCAACGTTCTGATGACAGAGCTTAGTTCATATAGGTGTTTGTGAGAAGACTTTAAGTTACTGTTTTGGTCAAAGCTCTAACATAACTGACATGTGTCAGTGCTGCAGAGAGGCCTGAGAAAAAGCTTGTGATGGACTATGAGATGAACAGGAGAAGCAATCCTTCATCAGTGGCTTCCAACATTTGTCAACAGTGGCAAGGGCATTGAAGATGGTGGTCTCATTAAAGCGCCTAGAAGTTCATATTAATAAAAAGTCACTGGACTAACAACACTTAAAGATATTGTAAGGAACTTGCATTATATGTCAGTTCCTTAAATCCCTGTTGGCACTTAAGTAGGTATTATTTTTTTCGGTGAGCTTGTCCTGCCTCGATCGTGCTTACGACAAAAAATCTTGTTCTGTCTTTCTTGTCCTACGACACTTCTTTTAAATCACTCTGAAGCAGCTGGTCACTTATAACTATTTCTTCATCATCCCAAATTTAACGTATTTCTCTCTTGACCTTCATGAGAAATCTCTTTCACTGAATGGTAATAAAGGGATGGACAGATGACCTGCAAACTTTGTGACTTTGGTCAGGGACGTTGTAATATATGTCCTGTGGGGAGTCTTTGGCTTGTTATCCAACAGGCTTTACAATTTACCATGGATGAAAAGGACTGTGAGGTGCAACTCCTCGCAGCCCTGCTGTGGTCATTTCAGGCATAATTCCTAACCAGCCCCTTTACCCATGTACCTTCAGGTGAAATCTAAAACTGGCTAAGTTGAGGGCATCACCTGTGGTTTGTGGGTGAAATTACTTTCTTTAAGATGGTTGCTTAATGTCTCATGAGCCAAATCCACTTGTGCCATCTGACCAAAGGAGGGACAGTGGTTGGCAGGCATGTGGGCATAACCACACACCTGTTGCCCTGTGCTACCAGCCTCTGAGGCCTATAGCTGCTCTAAGATCCCCTCAGCCTAGGACCGCAAGGTTCCTAGTAACCATACGAATGAGGAGGCACTGCACTAGTCATTGTGTTGTGGATGCTGTGTACCAGCAGGAGGAGATTTACACACATAGCTCCTCTTATTACCCCCTGCAGAGAGGGCTAGCCGGTAGCAGGAGCTGAAAGCAGAAAGTAGCAAGTAGCGTGAAACATGTACTACGACTACAACTGCTTAGTGTTCAGAGGAATCACAGACACCCTGTGCAAGCACACTACCTGGGTGCGTGAGAACAAAGCATCTCGGCCCTGGGTCTCTCTGATGTCCATCTCCATTACAAAAGGACAGCTGAAGGAGGTTTTTGTCAACAATCTCGACTTTAACAAGACAAGATCAGTAAAGAGACAAGATATACCTGTTTGTCCACTGGGGTGCCAAAAATCAACACAAACTGAGAGTTCATCTCAGGAGCTTTAAAAAAAACCTCATGATAACAATATTCCAGATCGCTTGAAAAAATGCCTGTGTCTATACCAATGACTAAATAGGTGGTTATATGTAGTTTCTGACCTTTCATATATTTGATAAAATTACTTGCTGTTGGCTTAAAGGTAATGCAATATGTCTTTTTGTTGTCCTGTTGTAAAACCCCTCAAGGTGTACCTGAGGCTGCTAGATCTGTAGGTCTTTAATCTGCAATCGATAATAAACCAATGTTTGTATTATTCTGTGTTTCAGTTTCTTGGAGATTCAACAGACAGGCCTGTTAATTCCATGTCAGCAGGGCTGACAGGGCAGCAGTGTGTTTGTCAGAGAACATTAGCTTAGAGAGAATTAGGTTTCACATCTTTTGCGGTCCATTAGAGCTTTTAACTGACTACTGAAGGAGACAAAGGAAGGAGATGAGTCTGTGTGTCAGCCAATCTGTTTGTGTCTACAGAATGTATGCATACAGTACATGCTTGAGTTCAGAATTCAAGCGTGCTCATGAAGGGACTATGTGGATTATTTTAAGTGTGGGTAAGCACAGTGAGTTTCTGACTGCAAGGCTGCATGTTTAACAGAATCACATAGAGGAAGGCAATGTGATTGCGCCCCCCCCCCCCCCCCAAAAAAAAAAAATAAGAGCAGCTTATTTATAGATCAACTTGAGAGAACACAAAAGTTTTCAACTTGAAAGTTTGATAGAGATTTTTTTTCCTCTTTCTCATCTACATTGATGTAGAAGCTTATTTTTTCATACAAAACCATTTAATTTATCAAGGGCAGTTAGCTGGAAAATATTGCTTTGGCACAATTCATGAACACAAGGTTAAAAGCATCTTTTCTATTAGCAAGGTGGGTGAGATGAACTTTATTGTGTTTACTCTTCTCAAGGACTTGTCTGCTAAACATATATTGATTTAATATTATGTGGTTCTTCAACTTCCAAAGGTATCTGTATTAGTCTGCAAGTCAGATATGCTGTTCACCTTTTCTATTGCAGTAATGAAACAATACCGTTGAGTACATAAATCTACATATATAATGTCACATATTATTACACTGCAACATTGACATGGGCTAACTGGCACAAACACATCAACACAAGTATCAGTTCCATCTCAAGTGAAGGCAACATGCCTTTAAAAACATTATATAACCATGCTCTTTAAGACATTGGTTTCGATGAGACATAGGTCCCACAATGCTGAATGGATTAAACTGGCTGATAATGTCACACCCCTCTGATGTGTCAGCTTCCTGTCTCTAACCTTTGCTGTCACTCTCATTGTCACCTTAAAAAAACCAGATGCATCAAGACAGGTGTCTGCTCGATTTGTGCTCCCTATCACGTTTTTCAGAGCTTTAACAGGTGAAGCATTGGAAACTGAGGGAGTGTGAGATTTTAATGGTGTGAGGGAGCATGACCGAGACGGGGCGTGAATTAGTTTGAGCTTGTGCGTGTGTGTCCGTGTGTGCGTGTGTTTTAGCTTCTCTATTGTGGTATGTAGGATTCTGCTGCAGTGCCCTCACACATGTGCCTTTACTGCAGACTCCAGCTATGATGTCATCTCTCTCCTTCATCTGTCTCACTGTGAATCTCTCAAGCTGTGGGAGGAGGGGTTTGTTTCAGTCGTGATGTAAAGTTAGAGGTTCTCATGAGATTGTTTGGAGGAGGAGCAGGAGAAGAAGAAGAAGGAGGAGGAGGAGGAGGGGGCGGAGGAGGAGAAGAAGTGAAAAAAAACAGAAGTGTAAGGGGTTAATTTGTACTTAGAAAATGAGCACTTAGCTGCTTTGATATTGGGAAGAAGCAGCAGCCCACTATACCTCTGCATGATTTCATTATTAAAGCTATAATTAGGAATCTATAATTCTTGAATTTAAATTAAAAGAGCAGTATGTAAGAGATCTACTGAGTTAAATCATAAAATGAAGCAAACGGTAAACCAACAAGTGTTGGAGCGATGGAAGCGAACTGGTTCAGATAGAACTCATTCTTCACGACCTAAAAAATTCTAAAAGATTCTAATAATCTCCATGACCTGAAACATGGTGAAACTATGAAAATACTGAAGATGCTTTTAAAAAAGGGAGCAAGGCTATAGCAGCTAATTGAACACTGACGCTTCTGTGTCCATGATACACAACTCGTATGTGCATTGACACAGGCAGGAGGGGCCAGGGGGAGGCAGCTCTCTTCAGTGTTTTAAAATCAGACTGCTAGATATTGCTAGTTTAAATTAAACAATGTTTGACGGCAGAAAATGACAAAGCCCTTTTGTAGAAGGAATTTATACAAATAGTCCAATAATAATGTCGGTCAGCTTATCATCAAGCCACTGGTGAATGACATTCATCAAACCCTTCAGAGAATGAAATGTGAGTGATTGATGCTTTTATTGATGACATTCATCATTTAATTGCATCACTAGAATGAAACTTTGTGCACACATGTAATCACCTGTTATAACTTCAATTACAAAATTCCTTATATTTAAAAAATAATGTCCTATAGAAACAAAAAACATATGTGTTCACTTTTTAAGGCCTTGGGATAATGTAGGTTTTTAATATGCGTGTATAAATCTTTAGGTTAATTATATCTATTAGCCATAAAAATGATAAACATGATAAAACTTTTATGCAACTTCAAGAGTCCTTACCTTGTGGAAATTGAAGGAACATTTTGCAATACTTTATAAAGAATGACCTTTTCCTCTCACAAAATGAGAAATGTGTTTTTCTGAAACTATTTAAGACATTTTATTGACTTGATTTGTGCCGCTTGCACAAGCTCGAGTAACAGTGTTTAAATGCGGCAATCACATATTCTCTTCTCATCTTTTTGGTGATTAATAGTAAAATAAATAATACACACTCAACATTTTGTCTTCATTAAACCACTTTGCTTCATTAAGGAACAATAGTAATAAATAAGAGACAAAATAAAACAGGGATATGAACAAATACTGTAGTTTCCCTTATTTGTGTTTAATTGATGCATATCATAAATGTTGCTGGGGTTTTGTTAGCCTTCATTGCTGTAACAAAACAAAGTGTCCCTGTTGTGGGACTCGTAAAGGATTCTCTTTTCTTATAACTGGGTCTAAATAAAAATCACACTTTAAGTTCACTAGACTGGCTCATGTACATGCTGAAGAAAGGCCCCACACACGCAGACTCTACTCACTGCAATCAAATGACAAAACATTGACGAGAAGGTGATTAGTTAGGGTTAGGATTACATAAGTAGGGAGTAACCCCAAGTGGTCTTTACGAGCCTTATAATTGACTAGAAAACACATTATTGTAATGTTACGTTTATGTTAAATGCTACTGCTGAGTGTCCTTAATGCTACCTTGTTGTGTCCATAGGCTGGATTGATTTTCTGTTGAGGCCTCATTGACGAAACGCCTTTGTTGTAGGCTAATTCTGTTTTATAAAGACACACTGCACTATGTTTTTCTTTTGTTTCAACTTGTAGTGATCCCATACATTTTCTTTGTCCCTTGCTTTTTTTTATTTTCCACCATGCAAATCAGTGTGCTGTACAGTTGTCCTGATTTAAACAAAGCGTCAAGGCAGGTCATTTGCTCTGAGGCTTCTAATGACCTACTCTAGTTATTTGAGCAATTATTTCAGTCCGGTTTAAATGATATCAACACAAATTAGCCAACCCAAGCAACAGCCACAGCCACACAGGCTGAGAAACACAGCTGTTTGAAGAAAATTTAATAGTGCAATTATGATACCAATAGAAGGGAAGGTTGAGTTTCAGTAATGGCTGTCTTGGATTCAGACCTGGAGCTCAGAACAAAAATTCACTTAATTTCTTTGTCAACAGGGAGCCACAGTATCCACTCGCCACATCACACGGCTGCCTGAGAGACCATGGACGCCTTCAGACGTTAGTCCTGCCATGTTTGCAGAAATGTATGGTGCAAACAGATACATCTATTCTGTACATAAACATGTCTATACATGCAGTACTAGAGTGGTTGCATATGTGTGCAATGCTTTCTATTGTTTTTAGAAGTTTTGTGAACATTCATTTAGCGTTAAACAGCCATAACGAATGTCTGGACAGAGAGGCAGAATTCTCTTGAATCTTCAACAACTGTCATGTTATTTAGACGGTCTTCATGTCAGAGTGACAGCTTTCTGAATTTTCTATCCACAACTTGTGAATGAGGTTTCACAGGCATGAGGGACTTGAATCCTGCTCAGTCAAGTCTACGGAAGAGCGACGTAAACACTGAGCTCAGCTCTGAACTTGACACTCGCCAGTACTGGATCTATGAGTTCTTTTTTTTTTCCCTGTGATGTCAGCAATAAAGAGAATAGAAAATATCTGTTGGAGAGCGAGGGGAGAGAACACAGAGTGGAAAGAGAAGATGGATGTTAAAAAAGGGGCTGTTAGATTCAGAGGGAGACGGTAACACAGCTGGATGGAGGGAAAGGTAAGTACAGAGCAGTGGGGCCATTGTTCAGACAGAAGAAGGTGAGAGTGGCCCTGGGTCTCTCTGATGTCCACATTCAGTCCCTGCTGCTGCCGTCACTTCCTCCTCCTCCTCCTCCTCATCCTCCCACGCCTCCTCCCACCAGCTACGTTTCACACTTTGATGAAATAAACACACACACACACACATACACAGGAGGGGATGAGTTAGCCACAGCTTCTGCAGCTCCCCAGGTGAAAAACTGAATTTGAGGTGTGCATGTGTGTGTGTGTGTGTGTGTGTGTGTGTGTATTATCAGTAGAGTGGACATCAATGGCATAGTGAACAGCAGAGGCACAGCACAGCCTAGTGGCAGGAGGAAACAGAGCCTGATAAGGTGGGAAGGATCAGCTCAGGTAAAGTTTGGATTCTGGAGTATACTTATTTTGAAAGGTCTTCGATAAAACGTTGTATACCATCAAAAACTCAATTGTCAGAAAAACCTGTCAAACAAAAGTACAGTACTTTTGTTTGCCCATTTCACCTGTGAAACATTGGCTGAGACGGAGGTAGAATACAAATAAAATAGAAACAGAATATATACGTTAAAAGACAGAAACACTTCCAACCAAAACATTTGTTGTCACAGCCTTTAAACTCTAGCACCCGCTCTCTAGAGCACCGGTTCCCAACTCAGGGTCCGAATTTACAGAGATCGTGGGTATTCCAAGGAAACAGGGCTGGGAATCATTGCTCTATAGTGACTCAAATATTACAATTCCTTTAAAAACTCTATTAACGGTGAATGTGAAAAACACTGGCAAAAACAGTGTAGCCTTTTATTGTTGCTAAGTTACAAGAAGTATAATGATCTGCCTCTTGTCATATCATCTCTTGATCTGCTTCATCATGAGCCAATAACATTATTTCATTTCTGAACTGGCTTTTAAAATGCAGCACAAACCTCCAACAATTACAAAGCAGTTTCATTCATGCTTAAACAGAGGAATGGTTACTTGTCGTGTTCAGGAAGCCTGTTTCAGTCACAGCCTCATTTATTATAGGAGCTGTCTTTTTTTACACTGAATGTCAGAGGATTGCATGTAGACATTTTCATGAACAACCCAGGTGGCTGCAGTCAGTTTAAAGTACTTTGAATTTCTGTCAAATTTTTAACCTCAATTCTTTCAAACAAATTGTGTTGTGGCTACTAAGCAATTTAATGGCATTAGTCCTGTCACCTGTCAGCCATCACCTGGAGAAGATAAGCCTTATTTAGTATTTTATCTCATTTTGGCCTAACTTTGCTAAAAGAATCTCATTATAATTTAATCCTACAAGTTACTCTCAAAAATTCAGAGAGTCAGACTCTGAGTGCTGACCTGTTAAAATGTTTGAGCATGGCAAATAATCTTTTAGTACAGCTCAAGCTATTCAAGCCAAAAAAAATGAATTACTTCAGCGAGGACACTTAAAAAGAAATCACCATTTATCATTTACAGATTTGTTTCCATGCTTTCTACCATGACTCATTTACTTGAATTACACTTGAATCTTGAAGCAGCCAGAATATACCTTCTTATAAGCTGCAGAAAGTTACCATCCATAATGAAGTGTTACATATATCTGGCTGCTTCCAACAGACGAATACAATCAATCAATCAATCTACAAAACTCACACAGTAGGAGATTGTGTCCAACATGCTCTCAAAACTATGAACACAACCTTTGGTGAAGTCGAACCTTAGCTGAACATGATGACATCACCAATCTTGCCACTTGCTTGTGGTGAATGATGTAGATCAGTGGTGTCCAAACTTTTTTCCCTGGAGCCCGCCTCACTTGTTTCTGAGTTCTTTTCACATGTCCTCACCAAAAGATCAAATTATAAACTGTCCGGTAATTGTGTTGTGATTTAAGTAAATATGGGAAGATCACAATTTCTCTGTATTGCTACAAGAATGAAAAAAAATCCCTAAAAAGGGAGCATCCTTTATTTAGCTGCATACATTGTTCCCTCTTTTTAACAAGTCTGTCAGGCTTTCCTGGCGCACAGCATGATGCTTACCTGACTTTCTTAAAAGGCTGCAGATCAGTGAATCTGTGCGTATGAATGTTCGTGCGTACCTGTCTGATAGGCTCAGGGACCCGGTAGCGGCAGCAGGAGTGTGTGAGGCGTACAGCTGTGTCCAAACTGATCATATGGCCAACTGACACGTACACTGGCTTAGAGCTCTTGTCGGAGCTTCGTAGTGCCTGAGTAGAAAGAGAAATATTTTAACTAACTTTTCCAGCATCCTGTCTCTCCGCTTCTGTCCCGGACATGCAAGTTCAGTTGAGTTTGACTTTTTTAGCAGGTTGGGTATTCTTTGAAGATAACAGCAGCGAAACAACACATCTGTTCTTTCTGGGCGCGTGTTTGTGGGTGTGTGTGTGTCTGTTCTTTGCTGTACCTTTCCAAGCACTTTGCCCGAGGCGGTTGTGAGTGGGAAGCTGTCTCCTCCTTTCTGCAGAGCAGCTATCTGTGAAGGCAACGAAACAAAAATCAAAGTGAAAAAAGATGCAAAAGAAGCAACCTGGAAACTATTAACCTTTAGTGCTAGTTTCAGTCAAGTGTTTTTAATCTCGGTTTGCCTTTACTTTCATATCTCAACATATTTCGAACCCCTGAACATTGAATGTTTATTGACTTTAGATTGTAATAATGGCAAATAAAGTTCAGTACAGACAATAAATTAGATAGAGATATATAGAAAGATAGACACTTCAATTGATCCTGAGGGAAATTCCTGTTAAAAGTTCAATAGCAGTTTTTGTTGATTTAATATTGTGTATATATTTCATAAGATATATTGTTTGGTAAACCAAGATAAATCTTCAAATGTTTATTCATTTTCTCATACAACAGTAGGGCTCCGCAGGTGACAGAAAGCACAAGTGTCTTACAGTTTAGATGCTGAAAAGTGATGTTTAATGTTAAGAGAGAGTCCCAGTTACATTCTCTGATATCAATCAGAAACTGTGACCTTCAATCTTTTGTGCTTTAGATGACCCTCAAGATTTTATGTGTGTGTCATTCACTCTGTCCAGCAGCAAGTATCTAAAAATCAGAATCTAAAGTACTACGTCTTTCCCAAGCCACATAGAAAGAAGGAGGAATGTTAATAACATCCAACCTCTCTTGAGCAAAAGAGAATCCATACAACCATCAAACACTTAATTCATTTGATTCAAGACGTTTCAGGTTTTAATTCGTCTTTTTCTTCAGTGTCATGATTGGTAAGCAGGGAGCCCACTTATGCAGCCGACGTTATCCAACACACATGCAGGTTCGCCTGTGTTTTATTTCTTCCCGCGCCCTTTAATCCTACATCTTAGGCTGCCGAAAAACACAAAGTTATTCCTCTTTACTTCTCTGTGTTATGGTGTCACATATGTCATATGTCATATCCCATTTCTGGTTTTTTTTTTTTTTTTTTACAACGAGGACAGCTGATTGGTAAATACAAAGGGGTGCGGCATTTAAATAATGATCGGTTCCCGCTGCCACACTTAAAAACATTCGGCCATTCATACGCTGTGATCAGCTAGACACGTCGTACGATGATTTCTACACCAGACTGATAAGTGAGGGCCAGTATGACAAACAGCATCTCAGAAAGGTTAATTATAGGGTGTTTTTTGTTTTTTGTTTTTTTTTTCCCTGAAACTTGGCTTTAGTAAGTTTCTGTTTGTACTTCTCCAAAGTTTTATATGAGAAAGGAACGTCCAGTCTCCACTCAAACAGAGGATCTTCTCACTAGGCAGCCTGCATCACATGCAGGTCCAGGGTGTCATTCTTTCATATCACATCCTTATATGAGACAGGTATTTGAGCCACACGAGGAAAAGGAACAACAAATCTAATTGGTAGAAAGACAATGATCAGGAAAACAAGCCAAACTGGGGTATCTTATGTATATGTAATATATTTAATGAATTTAATATATTTACCATTTATTGAAATTGACAAAGCTTTTGTCATAGCTGGCATTTATGACATGTTACATTTACAATATATATGTTAAAAAATATAATTATATAACAAGTATTAAGGTTGTATATCTCTCTCTATCTTGTAATAAAAAAAAAAAGATGTATTTTAAACACCCCTTTTATTTAATCAAACTCCTACATAAGGCGTGTTTGAGAAGAGGCTGATGAGTTCAAGGTAGCTTAAAAAAAACTATTTTTTTTAAAAAAGGACCTTAAGTTTGTTTTGATCTCACAGTCAAAGAGACGCTGCAAAGTCAGATGTAGACGACGTGAGCTGCTGTTGACAGGTGTGCTGTGGGTTACAGGCCAGAGCAATGAAGGAAGCTTAGCCTCCATGATGGATGGGGTGTCTGCTCTACTATGACTGATTACAGCAAGCAGCCAGCGGGGAGACAGGAGGGGCCGCACAGGGCCTCCGATCCCAACTGGGATGAGGCCAACGGGTGTGTGTGTGTGTATGTGTGTGTGTGTGTGTGTGTGTGTGTGTGTGTGAGAGAGAGAGAGCGAGAGAGAGAGCTTGGCAGGGGTATAGGACAGAAGCCAGAACAGCAAAAGTCAGAAAAAACAAGCAAGTCATCAATAACCCATACTTTGAGTTACAGCACAGCTATCAGTAAAAGGGACAAAGACAGACAAAAGAAAAAACGTGAAAATATGAGATCAGATGGGGAGAAAAGTAAGAGACAAAGGGAGGAGTAGGAAACGGAGGGATAAGGATGGAACAGACCGAACAGAAGCAGAACAAGCAACGGCAGTGAGGAGCTTCAGCAAGTTTACAGTTTTCGCAAAGAGCATCAAGGACAAAGAGCGAGAGAAGGAACAATCTCTCTCCTCTTTCATCCTTTTGTTTTGTCTCCGGCTCTTGTGCTTTAAAAACATATAGTTCTCCCATGCCTTTAGTCAAGTACAAACACCTTTCATTTCCATCTTCTGGGCATTCAGCAGTAAGTAACAGAGCGACTGAGCAGTTAGAGAGAGACTGTTTTGTTCAAGGAAACTTCAAATAATTTCACACATCCTGTAAAACACAAACAGACTGTTAAAGAGTCGTGTTCCATTTTTTACTCTTAAAGAGTGAGAAATATACTTTCACACCAAAATGATGCAAGTGCGCAGGATTTTACGATTAGAAGTGATGTAAACATACATTATATAAAAATAACAATAATAACACATATTCCGGCCAGGTTGCCATGACAACACACTCAGAGTAGGAGGACCATATGTCATTGTCGTGTCTTACTGAAGTCATGTTGACATCAAAAATCTGAGCAAACGTTTTAAAGCTTTAGGATCGATGGGAAAGTTCAATGATAATAGATACTGAAAATCTGTAGTCCAAACAGGCCATATTACAGGATGTTTGACAATCATGTATACAATATGAAAGATGTTATCTATCCATCCATCCACCCATCTATTCATCCATCCATCTATTCATCCATCCTGGCACTGTTTCAGTACAAGCTCTCTCAGCTGACTGGCCTGACTCCACCTGCAGGTGGATCACAGACTTCCTGTCTGACAGGAGACAGCAGGGGAAGCTGGGGGAGAATGTCTCAGACAGCAGGACCATCAGCACTGGCTCCCCTGAAGGCTGTGTTCTTTCTCCTCTGCTCTTCTCCCTGGACACTAACAGCTGCACCTCCACTCACCAGCCTGTCAAGCTCCTCAAGTTCGCCGACGACACCCACCCTCATTGGACTCATCTCTGGTGGGGATGAGTCTGCCAACAGGTGGGAGGCTGACCATCTAGTGACCTGGTGCAGCGACAACGACCTAGAGCTTAACTCTCTTGCAGACAGTGGAGAAGGTTGTGGACTTTAAGGGGAAACACAGCCTCCCAATGACCATCAGCGACTCCATAGTATCAACTGTCTTTTTGCTTCCTGGGGACCACCATCGCCCAGGACCTCAAGTGTGAGCTGAACAACACCTCCCTCATCAAGAAAGGACAGCAGAGGATGTACTTCCTGCGGCAGCTGAAGAAATTCAACCTGCCAAAGACCATGATGGTGCACTTCTACACTGCCATCATGGAGCCCATCCTCTCCTCCTCCATCACAGTCTGGTATTCTGCAGCCACAGCAAAGGACAAGTGCGGGTTGCAGCATATCATCCGCTCTGCAGAGACAGTGATCAGCTGCAATGTACCATCTCTCCACGACCTGTACACCTCCAGGACCCTGAGGCGTGCAGGTACGCATTTAGCCGACCCCTCTCACCCTGCACATGGACTGTTTGAGACTCCTCCTTTCTGCTAAGAGGCTGCGCTCCATCAGCACCAAAACCTCTCGCACACAAGAACAGTTTCTTCCTCTCAGCTGTCAGCCTGATGAACAATGTCCCTGCCCTCCCCCCACATAACACAGATTCTCATCAGCAGAACACTCAGAAAAGTGCTGAAACTTTTTCTTTGTGTAACATTAAAGCTCACTGGACTTTAAATGTATTTTCTTTCATGCTCCCTTTGTACATTTTGTGTTTTTTATTATTCTTTATTATTTTTTAAATACTTTTCTATTTATTGGTTATTGCTTCTGATATTTTCCCATTATTTGTATTGACAAAAATAAAATAATAAGATACAAGCAGCAGAAATCACTATTAATTAAAAGCCAAATTAAAAAGGTGGCTCTTTAGTTTACTTTTAAAAACACAGAGAGCTCTCTGTTCTGATATCCAGAGGCAGCGAGTTCAACACAACTATCTCCCCCTGACCAGATTTAAGGAGGGAAATGGCACTTTGGACAAAAGAGTAATGGATTTAACAGAGGTAAATCTAAAACGAGAACCACAAGGGAGCGACTATAACTTGGAGTGAAGGGGGTGAGCACTGGCTGACAGGATGGTTTTTGCCTTTTGATGAACGCGTTTTGTTTTAGAGGTCAGTGAGGCTGCTTCGTTTGGCACCTATGATTTTTCCACTGACCTTCACTATTTTAGAAAGTTCTGTTTTGGCCTTAACACTGAGGTTTCCATACCAGCAGATCACACTAAATGTTTAAACTGATTCGATATAGGGTCTTTGGAGACAGACGGAGCCTCTCTTTTGCCTGTGCCAGCGTGGGTTCTCTTTCTCTCTCTCTCTCTTTGGGTGGCCCAGAGAGAGAGAGAGACATGCTCCTTAGGTTAATGCAAAAGTTGTGAATGTGAGTGTGGCTGGTTGTCGAATGGGAAACACAGTAGAGATAATAGATGGAGTCTTGAAGGCAGATAACAGAAGCCTTAATAAAACGTCATCACAATTACCGTAAGTTTTAAAGTTCTTAAGCATTTCTGCAACATGAGTCTCACTTACTCCCATAAATGTGTCTGTGTACCGATGTTACACACAAAACTATGACATAAAATATATCTATTATATCAGTTTCAAGGATATTTGCACCTTTGTCTCATAAGGACAAACACTCCTTAACACACAAGGCTCACTGATTTAATTACAGTGACTGAAAGGGAGTTCTCTTTGTAACCTTCACAGACGCCTCAGACCGCATATTGGTTTTTGAAACCTCTCACCAGAAAACTTCTTTGACATTTAATTGGGTATAGCAGCATATTGCTTGTCAGTGGTATGCACCAGTGTGAGTGTGGATCCAGTAACGGGTAATCTTATTTCTGAAGCTCTAATTTTATGGACTTTCGTGGGGAGCCTTATATGGCTTGTGTTTCACAGATTACTTCGCAGCTAATTTGCCACCAAGAGCTCCGACGCCAAAGCTGGTGGTGACTCACTGCGTCGCAATTCTGTGCAACTTAGCCTGTCGACAAATTAGAAAGAGTGACAATTACATCGATAGGGTTCGGAGTTCTAAAATTACATACATATTAACTGATCCAAAGATAATAGCTTGAGCCCAAAGACTGTGGTATGGGCGTGTAATGCCAGTACTTTTGTGCACAGAGATAACATGAGCTGAGTGTGACGGATCCTCAGATGTGACCGTATTCTGTGAAAACAAAGTGATCAGATTCCTCCCCACAGCAGAGACCAACCCATATTTCCTGATGCCAAAGCAGCTAACACTAATTGAGGGAGATGGATACACTCCTACAGAAGATTGAATTAGCATGTTACACGACTACATGAAGACTGTTGGGGATATGAGCTGAGAGTCGTTTGCCCTCTAATTGAGTTAGCAGGGGATCAGATGATTGCTGAAGCTTTCCACTCTTCCCTTTGAAACTTTTCTGTGGTACGTGTTATTAAAGGCAATACCCATCAAGCCTCATCTACATATCAGTATGATCTTCGAGGGTTTGCAGAATGATATTTTCATCAGGTGAAGCCCTTAAGGTCATTTGACAGAGTGGGTTCATGCCCCCTTGGGAATTATCAGTAGAAGCAACCGGAAATATCAGTAATGACTATAAATCCTACTTCAGTCATTTCCTGAAAAATGACACGGGTTACAGAGTGATTCTTATGGGGCGCTGGATAGCTGAGTGGTAATGTCATATTTATGTCTGCATAAAGTGAAAAACATTCCATTATTCTAGTTCATTAGAATTTGAAATTCATCAATTTAAGATCAAAGTTTCACACAAATCCGCAGTTTAAATTTCAAGAAGATTTCGGTAAATGAGGCCCAAAGCTCTTTTCAAAAGATTTTCTAAAAGGGTGCATTAAAACTGAACGTAGTGATGCAACAATGCATCAGCTAAGCATCGGTATCAGATGACGACACTGACGAAGGCATCACATCTTCTGAAAATAATCTGCCTTGTGCCAATGTCAGTAACCCATGTGTATCAGTTTTCTTTTTGTTTGTTTTTATTTTTGGCATTTTGTGCCTTTATTGAAGAGACAGGACAGTGGAGAGGAAAAGGAGGGAGAGAGAGAGAGAGAGAGTGGGGATCGTGATGCGAGAAAGGAGCCGCAGGTTGGATTCCAACCCGGGCTGCCATCGGGACGTGCGCACCAACCATTAACATCACCGATGTATATCAGTTTTGTTGCATAAACTTAAGCAAGCAGAGGAGCGTTTACGTACAGTTTGTAGGACATGCAACAGTGACAGTTTGAAGGGAAGGACTATATTTATTATATCAAATCTAAGAGCTGTTTAACGAGTGGGAAAATATCTGTATCAGAACCGACCTTCAGCTGAATTGTTATTTTAAACATCAGTATTGGTTTCAGCCCTGATTTGAACAATCTCTGAATCTTTACCTCAGTGATTACCTGTTGCCTTGGTGATGACACAACCCGATTTGACCAATGCCATCTCATTTTCAAGCTCCATGTCCAGAGTCCACACAAATATCTATAAAACATCTAAATGTCCTAGTTTTGAACAGTCCCTGTCCCAATCTTTACCAAACAAAATACACATAATACATAATATATGTGTCTGTATAAATAGCATGTCAATGAATGTCACTGCCAAGGCTTCTGCTAATCTAGCCTAGCTTATCATGCTAACAGGACCTGCTTGCGTAACCACAGGTAGGCTAGCTGCCTGTCAGGCTGAAAAGGAAGTCAGTGTTTTCCAACAAGCTCCAGAAGCATTACAGCTCATTCAAAACGTACCAGGCCAAGAAGATGCTGCATTTTGCAGATGCTGCAAGTGAAAAACCAACTTAACAATTAAAAAAACCACGTATTTCCCTCTGACAACATACTGTTGGATTTACAGTCCACGTCAGAGAATTTTTAAATCTAAAAGTATATTAGAAATCCCTTGCAGAAATAGAAAGTCTGATGATTTAAGCTTGAGCCTTTTTACAGTTCAAAGACATGACGGTAATCAAGTAGATGGAATATATACCTCTTAAAACTGCACGTCAGACCTACATACTGTATTCACACACTGACAGCAGATGTAGCTAAAGTGACCATCAGAAGTAACTAATCCCATTCGTCCACATATTGCTGACAAAGCAGCATGTCTTGCCCACATCGGCTTGGAATCAAACCCCCAACTCTAAGGTGGAGAGATGACCGACACTGCCAACTGAGCCACATCCATCAGATACAGTTAATGAACTTCTCTTTATTTCTGCAAATATTTTAAATCTTCAAACCCTGCTGAACTTTAGACACCATGAGCCTGTTCGTCATCATTTGACTTTCAGGTGTTGTTATTTATTTCTAAACTGGTTACTGAGGCTCCAGACTAAAACAAATGGAACATTTGCATATTAATAAAATCCAGTCCCCCAGGTGTGCTTTGACCAAAGGTATTTTTTTCCAGCTTGATTTGTATTCAGAAAGTCACTTAAGCATTAGTTATGAAAGGAGGGCCTTGGCTTGCAATAAAAGTCACACTGTCAAAAAAGCACACACACACACACACACACACACACACACACACACACACACACACACACACACACACACACACACACACACACACACACACACACACACACACACACACACACACACACACACACACACACACACACACACACACACACACACACACACGCGTATGCAATCCACTCAGGTTCAAAGGTAATTAAGGATTCTGTCCTTTGCTTGTTCCCTCTGACATTTAGTTTCGTCTTTTAAAAGCAGTGAGCAATAAACTCAACAGAAAAGGTGATTACACTTTGAAAACTTCACTTAAATAATTCATCCAAGACTCTTGTCGAGGTGTGCAGCTCTTTTACAGAAACTGCATTAGTATTAGTACACAGCAACAGAAAGACACAACTTATGACTCAGCACATGCACATTTAAGCAACTTATTTCACAGTGATGTGCTCTGCAAGCGCAGTCCCTGAGTAACAAAGCTCATAAACAGCTAATGGGGATCGCATGTAAATAATAATAATAATACAAAAACAAAGGGGTAACAACAACATTAATGTGCAACATTTTCAAGTGAGGAAAAGTGCCCGTTTGGTCAAATTCTGCTCTGAATTTCTTGTGCCTCACCTGTGACTGATGCGCTTCACTCTTTTCCACGCCCTGTACCTGCAACAGGTTCTTTGCCACGCCCACAGAAGGCAGCCCCGACAGCACTCCAAGATGACAAGCCAGGCCAAACTCTGGACAAAAAAACACGCCATGTTACACACTGCTTCAGAACACTTTAAAAACAGAAGTTACAGGAGATACTACGGTGGAATGCAGATGCACCTTTAACATGGCAGACATTACACTGACTGTCTGTATAACATGTTTCCACATTCCAGTAGATTGCTGATACACGGTCCAGCTGTACACTGGGTTTCATCCTATGTTGTTAAGTTTGTTTCTTTAAACATGCTGCACTGATAGCATAGGTATTGTATGTCTCAGAGTTGTGCAGTCTTTCTCTTGGAGCCGAGGAATGCTTTAAAAATAAGCTCTTAGACTTCAGGCGGGTTTGGAGAAGGTGATTCATGCTTTTATTTTATCTACCTTATACTACTACAACTCTCTTTATGCTTTAGTCAAAAATCTATTACACGTCTCTAACTGTAAAAATTCAGCAGCATGAATTCCTTTTTAAAGGTTTGTGAACTGAGTCACAGCGAAGACGCTTAAGCAGAGCCATTTTATGTGTTCCATTGTCTGGGCTCAAGGCAAAAGGTCAATGCTCCTTCAAAATAAGGGCATCTGTACTGTGTGTGGAACAGCCTCATAAAAGAAAACTATATGGAACTCACACCAGCAGGATCCAAAGAAAATACTGCAGCACATGAATCACCTAAAGTGATTTATTAAGATGAAAACGTTGCTTGTTATTTGTTTCTTTTATCAATGTTGTACTGTTTAAAGTGCTATGGAAATAAAACATATGGTTATTTCCTGAGTTGGCAGAACTGGACGTACCTCTGTAGTGAAAGAGACCGTTCCCATCCACGAACACAACCTGTTGGAAGCACAACACAAACATGAGGGATTGATTTATCTGCAGTACAAAACAAAGCAGTCTTTGTTCAAACATCATAAAAACGTCTTTTTTTAAGTCCTGAGAATTCAAGGCTTGAACTGCTGCTTTTTTTGTTCGGCATTTCCTTTTTCACAGCAGATAGTTATGAACAGTGCAGGTGATGAATAATATCAACCTCATCTGCACAGACGCTTCAGTGGATCAGGGGTAACCTTATTGTTGCCAGTTCCATCTGTCCTCGTCCTGACAATATTTTCAAATGCCTGCTTATATCTATAATATATGACCCACAACACTATACCACACAAGCTGTCAGACTGAGAGTGTGGAATAGCAGAGTGTCTGAGCTTCAGTAGGTAAAGTTAGAAACAAGCAAGATGTTCATACTCTTCCAGCTCCAGCACAGCGATGAAATCTTGATGCCAAAGGTGACTCTGGAGATATATCTCAGTATTAAATCAGAGGTGACCGAGAATAATTCATTTCAAAGGTTGCAGAAAAAGGAAGCAGTGACTGCACCTGTCCGGGGTTAAATGTCAGCACAAGTGAAATTCAGTGAATGCATGTGAGTGTGTCTGCACACCCGCGCGTGTGAGAGACAGAGCTGGAGGAAGCGGAGGAGACGTGGGCTGTGACGAGCAGAAGTGAGTGGGTGAGGATGAATATCCAAAGACTTTTTTTGAAAAAAGTGAGAAAGAGAGAGATTTTATTTTTTCCTCACAGAAGCCAACATTTAAATCAGCTTGTTTTGGTGTGCTTTTAAGAAATGTACGGTTTGAAGCATTTCAATTAGCCCAATACGATCACTGAGTTATAGATGTTTTTCGGTTGAGATGGCGACCTGTTATGTTCAAATTAAGCATCAAATCATTCAACTTCTCAGTTCACTGTAGTCAGCTCAAATTGGAATAACCAAACGTTCCTGCCTCATTGTTTCATCTCATGCTGGATTCTTTTGTGTCCAATTTTACTAAGAAAGCCTACCTGAGGAAGAAGTTCAGGCTGGTCCCTCTCCAGCCGCTGCAGAGCCTCCAGGAGGAAGGGGGTTTCTCTGAAGGCCAGGAAGCCAGCTATGTACGGGGCGGTGAGAGTCACCATCTGACTGTCCTCATACAGCAGCTGGGAAAGGAGAGGGGACACAAACACTGGTTAATATTTCTGAACACTAATATCATAGCTATTTCTGGGAAATAGGATTGCTGTGTGTGATTTTACCTCTGGAGATTAAGAGGTTGTAAATCCTCATGAGTCCGTCTACACTCCTCTGTGTCTAAACTGTGCAGCACACTGATCCCCTTCCCGCTCACTCACTGTGATTCCCCATTTATTCATTACAGCGTACAGCTGTGGTACTGAATGGGCCAGTTGGTGTTACAAACTAACGGCAAACTGAACCTTTGCAAAATTATGACTAACAACCCCCCATCTGGCCCACTGTAAAACATCTGTTACTTCATGTTGAGTTTAGCACATCGGACAAGTAATCCTGCTCAGGTTACCATGTTGTGTTCATATTGGGGAAGAATTGCATCTGATTACAAAAACATATTCTATAGTCAATGAAATAAGTCAACGGCAACAATATGCTCTTAGTATCGAAGACCCCATTTTATCATTGTTTGATTGTCACAAGAACCAACATGTGACACATGCAAATGTTTCAAGATTATCTGAATGGTCACACTACGCCTGTCTCAAGTTTGCATGCTATCTACTGGGCAATAAAATCATACAGCGCCATTCAGTTTTCTGGGTAGTTGATGAACTAGCTGATCAGAAGAAGCCCTTCGAAGTGCAGAAAGTTCAATTGGACATCAATACACATGGTTTGCATTGAAATGATAGCATTTCTATAAAAGTACAAAACACTGTAGCTGTCAGATCTACTTAAAGAGTATCTACTGTATAAAAAGGGAAGTTTTGTTAAGCTGCATACTCCGAGTCAAAAGCCCAGATTAAGTTCTGATCCTCTGATGTAGACTGTATATTGTAAAAATATTGTAATTTGATCTACCAAATTCATCATCATCAGATTTCTTTTCAGCCTAAAAAAAACAGTACCCGTCTGTACCTCCTCTCTATAAACAACTCTGTCTTTCTGTTCGACCAGCTTTAATTTCAGGTTAGAGTTATAGTACTGAAACATCTGATGAATTTGCATTTGCACAATGGGTCAAGTCCAGGATGGCCAGACAAGAATGTTTGCTGGAAAATTGTCATGATCTATTGTTTGAAAGAATTTCATTGTAATGCTTACTGAATGATTGATATTTAGTTCAGTCCCCCAGGAGTGAACACACGAAGCTACAGGATGTCAATATTAGTTTGTATCAAAAGCTTTATGTGAAAGTGTAGGAGGTAAATTAAAATCATGGAGGGAGACTAATCCCATTACTGGACAGCACTTCATTAGCCTTGCTGGGTTCGTGCATCAAAATTCCCCCAGATACGTGTGCATTGCATGTGCACTCCTGTGTATTTCAGCGTTGTGCACCCTCGTACGTCAACACCCACCATCGCGACAGAGCAAGATAATACGGTGTACGTGGTATAAAAGTCTGTATAAAACTTATAAACACGTCAACAAACGTTTATCTGAACTGTCAAAAGGTGGTGTTAGTGTCTGACTTCTCGTCCTGTATAGATTTTTTTTTATAATTGTCTAACTTACAAGTATAGATCATTCGTGGGGATAGAAGGGTTAAAAAATGAACATCATTTGGGTGGGTTTGACACACACTTCATGCCACCCCTGCGTACATCAGAGCGCCAGGTAGGTCACCCCAGTCAGAAAGGTCTGGACATGCCTGTGATCTCGAAGCATCAGTATTGATTCCAGTCTGTTTTATAACTACTGTAGTTCAATACTTCTCACTGGAGCTTTGAATGTGCTGAAATCTACTAAATGATGAATGAAAGGTATCACCAATAGAAAGGAGTCTACAGAGGGACAAGTAACTCTGCTGTTCTCCTCGGCTTGTTTTGTTTGCAGCCATGACTTTAATGATTTGGTTAGGTGTCACTGATCTCTGCTTAATCATAATCGTCTGGAAGTTAAGGGAGAAGTTATGAAGGACAATTTAAACCAATAAAATCACTTCAGTGGCTCACAAATCCAGCAGACAGCCTTTGTGGAGGGATGAGTCATTTGCTGGAGTCTGTTCAGAGACATCCAGCATTCAGGAGCAATAAAAACATCTTATTTAAAGTTGTTACGTGACGTGTCATCAGGAAATTACTTATTCCAACCTTGCTTTCAACAAACCAAATCAAGTAAATAGGGACAAATCCAAAACGGTGATTACATTTTACAACAGGATATATTGTTGCATTATTAAGGATGTTATCGGATCTTTCTTTCAAAGCAATTTTTTACAGCAAAAATGATGGTCTTCTGTTATATAAGTTGTTGTGCACTGCTCTACCACCAGAGGTCGACAAAGCAAAGGGATTTCTTAGTTCCTATGTAGCTTCTTGGTGTTGATAGGGAGGAGCTCACCTCCAGGTCAGGGTAGCTGAGCACCACGAGCTGAGCACAGGCGTTGACATCATCTCCTTTGATGAAGGACAGGTCGACTCCTCCAACACGGTCCAGGCCAGAGAAGTTTGGACACCGCTGCCAGTCCTCAGTATCCTCATTCACCACTTGCTGCCTGAGACGGGCCTGCTCACTGCACAGACAACACAGTGGAGTCGAGAGGACTGATACTCAAACACAAACAAAAAACCCTGAAACCACTTTTGCAACTGCATTCACCTGTAAAAAAGACTAAATTGAGACCGCAATTAATTTTTTTTTTATCTACAACTTCTGCATAGGTTTTGTTTATTATTGCTTTTATATTTAGGTTAACAATCTAAGATTACACATAGTTATTGCTTAAGTGAATGTTCATTCATCTTACTGCGCTGGTCCTACAAAGTCCTAATGTCAAACTACAGACTGGGGGGTTCTTAAAATATTCAAAAATGTTACAAGGCAACTATATGACTGCAATGGTGGTTTGTCTCATCATCATGCATTTGATGTAAACATGAACTTTTAAAGACAGAAAGGCAACATTTTACAAGTCCTAGCTGCTTTAGTTCAACCAACAACCGTAAACATTAAGGTTGAAAACATTGTTTTGTGTTTTTGTACAAATAATTGTTCGAGTTTTGGCAGGTTTATTGTGAATTACATCAGTCCTCAGTCAGACCTGTGTTGGCACAGACCAAATGTTATATTTTGCATTGAGACCAGAGGTTTTACACTAAAATTAATAGGTGGAATTGAAGAAAAAAAAGTTGAATTTTGTATGGAAACTGAATTGAATTGTGATTTCCTGTCTGGCCCTGTCATAACTAACTAACTCACAAATCCTGAGGTATATATAGTGTTGGCACGCGTCCAGAGCTGCAGGCAACAACATAGTGACAGAGAGTTTGGTAGCGCTGTAGGCCTTCTTTATTGTATCTCATCAGTTCTAAAACACAAAGCGATTGATAAGTGACACCACTGTACTGCACCTACATGACTTTTAAATGTAGCCTATATAGACATACTGATACTGTAGTCGAGTGTTTAAAGTTCTGGTATATTCACATGAATGTCGCTCTGACCTCTCCCACTGCTTGACCAGCTCTTCTGCAGGAGCAGCGCACATTTGAGCAGGCCTGTTGGTTTCTTAAAAATTAAAAATCAACCTCTGCGGTCCCAGGAACACAGGTGTCTGCCGTAGATGAATTACCTGCCTGTTTTGCTTCCGTGTACTGACGTCACTGTAAGGGCGGAGTTTGCGTATGGCGTAACTTGGCATGGGTTTTTACACAGGTCCCCGCTGCCATCTAGTGGTTCAAAGAGTAAATCACACGTCCATGAAGAATTTAACTTTTTTTCAAAGTAACAATCATCCGAAGCATTTTTTGTATTCTTTTTTCAGTTTTTAACGTATTTTTACGTTATCTTTTAATTTGGATTACAACTTTGTAATGAATTCAAAATGGTTTCTTAAACCTTTATGTAACACAATCAATTTAATAATGTGTAATATCTGTAAAATAACAGAATGTGTAATCAATTGTCCATATTACACACGTTTCCCCTTTTGGCCAACTAATACTGAGGTCATTAAATCCATTTCTGTCACTTGGCTATATGTGCATGTAAATCAGAATCAGCTTTATTGGCCAGGTATGTTTAACGTACAAGGAATTTAACTTCGGTAGACTGTGCTCTCTGTACAATGTAAACATTAAATATTAACAATTAAATAAAAACAGGTAATTGAAGACTAATATGTACAAGACTAAATAAGATAATAGTGCAGTGGTGAGTAGTGCAAAGGGATGATGAAGTAAACATGAGGTAGTTATAGTTTGCATAGACGATCATTTAAATTAAATGTATATTCACAGTGACAGTTTAGTTCAGGGTTATTTCACAGCAGCAGCTTGTCTGACACTGTGACTGTTTAGCATTCATCAGAGTGACAGCCTGAGGGAAGAAACTGTTTTCTTATGATTGGTTGTCTTGACGTACAGTGATCTGTAACACCTGCCGGAGGGGAGGAAATATTGAGTATTATATTAAGTAAATATTATTAAAATGATGAGAATAATGTTAAAAGGACATTATAGTAAGGATTGGTCAATTAGACATTTTAACTGTATACATTCTGTACAAAATCCAAAACGCTGTATTTTGATTGATTGTCACAGATATGTATGGCAGAACTGCCAAAAATCCAGAGAGGAAAAGACAAGCTAACTGTTCAGAGGAGATTTAGCTATTAGGTTTTCTTAGTATCATTTTAGGTACTGATGCAGCAAACAAAATATTTTTTTAAATGTAATCATTGATTAACATTTAACAACTCCTTATAAATCTATGATTGTAGGTTGATAGTCATACCAATTTGTTATTTTGTGCCGTCTGAATTTCAGAGAATGTTGGCCATGACAAACTTTCAAAGTCAAATCAATATTAGAAATATGGGATGTTACGTCATTGATTTCATTCATCACAGGCAAAACTATTGAACACATGAAAGGACTGACACACATTCGTATTTTCTCATAATTCAAGTTTAATGTTTTAAAAAAAAAAAAAAATGTAAAGGCGCAATATTCTTATTAATCCAAACATGACATTGTTACACAATTCATCACATCAAGGTAAAGTGAAGATATGCAATGGTTTCTGCAAAGGAGAAAAAGACAAATATTTTAAACACTCAAGACAAATAGTTATAGCCCTCATTTGTCAATGAGATCTTGAAGAAACATGGACACAACTGTAAGAGCTCAAGTCAGAGAGGCAGAAGAGAGAATAGAATGAGGGAGGTTTCTGGTGTTTGTAACACTTAATGTAAGCCTACCAAACAATATCAATGATCCGAGCACACTTCTTTTCTCCTATGGCTTCAATCAAGGTCCACTCTGCTTTCTATGATATACAAAGTGAAAAGTGTTTCAAAGCAAAACGGCAAACTGGAGTGTACAGAGAGTGAGAGAGAGAAACAAGGGAAGTCTAGAGAAGTTCAGTCTGCTGCTGAACGTTGTTTCATCATCAGTCAAACTATTGAAAAATGGAAACTAAGTCTGCAGGGATTCGCAGGTGACGTGAGGAGAGTTGTGCTGTTTCTACACATGCTTTAGGAGAAGAGAGCGTAGAGAAGCACACCTGCTGATAAAAGGGAGTGTTTACACATTATTTTACAGTTTATCCCAACGTTTCCAACATTCATCCTTTTACACCAACATACACACTTTACAGCCCACAATATGAGGAGGAGGTCCTTCTTCTCAGTAAAGCATTTCATATTATTGCAGTTAATGACATAGTTACCACAAGCTGACCTTTCATTGATATATAAAGACAAGCAGTTTAATGTATGAAAAACTATCAGCAGGGATGATTTTAGATTTATTTTTTTTGTCAGCGCCACTCCGTAACCACGGTAACAGCGTGTCAGATCTTAGTAAAGTCATCAACTGAATAAAGTGATTCACAAAAGCATGTTTTGTTTGTTTTGCTAATAGAACTGTTCACTCTGCTTACAATTGCTCGTCTATTACATTGAAGACCCTGAAGAAAGCAGGAAGTCGTCTACGTGATGCTTACAAAGGCTAAAATGGTATTTATTGACACATGACTCTTAAAATGGCTAAATCTCAAACTTGATATCATTGATCTGTGAACCCCATCACCAAATGAGCATGCAGTAACACACCACACCGCTGACTCCTGTCAAGTCTCCAAAACAAGGGCAAAAAAAATACAGTAACAAACTTCAACCAACACAAGTACAGTTTCAATATGCGGTCTACTGGTGCACCGTTAAATCATAAGTTCAAAGTAACATTCATCTCTAATCCACACAACTCTAATTCACACTGAAAAATAAGCAGAGATTGATGGCAGTCCTGCTCAATGACACCCCCACCTTTCAAATGTGAGGAGTTTCAATGGTTAGGAGCACGAGCCAATCAGTAGCACATTCACGAATCAGTGACAAGGCATGTCCGTCACGACTTGATTTTGACTCGAGTTCTTTTAATAATGCAGAAGCTGCACAGAAAGCTGGCTAAATATGTGGTCATTCTGAGGAAAATAAACACGTCCAGGTGAAAAGCTGGCTTTGTTTTTTTCCCCCTCTCTCTTTGTTCCTCTCCTGGCTGAATAAAAACCTGGACATAAAGTGATTAAGTTGTTGCCACAACGTTTAGCAGTTTACTGGCTCAGTTTGCCTTTCTGTCTGTACACAATCTGTACACACCTCAAAGTTTAACTGCACTCAGCACCCATTATCCTCCACACACATACACACGTTTCATGATAAATAGAAATATTTCACACATTTACAAATCAAACTCATGTTATTGCTCTGGGCAGATTGCTTCACTGAGAGTCAGACCCAAGTTCAAACGTTCAAACGACTTCGTGATATGAAAAAAAGCCCTCGTGAGATGTACGAAATGGGGTTTTGCCAAGTAAGCAACAAAAAGAAAGTCGTACGACTCTCTCAGCTGCAGAAAAATAAACGATTGTGAACGTTATTTTTACAGTATCAACGTTGTGATTATTTCGTAAACTGCACCTGCTCGCTAACTCCAAGAACTCGTTTAATGCAGGTGTTGTTCTACACAGGTCGAGTTCGGAGTTAACCCACCCACACACATACACACACACACACACACACACACACACACACACACTGAACAAACCCCTGTGGTATTATGACAAACAATTTCTATGTATGTAACAGCACATCCAGTTATCATCCAACGCATATGAACAAGGTATACGTTGTCTCAGTACTGTAAATGCAGGAGAACATGTTAATGCATATTTGTAACAGCGCCTCCAGTGTCTTTATCTGGTCCTGTCGGGTATTGCTTCTTCCTGCTTCCAGTGCCACAGAAGCACCGCAACTCATCTCCAGACCGTTAACTTTTCCAGCCTGTACAGGACATGACGTAAGCAAACATTCTGCTAAATTCAAACGCTGCCCAGCAGAGATGCCAGGCACAGAAAATATACGACCTTTTGTGCAAAACAAATCAGCCCTTAAAACTGTACACACAGTCTCGGTTTTTGTTGTTTGTTTGTTTTTTTTTGCCTCAGATTTATTCTTTGTCTTCTGTTTGTGCAAGCATGCTTCAGTTCCATAAAGACTGTCTGTGCAAAAAGGAACAGAGTCCAAAGATGATGACGAGGAAGGGAAGAAGGAGAGTTGGCTTAGGTGTTGATCTTAAGGGCTGATGGGGAAAGTGGGGTTTGGGGATGTAGAGACTGAAGTTCTCAACTTCCTGTTTCTACCTGGAGATCATAGAGCTGGACTGCGATTGGCTGGAGGAGGTGGTGGCAGCGCTGAGCTGAGAGAAGCCGCTGTGGCTCGATTCCAGGCTGGTCATGGAACCCCTGAGGTCAGAGACAGAGATCCACAGAACACGTGAGCAAACACAAATTCGACATTCTGCACTTTAAATAGTGAACTATCTGAAACCAGAGTGAACACAGTCTGCGTGTGACTAACTGGATGCATTCTGCGTGCACAACTCGTGCTCGTAATGCAGAACCATGCAGCCAGATCAAAGCTACAGCACGGAGGTTAATTCACTCTGTGTGGCACACTTTAATCCCGCCCAGCCGCAGGCTGCAAACACTAAAGTATTTTTTTTTTTTTTTTTTTTTTAAACTACAGGGGGAAAGGGTTCTTGCTAGTTCAACGTTTTGTTGAATGCAGAGCAGATCCTCTGTCCCACATGCAAAACCAAAAAAAAAAAAAAAGGAGTCTTTGCATGTTTAAAGGCTTGGCTGCCTTCGGCAAAGCATGACGCACTTTCCATTAGGTTTGATTTTTTTTTTTTTTAATGGATTTTAAACAAGTGTTTCGATGTGTTCTAATGATTCAAGCACTCCCTGCATTGCATGTTTGCATTCAAACATACACTAGGTCTTTTTCTAATGATACAGTTTTGTGCTTTCAAGAACTCATAAAGCAGGAAATCACGTCTAAATTTAATTTGACGGAAAAATGTTTCTTCAAACAGCGATCTGAAAAATCTCCATGATAATTGATAATTTAATATCTCGAAACTTTTTCATTTTGGGGCATCAAAGGAATAAAATGGACAGGTTTGACAAATATGTTTGTGCAGCTCACAACTATCATATCTTACTGGGGTATTTTTGGTAGAATTGTAAATTAATTAGTTGAATACATACACAATAAGTGTATTGCACTAATACCATCTCACTCTGTCTTGTCTTTTCTATTAGGATTGCTAGGTACTGGATGTGTGCATTTTAGATATAAGAAAACAGGGGTTTCCTCAGTTTCATCAAAGTTCAGTAAAAGTTTGGAAAACATCCAGATTTCAAATCTGAATCTTGTCAACCACTCGCATTAATGATAAATACTGCTAGAATGATCATCTCAGGTCTGTTGGAAAGACTCGGTGTATGCAGAGGCAAAGTGAGATTCGGTTAGTTGGTAGTAGAAAAAGAACGACGGAAAGAAAAACCTACAAATGGCAGTCAAGATCTGTTAGTATGGACACAAGTGTACATGTGGGTGTGTGTTGTGACTCAGACAAACTGAGCGCTGACATTAGACCCATTCTAAGATTTCTAATGTTGTTAAACATGCAAGCAGGGTGACTGAAGCCAGCAAGTGGACAGTTAAGACAGCAGGCTCAGTGCAATCATTCTTTTGCTCATGGTGAGCAAAAACAACATCTTCCTTTGAGCCAAGTCTAATTAAAGCCATAAGCAAGAAACAGATGCAGAAAAAACACATCTCCTCTCTGCACTAGAAGCATGACTGCCATGGAGGGTGCTGTTTAAATAAGCAGAAATGACAATGAGCTAGTGCTAACAAAAAAAAGGGGGGGGCGAAAACTGAGCCACTTACAAACTCTGCACATCATAGCAAGCCGTTCTTCACAGGAAGAAGACAAAGCAGGGGGAGAAGATAGAGGGGGTTGTGAGCAACAGAACAGGAACCGATTGGACAGATAAAAGCTGAATCAAAAAGTTCTTTAAAAGAAGGGAAGCATCCTAATTAGAATAACTCTGGACGACTCGTGATGCACTCGAGGCTATAAATAAGGTCATTTAGCAACATAACAGACATAAATCAGGAAAAATACCGAGTCACATGTGGTGCTACGATGTAGGCTAAAGAGGGGGAGGGGGGAACTGAGAGACAGCAGGAGTGAAAAATGAGCAGTCATGTAGGAGTAATGTTTCAAATCAAATCTGTCCAAACACCACACTAACACCACGTAAAAAAACAGCAAAATATGAACACGTATACAAACATGTCTAATGAATACAATGTACTTCTTTTTATTTCATTTTTTTTTTTTGGTCCTAAACTCACAGAGTTACTGACCTGAAGTCCTCAGAGCCCAGCACCTCGGTGTAGTACATGACTTTGCACTTGTGCGAGGAGACCTGCAGGGTGGCCAGCACGTCGTCCACTCGGGGCAGGTTGGTGGCCGAGCAGGCTGGCATGTTGTGGAACTTCCACTGGAGAATGTAGAAACCTGGCCACCTGGTGACGTGCGAGCCCTGAGGGGGAGGACAGATTCACCCGACAACATCAATAAACAACCCTCGCAATATTCTTTCCAGAGCTAAATGGTTAATTATTGATTGATTAATAAAGCATTCAAAATCGTAGGATTTCCCCTTTCAGCATATTTCAACGGTGAAATATAATAGGCTTTCCCGCCTCATAATCAAAAAGCATTTATCAAATGTAAATCTGTCACCTCACCTGAACGCTCTCGCCCTCTTTGCAGGTGAGCGGAGACTCGACCATGCTGTAATCCTGTCCCAGCGTCCAGGACTTGTCGATGAGCTGCACGTTGTTGCCTCCCGGGGATGTGATGCCGTGGGTTCCCATTGGGTCTTTACGTGGGAGCTGAGGAGCCCGCTTAGAGTGGTAGATGTTGAAAACCACATCTCCTTTGCACATGTCGAAGTCCCAGGTGATGACTGAGGAGGCGTCAATGATCTCAATCAGAAGCTGGTTGTGGTGGAGAAAAAGGGACGGGGGAGAGGGGAGAAGATTGAGCTGACACTGGACTTTATAAAAAAAAAAAAAGTTTAAAAAAAAGTACAGACAAATGTTTCATTATTACTTTAAAAGTATTTATCTTCATACTTGGAAAACTTGTATTCTTCTTCCTTTACTCAATATTTCAGCAACGACACAGAGGAAAAACCTGACCATCTGCTTTACAGCTTCGAATGAAATTAAAACCATTCCAGAGGGCCGATTATGCATAACGATGATGCATCTCCCTGTGGCAGGAATTATGCAACAGGATTAACTGCATGTCACTGCGGACAGATTTTCTCATAGCCATGACACATTTTGTCCAAAAAAAAGAAGAAAAAAAAGAGCACAGAGTTCATGTACTACATGCGTCCACTAGATGGCAGAACATGAACTAAGACAGCAGCTCTCTGTTGCAGTGCCCTCCATGTTCATTCATAAACCCCACAGGCGTCACAGCTGTCCTGTCCTCCTCACTTTGCGGCCTCTAAAATAAAGTCCCACCTCATGTGGAGCTCCCTTGAAGACGCTTGCACTCTGATAGATGGTCTCAGTCCACAGGCGAACGTCTTCATTCTCGAGCTCCTCGGCTGTGCGATACATCGACTTAGGAACCAGTCCGCCTTCTGGTACCTCACACTGCATTTTAAAAAAAAAAATTAAAAAAAAGTCATGCATATGAACGCAAAGGAACAAACATGTAGAGAATGAGGACAGTAGAGGAAAACCTCACTTCCAATGTACAAATTAACCATAACCTCAAAAGATAATGTCAGAGTTTAAAGCCCAGTTTCCACCAAGCGGTCTGGTATGGATCAGTACAGTTTGGTATGCTTTGGTTCGGTAAAGCCCGATCCTGTTTGTGTTTCCACAGCCAACCGTGCCATATTTGGCAGGCGGTATAAGCCTTTCAGGTGCCGGAACGATATTCTTGGCAGCCCAACAGAAGGGTACCAAAAAGTAGCACGTTACGGGACGGTAATTTGGGGATCTTTCACAGCTTTAGTGGATGGAAACACCACAAAATGCGTGCTGTATCGAGACGAACCCAACCGCTTGGTGGAAACGAGTTTTAAGTCTACATTAGACACTCACCATGCACTCTCCTCCCAGGAAGTCAGGGATGATCTCCTTGTCGATATAATCCACCAGCCCTCCGGGGCCCTGATAGTCGTTGCCTGCATAGATGAGGAACTTCTTGCGTGTGTTTTCATCAATGAAGGGACTCACCTTAGGGCGGAGGAGCATTGATATGTTCATGGTCACATCGATTGAGTGTATAGAAACTTTACGACAGAAAAAACTATATGTATGCGTCTGCTGTCGAGTTGGGAAACATAAAGTGGCTCCACAGGCATCAAACTATTCAAAGGTTCTTCTTGCTTTCTGCTTACTCAACACCCGACACCCTGAAGTGAGGCAGCTAAATATGACCTTTTTGTATTCCTCTGTCATGTAGAGTTAATTAATGTTATTAACATTTACAGCCTTGCTACTCAAGCCAAGTTTTCTGATACCCGTGAAAAAAGCAAATTTCAATCATGAAATGTATGTCAAAACGATGCAAAGAAGAGAGAAGTAGGAGCTCTTTATACATGGGCAGCCCTACTTTTAATGTTATATTACATTATTGTCTCAAAAATTAAAAAAAGAAGACGGACCAAAGACTTGAAACTGCTTTAAATCCACATGCACAGGTACTGTGAGGACACTAGGGCAGATCGCCCAAGCTGCTCGCTCTCACCAGTGTCCACAGGACAGGAAACACTCTGGGAGCTCTCAGGATGAGGAGCCGTCCCAGAGTCTCTGGGTAGTTGGCTTCCACAACCTCGATGATCCTCAGCAGCGCTTTGACTCCAGGTCGCCACAGGTGACGCATGTTCAGCCCCTCCAGGTCTACCAGACACGTCCAACAGCTACAGAAGAGGCAGAGAGAGAGAGGGGGGGGGGATTAAAATGTGTTGAGAAAGGCACAATTGCTCGACGGCCTCTTTCCAACCACTTAGCACCTGTCACCCTGAAGCGAGGCTTAAGTGGTGAAGCTTGCTAATTCTGGAGCGTCCCTCTTCCCTTGCTGCCTCCTTCTACTTCCTCCCTTTTCCATCCATCCGCCCTGGCTCCTAAACTATGACGTCACAGCTATTCATTGTTCACACGCCTGGTTCTGATCCCAGCCACCTCCTCAAGTTTGAGTGCCGACGGAAAAAAAATACCATCTCTCTCTCTACATATGAGAGAGTGCACATAGAGAAAACCCATGAGCATTCTCTCCCTTGGAATCCCACATGCTGCTCTGTATCCAGGGTACAAACTGCTCAACTTCTTCTATCTAGCTTTAACGATCAGAATTTAAAGAATTGTTCAGCTCTTGCATTTGTTTTAACACATTGAAATCTCATACTATCATTATGCTGATAAAAGCATTCATGTGTGCTGCCAGTGAGTTAACATTACGAGACTTTTTTTTTTTGTAATCAAAATTTGCCTTTTTAAGGAGGACTGTCATATTTTACACATAAATACAGCAGATATCGAGTATATCCTGTAATTCTCTCTGAGTCCTGCCAGCTGTGCTGTTGTCAGAGCCGTGTTTACATGGACAGGACGGCCTTGGGTATAAAGCTGAATAACACAACGGACTCACTGCTCATTAGGATGTCACGTAAGTGTCTTTAGATCACGGTCGCTTATGTAGAATGTGAAGCTAACATTAGCCTGCTAACACAATGCAGGCCACAGGCAACTGCAGCTCGAGCAAAGGACAATTTATACGTTCACTCATTTTAGCTCGTCATTAATATTCCTAATAAAACCGTCAAGCCTTTTCCCCCCTTAGTGTTAAACAGACTTTTATACTTTCATACTGCATGATCATGGATCATGGATCATATGGATGTCAGGAAAATACCAATGACTAAATTCTATGAAACATGCAGTCCTGTAATTATTGTACTGGACAACTTCCATGACTGCACTGTTGTAAACAAGAGCAGCTATTCCACATCTGAACATTAGAACCAAAGCCTTTTGGCATTTTGACTTGGAAATTCTGATGAGCCAAATTGACGCTCATTATTTCTGCTGTCGGACGACATTTTTCAGTTAGAAGTGATTGGTACAGAAGGTATACCTGATAGGTCGGCCGAACACCTTCGTGTTCTCTTCACATCGTCTCAGACCTTCCTCGTTGATCGACAGCACCTAAAGGGACACAACATGAATTCATTGGTCCAAAGTGATCTTGCATTTGGCTCGTTCTCCAGAGCGGCTTACTTTCAGGGCTACATTATAAACACAAGCTGGCTATTTATAAATGTACTGCACTGTATACATCCTGGTGTTGATGCACTTGTCAGGACATGCCAGTATAAATAAATTCAAGAGAGAGAGTAATCCTTCCAACTGCTTGACCTGTAACCATATCGCCCTCTTTAACATGCAAGCCTGAAGTGGACTTCAACTTGTGTTACATACATGTCTGAGCAGAGACTCCTCTCCGAGAGCGCGGACCAGTCCTTTGGTGTCCATCTGGCCCAACCTCAGGATGTACAAAGGACGACCATCTGGGGAAGGAAAACAAATATGAACGCAATCTATCCCTCTGTTTACATTCTGTAAGGCTTCATGTTACATGCAAATATTAAAATAGTTTGTCTTGTCATCTGTGGTGGAAGAGTGACGTGATTGTGTAACCAGAGAATTTCTTTTGTGTTTTGTTGAACAAACCCGAACAAATGCTTACTGAGAAATGTGCATGGTGAAAAACGTCTCCAGTGATGCGGGAAAATAAAAAGTAATCGGTATGTGATTATGTCAACAGTCATTCTGCTCTGTGTGTGTGCGTGTCTCATGTGGGTAACCATGTAGTGTTGGCAAATCGGTTTCATATTTAATTCATTGGCATGGCTGAAGACTCGGGGTCCTTTAGAGTGACGTGGTGCGTGTCTGTATGTAACTTGAGTCTGTAAGAAACTGGAGAGCTGAAAGTTATGGAGGAAGTCAAACCAGCTAAAAAAAACAAAACAAAACAAAAAAACAGCCAACATCAAACAGAAATGTGGGCCTAGCTGTGTGCAGAGCTGATTTTTGATCATTGTTTGTTAATGGTCATGTTTTTGTTTTGTTTGTTTTAGCTGGTTTGACTTCCTCCATAACTTTCAGCTTACAAGCTTACTTATTAAAAGGGAATCACAGCTTACATTTTAAAACCAGTGTGTAACTCTTTAAAGCAGCAGTAGACAACCACCTCCACCAAAGCCTGTCCCTTGACCATCTTTCCCATTTGCATTTATTTACATAGCAGCCATCACATCTCTCATTGTGGCTTCCACAACAGGGATAAGAACAAGGTGTACAGTGTCAGTTAGACATTTGGACCAAAAGGTAAAAAGGGGCTCAGGTTTAAAATGATCAGATCATTATTGAACACACACACACTGCCTACCTCTGTCATGGTGGTGCCAGCCTCCAGTGTAGAAGTCCTGAAGGACCTGTGGTGAGCTCCATGTCTCGAGCAGGTAGTCCACCTGATGCTGCTTCCTCCAGGTCAGTGACTGGCAAAGGATCTCCCTCGCCTTGTCCATGTTGAAGTCTCGGGCGCGTAAGAAACGCAGAATGTGCTCGTCCTTCGGGATCTGAAGCGTGTGAGAATGTTAATAACTGGTTCATTTAAATAAACTACTGTTATCAATAACATGTTAAAGATAGCTGAAAACTACAACTCTTCAGACATCCCTGTTTTATTTTTAGATATGGAAACAACTTTCATACTTATATTTCATTTGACTGTATGCTGGAAAACAGATCTTTACCTTCCCCTTGTGCGTCTCCTGCAGCCATTTGCGAAGTCTGATCAGACAGCTTTCCTGCAGTGGGGTCAGGTCGCCTAGGTAACGTTTGATATAGTCTGCATCCAGTTTATCTGCAACCATAAGACATGAATACTTATTTAGTTATAACGGGGTAGAAAAGTTATGCTTCTAGTCGCACCAGGGGTCGTCTTCATCAGTTTTTTTAATCATGTGGAGGTACACACCTTCAGGCGTCCCAGCCAGGATGTCTGTTAGGCTGTCTGTCTGAGGCGCACTGCTGTCCTGCTTAGCATCCGGAGAGGCGCTGTCCTTTGTGTCGACGGGCAGCGGGATAGAAACAGAGGGAGTGACGGCGAGTTTGGGGAGAGAAGTTGGGCTGGTGGAGAGGCTGGTTGGCCTGGGGAGAGGCAGGGGAAGGGAGGAAGGAGTCCAGCGCGGCACTTCGGTAATCCCTTCATCCTCCAGCTCCTTTAGGTAGAACTCGATGATTTCTTTTCCCTGAGAAACACAGGTAACACACACCAAAGTCATCAATACACAGAACTAGTAAAAGAGACAGAAATAAAAGATACTTATGATACTGAATCACCTCTGAGGATCGATACAGGATTTCTGATTCTGAATGTTGAATTTGTACTTAAGTAATGTCGAGAGAAACCACAGGGAGCAGATGAAACATTTCTCACATTTAGCAGGAATGAAAGCTGATGACTCACTGAGTCCACAGTGAAATACACCTGTCCACTCAAAGAGATTACATAAAACACTTTTATGCAAATCCAGCCTGACTGAATCATGGTTCACAGACCTGCTCAAACAGACTCATGTCAGTTCAGGAAAAAATGCAACACACACACGGAAACAATCCTTCCTTCGTAAACCTGTGATTTTGTGCAAAGGACTCCCGTGTGTGTGTGTAATTGTTAGGTCTACCAACACACACACACCTTTTTGATACTGCTTGCATACTGCTTCATGGCGATCTTCTCCACGGTGCTCTCAAAGCCAAAGAAGGACTTGATGTCCAGGCTGGCAGTCTGCTCAAAGCACGTCCAGTCTTCATTTTCTGGGTGAACCTTCAAACAAAACAAAAAAAAATCACAAGCATGTACTGTCATTTATACTGGATACACAGGTTACCATGGTTACTCAACACTAAGCTTCACTTGATGGTGACTCACACAGAAAGCACTTTTTCGCCCCAATGTGGGAGTGTGTGTGCCAGACTGTCCATATCAAATGAGCCAGCTCTTCAAATGTGACAGTTTGGAGGTTTCAAAAAGAGCAGCGCACACACACGCACACACGCACACACACACACACACACACGCATATTTCAGTTAAAAACTTAAATCTGCACTTTGACACCCCTGGACATTGTTTAAATTTTTCTTTTTACATTTTTATTTACATTGCTCTACATTTTTATGTTTTTTGTACATTCAATAATCTTTTTGTAAATCTTGAACATTACATGACCCTGGTTACTTTTACACACTGACACTTTAAACTGTTTACATTCAAATAACTCTAACTTTTATTTTATATTCTTCTATTATTGCTAAACTGAGTGTTTATTGTTATTATTGTTATTGCATGGACTGCAGAACAGTCCTTACATTTCACTGCACATCTGTACGAGCATGTGACAAATAAAACATCTTGAATCTTCTGAGGTGATGTGTAAAGGTCAGACGAGGTGATGTTCAATTAGAAATAAACCGAAGGGGAATAAAAGCTATGTTCCATCTATCTGTCACAGTAATGGGAAGTTTGACAGTAAACAGGACTGACATGTGGTTTTTATTTTGTGGACACCAGATATATTTTATAGGGATGTGCTGAGCCACACCTCAGGATGTCCAGGCATATTTCCATGGATTACTAGCTTATCCTTCTTGTAGTATTAATAGATATCTACTCTAAGTGTGATTGGTATTGATTCTTGCTTTTGTTGTCTTTGTGTTGCTGTAACATCTGTCTCTCTCCTCTGTGGATCATTAAAGGCTCGTCTTATGATAAAAAGCTTGTCGTTTCTTTGCAGAACTCTAATGGGGGTTTTTTTGTTCAGTGCAGCTGGTTATGTGAAGAGCAACGCTGCAACATCAGCCTGCTGAGTTGAAAGCACTTCCCCATAGTGTGTGCGTTAGTTTTTTTTTTACTATTCTGACCTTCTGTTTTTGTTGTTTTGTTCCGACACATCGACTTACTCAAACAGGACATTTTATCTGTCCTCTCTCCTCGGCAAACAGCATTGCACATGTTGCACTAGCTTCTCTCTTTCATCAGTTCAAGAAAAACAACAGCGGGTCATTTTGATAAAATAATGATTACAGACTCCGTATCAGAAACTGAATCTGCCATCATTGCAGCCAGAAACTGAACTCAGTCAAATATAAAGTACGAGACCAAACGTTTTAAAGTTTTAAAGAATGATTCTACTGTTACTCCAATTTGAGCAATTGAGCACATAAACCCTTCTTTTTTCAAAAACTTGTTTAAATTCATTTTAAATCTTTGCATCTTTTATGGAAGTACATCTTGTTTTGGATGTTTTTCGGTCACGCTGTGATTTAAGGGGAAGCTTCATTCCCCTTAAAATCACAAAATATTTCCTCTTTAGTCAGTCCATTAAGCCCGTCTAATTGAGCTGTCCATCCCAGTCGCTGTTAGACCACGCAGTAAGAACCTCTCTATGCAGCCTCAGACCTAATATTAGCACTCCAGTTGGTGACCTCATTAACTCAAAGCCTGACCATTCATGCATACGCAGATGTGAAGTCAGAGTTAAGCATGCAGCTCACAGAAGAAAAAAAAAGGAGGCGAGCAGGAAAGGGGAAAGCATGCTGTCTTGGGATCAGTGTTTGAAAACAATCAGCCAGGATGTGATGGTGCTGAATAATTCACACGTCGAGACGGGCTGAGATAGCTAGCTGCATGCTAAGTGCTAGTCCTGACATGGCTTTCTCTGCAGGGAAGCAGAGATTAGAGGAGGCTCAAACATTAACATAGCTGCTCTGCTGGCAGCTCGCCCGTCAGCAGCTGATCAACAGCCTGACAGAACGTGAGCGCGTTTGCTCGTTTGTCTACCAGAAGAAGCGTGTGCTTTTGGAAGACGTGCATGCATGCATGCTTGCATATGACATCACAGGGTTGTGTTTGTTGCTGACCGAATAGCAGCAGGTCTCATGGATGATGACCCTGTTGGAGAAGGTCTCGTTGTGGGACTCGATGTGAAGGGTCCTCTCCTTCCGGTTTAGCGTGTTTTTCTGGATGAAATAGACGTAATCCACACCAGCGATCTGCAAAACACACGGCAAAAAAAAACCGGCTCATGAAACAAGAGGCAACAAGTAACTTGGTAAATTTCTGTGTGTAGCTCTCAAGATGTAAGAAGTCAAATGCAGTATACCCTTTTGAGCAGGCGCGGGGCGTCAACGTCCAGGGCACAGCGACGCTCGACCTTTAGCGTGGAACCGTCCTCGCTGGTCTCCTCATTCACCACGTCACTTGCCACAAACATGGGGATGAGGTGACAGGTGGGAAAGCGACGCTCATAGGCCTGAAAAAATGAAGTAATACGATGATTAGTAACGCCGCCGTTTTATCTGCCGTGTAGCTGAAAACAACTTTTTTTACAATCGTATTTATTCAGAAGAGCGTCACAGTAACAACACGTGACCCACAAGGCGCACTTCTTTTTGACTGACTGAACAACACTTGGGCTGGTGAACACTTTCAAACTCTTTTTCATTCTCAGAATATGAATAAAAGTCGACGCTTTACACGGTAACGTGAGGTCTTGTAGTGCCAGGTTATATAACATTCAAAACAAAAACATTTTCAACTTTGCATCTTTTCACACGCCTCACTCCTGATAAGCTGAAGCAGAAAATAGTCCCAACACAAACAGGCCTTTTTTTTTTAATTCCTCAAAACACAATGAGGGCCACTGTTACCGAGGGCAACGCGTCTCCAAATTATCTGTTCTCATGTATGCAAAACACTGGCAACCTCAGCACTTATGTAAAGGCCAGCCAGCTGTTACACAACCAGGCCTTGGCCAGCACAAAACGCAGTCAGCAGCACCCGTTCCTTCCTCGTCCTTATCGCGAGCAGTGAAGGCTCTGCGTGGTGTGATAACAAAAACTGGCAAGTCAAAACAAGAGTCGAGACTGTCTAGTCCACAGTGGAGTCACTGATGGTTGTGATAACATCATAGAGATGAGTTTTAACAAAAACAAAAACAAAACGGAGCTGGTTTGAGAGATTTCTGTATGTTTTCTGCATTTGGACAAACATTTTTGGACATTTCCTCATTTTTGATGACTTATGAAACTGCTTCCTGAAATGCAACCCTTCAGGATGTAAAGCGATGCATTTATGTACAAAATGAATGACCTGCAAGTTGCAAGGTGATACAAAAAAAAAAAAAGATATCAGGGAAGCAAAGAAAGTTTTGGGAAATGCAGAAGGGTAATACCTTTAATTGCAAAATCGGCGACTTCATGAACAGGGACATGGAGTGAAATCACAGTCTGCCTGAAAGACAGACTGTGTTTGATCAACTGAGAGAGCAAGTGCTGCTCACTGACTTTTTTTTTTTTTTTGATGTGGGCTGAGTCGGTCAGCTGAGCCCGGCTAATAAAGGAGCTGTGTTCTACAGAGCATGAGACAGCCTGTGTGTCGTCGAGCTTCTGTGAAAAGCACGAGAGCAGAAATCACTTAAAAGTTCAACAAAAGCTCACAAAGAAAGCTGCTGTTGGACATTTGAAAAGCTCACCCTCGACAAAAAAGGCGTCACTGTTCATGATCTGTTCAATTACTCCGGACTAAACAGCCTGGTGGTGGACAGAGCTGTAATGAGAGCATGTTTTAAGAGCATGGACAGATGAAGCAGCTCAAGATGATTTGATTGGCTGATCTGTCGTCATTGGAAGTGAGGCAGCTGAGAGAAAAAACAAGCAGAGCTACAGCATGAAGGATTAATGTCATCAGTTTATACACTGTGATAAATATCAATATGGATCAATACGAATGTCAAATGATCCTGTTTTCCATCATTTACGCACCAGAATAAGAAACTTAAGAGTAGATGATTTGTGTGTTAGTCCACTGTCAGGGTTACTGTGTGAATGCTGAGCTCTGTTTTTTTTTTTTTTTTTTGCCCCGACGCTCTGGAACACTGGCTGTAAGCTTTGTACTGCCGTCAGCACAACAGCACCGGCCGTAAACAGCAGCACAAACAACCGTACGTCGACAACAAACTCAACCACAAACGCCGGGTCGAAAACACCGCCCGTCTTTAACTGACACCTTACAAAGGAGACGGATAACACGAGGCTTATTTGATGAGACAGAAAAAAAAAAACTAAAAGGAAGACAAACATCAGAGCCTTGTTCTGCGACATGAAAAAAAAAAAAATTTAAGTTTGCACTGGAAACAAGCCAGACTGCTTCAGCGTTTAAATAATAAAAAAAAAGAAAGAAACAGGAAACTGGAGTCATGATTCCACGAATTTCCTTGGAAATGGGGATGTAGGTTCTTTCACAACATTCAGTAGAATCAGTCTACTCACACTCTTCCTGTAAACACACAGTACTCATAATGACATGGAAACACTTCAGAACAGTACCGTTCAGATTCGACTCTGTGATCAACCAGAAAGAGACCAACATGTTCACTGAGCCAGACAGTTTCTAGAAGGACTTAAGAACCTGGGGCCACCACAGTTCCTCCAGGATGGATCCACTAAGCTTCAGCAGGATCTCATCTGTTTGCCTCCATTAATCCCTCCTCCAGTCACGAGTTGTAAAAAAATAAATAAATAAAAGTTCTGACTGCACAGCTGAATGCAGACGGCATTACACAAACAGTCAATATTAAGGTCACCTGGCATTCACCCAGGTTATTATCCTCCTCTATATTGACCTAGAGCTTCATGTTGGCAAACAGTGTGAATGTGTGTCACGTTCAAAGTTTGTTTCAATTATTTCATCGCTAATTCAAAAAAAAGATAAAGGGCTTGAACTGCGATCTTTTTAACTCTCTTCCTGCGATAGATGCTGCAAACATACCACGACCAGATGAAAATAAAAAGGTGTTGCTCGACTAAAATATGCTGGATGCTCTGTTCGTGTCACATCAAAACCAGTCCCCGTTTTTTTTTTATTCTGTGGGATAAAGACCAGCAGGGATGATGACTCAGCAACAAAAAACACACCACACTTGACTCTACAACAGTCCTTCGCCCAGGAACAGCAAACCGTTAATAATATAACCATTGAAAACCTTTTCATTCTAACTGAAACAGCTGCATATGCTACACAGTCCCGTCTCCATGGCGACAGGATGTGTTTGGACACATCTTAACTGGCCGAGCCTTCAGGAATGGTTCCTGGAATTTAGCTGGAGACTGTAAGTGCTCTCTCTCTCGAGGCAAACAACAACTATTAACACAATAATAAAACGCTTACTTTCATTCCTTCCTGCATACACAAAAACACATGTTCTGTTCGGACAATGAGAAAATATGAGAAGGGAGGAGGTACGGAAACAGGATCTGTTTTGCTCAGGAAGGGTGCTTTAAAAAAAAAATCCACAGGCTCTAAAATAGAACATCTGAGGACTTACATGGGGCTGGGTGGAGCGTGTGGACGACTGGGCAACAAAACAAGAGACCTGGCAGCCAGCATATCCTTGTAACATTTAAAAAACAAAAAGCAACAACTTCTGACAAACGACGGGTGATATTTCCACACAGCCGACGACTTCTCCCACATTTTTATCACTGAAACAGATCACAGTCTGTAGAACTCCTCTGCCCGTTAAAAAAAGACAAGCTCTTCTCTGAATGAGTCAGGTGGACTGATGGGACACATTCACATCGGTTACTTGACATCGGTGGATTGTTCGCTGAAGCTCGCCCATGTCTGTCAACAGGACCGACGTCAGCCGATATCGACGTTAAACCGATGCAGCCCTGACCGAACAGTGCTAGCAAGTCAACGTTTAGAACATGAGGAACCTGATGGAAGAAGCCGAGCCGTTAGAAAGAATAGATGAAATGATTTAGTAACTTTGGGCTCTGATAAATGGTTTGTGCTGTATCATAGACATCCCAGTTAAAATAAAAAAGTGGAAACAACAAAATCTATAACGCTTAGCACAGAACACATAAAAACATTCTTCATGAAATGACTGAATGAAAGTACAGACACATTCTTATTTTACTTTCTCATTTTTTAAAACCATATTTAAAATAAATTTTTCTTTTCTCTTTAGGAGGGAATGTTTCGTGCTATAAAACACAGGAGACATTTATGGCAAAGAAACAATTTGGGGGTTGTACAACATTAGAATTTGGGTCAGAGAAGAAGAGATGTGTTGCGATATGAAACCACAGCATAGCTGCACAGTAAGAAACACCCTCACCCCAGGCGAAGCCGTTTGGAACACTGCAACACTTCTGATGCAACTTTTACAGTCTGTGTACAGCAACACAGAAACTAAAGCAAGACGCTGAAGACCTCCAGCGGCTTGATGGTACATGTTCTTCCGTACGGAGCTTTATAAAGCTCCCCCCCCCCCCCGTGTCAAAAACAGAGCGCCACAAACTCTTATCTTAAGACAAACAAAATCTAACAAATGAAATCGACAAAAAGATTCCACGTGTGTTTATAGACAAACATGAAATGGAAATGAGGGTCAAGCTGAAACGTCCTGTTCTGAAAGTCTCCTGGGAAATGTTCTGAACCGGGAGAACACGTCCAACTTCCTCATCGTAACATCTCTGGGGAATATGAGAGTGGTTATGTCATGAAGACAGCAGCTACCCAGAGGTCAGCTGCCGCTATTTTTATCAGCTGGTTTCTCCTGCAGGAAGCAGGAACATTTTTGGCTGAGGGGAATTTTTTTTTTAAGATGTACCTGCTTGATAAGGACGGAGTTCAAAAACAAACTGCAATACGAAACCTGAGAGGCAGAGACATGGCGGTCGATTGTCCCATCACATATCTTACTGTCCACTGGTCATTTGAAGTGCTTTAATGTCAATCCTTGGTTTGTTTTTGAATGCTTCAGATCCAAACGTGTGGAGATTGTCTTCGTTTGGCAGGTACATTTTACAGAGCTATCTGCCCCATGGCTGCTAAATGTAAACAGACCATGCTGAGTATTTAGAGCACCATGTGTCCTTTCATCACCAATCAGTACGTTAACCATCAGCCGATGACTTCTCTGATGTTTCTTTTGTGGTGTCCAAACATTTTTTTCTTGGGGGCCAAAACTGTCAGAAGAATCAGTTAGATTCAGCCACAGTGACACACACACACACACACACACACACACACACACACACACACACACACACACACACACACACACACACACACACACACACACACACACACACACACACACACACACACACACACACACACACACACACACACACACACACACACACACACACACACACACACACACACACACACACACACACACACACACACACACACACACACACACACACACACACACACACACACACACACACACTTCAAAGATTGTTTTCTGACCTCTTACATAAATGTAAATACACAATAAATTGCGGTGAGAAACTATTGCTTTCTTTTTTCTTTTTTTTTCAAAAAATACTAAGGCTTTGTAGATCAGAATGAAAAGGTTCACAAAAGAAACTCTTTAATAAAAGGACATCAAATACTTTGATTTTTTCCGTTTCTTCTTTATCTGTTTTTTTTCGGGCCAAAATCTTCTGATTCTTTGATTGAAGTCGTGGGCTGCAAAAAAATCCCCTCAAGGGCCCCAAAAGGCCCCCTGGACCGCACTTTGGACACCCCTGCTCTAAAGAGAAACCAACACATGTTGTATAACAGACGCACGCCACTCATGACGTCACGATATAAACTCCGTTTTGCGTCAGCGCTGTGGGTAGGCCTGTGACATCGTTCAGCCATGTTTAGAGGCAAAAATCATTATGAGTTCCCAGCGAGCCACCTGAGGCCGCTCTGGACACTGACAGGACGGGGACAGGATGAACACGTACGCACACACAGCCACGTTTGTATAATGTGAGGGGCAGATGCACTGTCTGCTTGTCAATAATCAATCAAACACACTCGGTGAAGTGTTCCATGCTGCTTTCAAAGAGCGGGACAGGATTCTGTTTTTAGTCACTAATGTCCACAGAGAGAGGATCAACTCCGAATGGGCTGCCAAATAAGAAATAATGTCCTGTTCATCCAGGAGACGGGCTCTCCTCGACACACATCCTGCTCCTGTAAATAATGGTCATGACGCACACACTCCAACATGTGTTTACATCATTTGAGGTGAAAAGGTTTCAGAGGAGTGGGTATGGAGAAGGGCATATGGAGAGAGGAAAATTCCTCGCCGTTTTCATTCCAGAGAGCGAAGCTATAAACTCCAAAGTGGGTCATGGACGAGGGGGAAAGGGGAGAGCAGGAGGGAAAGTTACTGAGCGAGCAGCTTGAGAATTCAGCGTTTCTTATAAGCGGCTGAAATGGAGAGGGAAGAGTGAAAACAAAAGGAAGCGCGTCGTAAAATGCTTCTGTGAGAAATGATCATGCACGAGGATAAAGAGGACACTGGTTTGTTTGGGTACACGTGTTGATAGGGACGAAGGGAAAATGTCACGAAAAATTAATATATGAAAAAAATAAGACGAGGTCAAAATGTGTGCAAACTCAGATTTCAGGAATGTTCTATCAATAACTTTAATCATAATGATCAATCACAAAGATGGGACCGATCCGATCTCATACCGGGTCTGACATTGACATTATTTACCATCGGACTGGCGGCGCGGATTCACCTCACTGATCAAGAAACATACTGTGCCCACATATCGTCTCCATGACGACGCTGTTTATGATCCAAAGTGCAGTTTTTACACTTACAGTTTAAAAGGATTTAATTTGAAAAACCCGACAGCTGGTGCCGCTTCCCGTTTGTGCAGTATGTGAAGGCAGCACGATGCAATGCAAAGCCAGGTTTCCTACAGCTTTGTGAAGCCTTACACATGCCACCAACAACAACAACATTATTATAGGATACAAACACATCTGAGTCAGTGTCATGTGTTGTATTAGAATCAGTACTTAAAGAGAAATAAAGCATTAACATCTATTTGAAGTGTAAAACCACTTCATAAAAGCCAGAAGTGGTCTGTGTTTAGTTTTGCTTTAACAGTGTCACTCGCTCCAGCTGCTCTGTTCCAGCACTTCAGATAATGGCTGAAAGCAGAGTCACCCAGAGTTTTTGTTCTACTCTGTGGAACAACTAAAAAAAAAAAAAAGGGGGGGGGGGGGGTGTGAACAATGGCAGTTTCAACAAGACCGGCCTTATGATAAAAGAGAGTGAGTGAGAGAGAGAGAGAGTGAAAGAGGAGTCTTCATGTGGGCTTAAGTAGGTGAAAACACTCCCCTGATAGGTATCAAGAGTCTCCATTGATGTCCTAGTTCTTTGTAGGTAGGCCACACAGTGAAACACACTTTGTTGACCTACAAATAATAATAATCCATGATCGTTTAAATATGAAGTGCAAGACTTTTAAAGGAGTGATGCAATACTTAAACTGGCCGTGAAATCTAAAGAAAGAGAAGCAGATGTAGCGGAGTGATTGGAACAAAAGAAAAGGCTTCTTCCAGCCATCAGGTCAGACGGTACGAGTGTAGGAGAGACAACAAGCTCCTGATTGAACACAGGCAACAATAGAGCCCCTTAGTCTGTGCATGCCAAACTCCCCACTCCGTCTCTGCAACAACCAGTTCAAGCCCACAGACCCTGCGTGATGGTCAGGACCTCAAGATCTGGAGGGCCGTGTAATCTGCTGAGTTGTGGTAAATAAGTTATGCACGGCGTGCGTGTGTGCGTGTGTGCGTGTGTGTGTGTGTGTGTGTGTGTGTGTGGACAGAAGGGAGAGGCAGCAGGATGGCCATCTGTTGGTGATCAAAAAGCCACATCAGTAAGAAGTCAAAGTGCTGAACTAAATACATTTTTCCTGTTGTCAGGCTTATTCAGACAAAACTGTCTGTCCGTAAATTTCACTCGTCAGCTCATTAACAACATTTATTGCCGAGCCAATGATCTGAGTTGGGAATTTGCATATTATGAATAATTATCTGGGAAATGTTTGGGACTGTCGACCATCCTGGAAGTCCACAGAGTTCTCCTGTTTATCATCATGAAATGAAACATTCAAACGTCAACAACATCTTTTGAAGATTTGAACATTGTTGACAGATAAACTGAGTTAAACCCACAGACTGTACATAAGACATTAGTTATAGCCAATGAAAACAACAGCTGGGATCAGCTGCAGCCCCACGCGACCTCCAACAGGAAAAAATGATCAAGCTAATTAATGGATGGATGGTTATAGTCGCCTCTTTATATCTGTCCAAACGTGCACGGTTGACATCCTGCAACAGACTTACTGCTGTCCAGTCCTCTCCGATTGGTTCTTCAGAGTTGCGTCCTTAGACACACAGTCATCTCCGGAGAGCAGAGGGAGCAGACATGTAGCCCCCCCCCCCTCTATTTTGATCATGTAGTAGTGTTAGTGCTGTTACCTCAACCTCAAAAAACAAAAAGCTGGATGCTCTGGAGAATTTAAAGAAACTATCAAATGAGATCTTCATGGTTGATTGAATAATTGAATGCATCACTGTGAAGGTAGAACAGGCTGCGTAATATTCCATCCCAGCACCTCTCTTTCCCTTCAATGTACACACAGACACAGTAGCAGGATAGGCAAACACTCTTTAAATATGTTAAATGTTTATTATAATGAGTAGAAAGACAGACCGAGCTGAAACCTGGCCCTGACGTGACATCTTTAAATGAAACAGTCAGCAGTGAGCAGGCAGACTGTGTCACAGCTTACTCCTCACGTTATTACTGACGTTACCAAACTGCCGCATAGATGTGAGTCACTACTCGGTGCCACACTGCATTACATGCAGTGTAAACTACTACAGGGTCATTGTGTAAGGGTATGTGCGCACACATTTATCTTTGTCTCGCCGAATGGGGGGGGGGGGGGGGGGGGGGGGGGGGAGAGAGCCGTCGGAGCAGCATCTCGACCTTGCAGCAGGAAAAGAGGATGAATGAGTGCCCTGGTGATCAGTGAATGAAATCAGCTCCAGAATGTTCTCAAAGGCTGCAGGAGTCACGTGGAGCTTGCTGCAGCTTTTTCTTTTCTTTTTTTTTTTATCAATGCTGTTCCCAGCAGCAAAAACCGGACGATTAAGCCCCCCCCCCCCCCCCCCCTCATTCCCAAGGCGGGCCATAATTCTTCACTGATTTTGGCAAACGGCATCTCGCCGAGTAAGTGAATTACAAACTGCAGGCAGAGCTCGGACATGATTCATTCAGAGAGTAAATTGAAATCCTCTGAACCAGAACAGACAGGTGCGATGCTGAGGAAAGAATACATTAACAGCTAAAACAGAAAACACATCACTGCAAAAGATAAATCACAATTCATTCATGGCCAAATCAGAATAAAATAAATCAGTTGTTAGCATTCTTTCAGATTGTTTCTGTCATTCTGATTATTTAGAAACAGGAGGACAGTTTTTTGGAATGTCAATTTAATAAAAAAATGAATGAATTAAACATTTCTCAGTTTAGGTAAGATTGACACAAAAGGGAGTCTTTGAATGTGGAAGTAGTAGCCTGAGTTGAAAGACTATAAGAGAAATGGGGAAAGAGCTGCCACGGATGGATTAAAAAGATAGAATAATGCCGGAGATGTCTCGGAGTCCAAAGCGGACCTGGCTGAAAGTGGGTCAACAAAAGGTGGGACAGGATGTCAACTGGCACGACTGCTTTGTGCTTAGCGAGGCTGGGCAGAGAAAACGAGGACAGCGGGATTAGTCGAGTGCAGCTTAGCGGTGAACGGGCACAAAATAATGTGTTAGCGAAACGTGCTACAGGTGGTCTACATTACAGGTATTAATAGAAAGCACTAAGAGCTCAAAGTAGCTCAGGGATTCAGGTCTGAGTATTTTCGTGCAGCAGGAACTAAACTAAGCAGATAAAAAAAATATCTTCTTTAAACCTTTACTTTGTATAGAGTGAACATGTGAGCTCAGCTGCATGCACGCTTTATGGGATAAACATGAAGTTTAAACATAGTTCCCATGATTGTTGTGTACAACTTTCTCTGACGTTCCTCGCTACTGGCAGAATACACATGACCGACTGGTTTTTTCAGAATGACTACAGGGGAACACGAAGTCAACGGAAAAATGCAGGAAAAGGGAATTTGACGCAGAGCTCAGGTGAATGTTTTCAGTGAATGTATTCAAGGTTTTATCGCTGGGTCTGTTTGATCTCTTTTCACCTCGTACATACTGTATGTGTGACGCTGAGCAGGTCATGTTAACCCTGGATTATAGGAAACAATCGTTTTCAGTAATACAGTGTTGACCTCATTAACAAACCTTTGGCAGAAAGTTCCAGACTGTCTGACACACTTTGTTACCCGATGCTTGGAACCTTGTACAGGATTGTTGGGCACCCACAATTAGAAACAAACACCTCCATTCATTGTGAGACTCTGAGGTTGCATCATTGTTTCCCTATTGGCGACAGTAATGGCGGTCAGAGCTGAGCCTTATAAGAAGCTCATACAGTCTGGGTCATTCTGCCTCTCCTTATGACACCTCTGTTTTATCATCTTTCTGCCACTTCTTTCTTGTGCTCAAACTACTTTAGAAACCGAGATCCCCGTTAGGCCTTTTGCTCCTGATTTCCAATATAAGGAGGGTTTAACAGACCTGATGCTTTCCTGCAGTTTACCTCAGAAACCTTCAAATGGAATAAAAACCGAGCCGATCTACCCTCGTGTTTGTCGTTGCAGAAGGTGATAAAAAAAAAAAAAAAAAAGATGAGTGGAGGAGGATAGTTCATTAAACTATCAGGGCTCATCCTGTTTCCCCTGCAGGAAATCTACGGGGACCAAGGGTCAGGACCAAAGTGCTTTGTCTTCATGGATTAACTACACACCCGTATGATTCCACAAGAGCAGGTCTCAGCTCGGGCAGGGCTGATCTCAAGGCGGCAAAAATCCTCACGGTTATTCTGATCAATGGTCGAGATTCTAAAATATGATTAATAACCGGAACCTTTTGATTTTCAAACACATGCATCTCTTTTTTATTATTCCATAGGACAGTTAATAGAGTCAGAAAACTGGGCGAGCGAGCGAGAGGGGAGATTGGCATACAAGAAAGGAGCCACAGGTTGGACTTGAACCCGGGCCGTCCACACAGAGGACTATGGCCTTGGTGCAAACTAAAATATACAAAAAATAATAAATTATACTGAAATAAAATAAAATAAATAATTTTTTTTTGCGTGGTGGTAATTAGTTTTTTGAGGCCAGAATATAACAGACAATTTGAAACATGTTCAACACATGACTAAAAGGCACAGTAATCGTTTAATCTCCATTATCTTCTTTTCATGATCTTAGAAAGCCAAAATCGTAATTGAAATCCAAATCAACGGCCAGCACTAGGCGAGGGCGGGCTTTGCTTCTCTTAATCGAGTCTGCTGGTTGAGAGCCTCGAGGGATCGTCTAAACCAAACTAACCTGCAGCACTGAGTACGCTCGTTTACTTTTCCAGGGTGAGACACTTTCTCATCTCTCCGGGTGCGACACGACTCTACTCTTCTTCCGCGGATTTGTTCCAGAAGCAACGAGTCCCTTCAGGCCTGAAATAACAGCCGAAGGGTAAACGCATTGTGCATTTTGACATTCCTCTGTGACCCCCTGAGGATCGACTCGCTGCACCTACAATAATGAAAGCAACAACATTTCCTGTTTATGACCAGCCGGCTCAGAGGACAGCCGTACTTCCTTACTTCAGACAGTGATATGTAAACTATCAAGAACAGAAACAAATGTTAATCGACTAGAAGACTTTGACAGATAATACAAACACAGGTTTTTTTTCGAGGTTTGGGGAAGCACAAAGAAACCCATTCCACTAATCTTTAGAGGGACTAAAGCGATTTTATCAATAAAGGACGTTGTGTCTGTTATGGCTCCATACAGAAGGTTAAGAGCGTTCCTCTTAAAGTCACATTATGGAAGAATTCAGTTTTGGTGCACTTTGATGCTAAACGAAGGTCTCGTAGTGTAACTGTCGGAAAACACGCGTAAACCTCCACAACAACAAACAAGTCCAACGCTGGAATATCACAGTGCTTTCTGAAGAGCCTCATCTGCTGCCGTCCAGTTTCTTTGGACAACTTCTGATCACTGCTGCCATCCACTTCACCAGCCAAAATCCAATCAAGAAAAAAAGCAGCAACAGCTACCAGTACAGCTCAGTGGAGCGGTGGAGTTTATGAGTCAAATACAATCCAGCTGTATTATGCTTGACTCACTGTGTATTATTATTCTGTGCTCCACCAAACAGTCTACAAGAGTCTCATGCTTTAACTTTATAAAAATGACAAAGTCTTCCTCACCCACAGACTGTCAAGCCTGAAGTGTTTATAGCAACACTCAACTGTTTTCTTAGAGATTCATTATTTTTACTGCATGTCTTAGCAGATGGAGGATTCTTAAGGAGGAATCTGATTGGTCCGCATGAAGCTGCTTTATTCCAATGAGCCGCCTTCTTGTTTGAAGGAGGAGGCGGCTTCTGACTGCAGGTAATTCAGGTTTTAGTCAACGCCTTGTAAACAATGAAGGACTCAAGTCTCCAAACCTTCAAAAGAAGCTGCTCAGCTCGTAGCTCCTTCTGATGCAGCGAGGCCGCCGAACAGCACTGAGAGAAACCTTTATCACAAACATGAACCAGCCGAATCCAGTGTGTCTCCAGCTACACTAATAACTCAGTCAGTTTGTTTTTCAGAGAAGGAAACCCTTATGGTTAACGGTAAAACAATCTCGATGGTGTCCTGAAATTGACAGTCTGCTCTGGTTTTGCTCCTGCTGCTCTGTGTAAGATAATGAAACTCAAGCAGCAGATTAAATGACTCATTTGAATGTCAAATGTATGAGGTGACCCTGGTGCTGCCATTTTTTTAATTTCTGTTTATTTTCTTGATTTCGTGTCCCGATTGTTGGCAACTCAGGAGAAGTCAGAGAAAGAAAGTCAGAACTGTTCAGTAAAAAAAAAAAAAAAAAAAATAGAGAACATCAGATAGGACTTTTAATCAGCACGGAGGGAGTATGCATTCAATGTGCCGATCAGATGTCACTACTGGGAATGCTGAGCATGCTACGCTCAGAGCAGGGCACGGTTACCAATGGAGAGAGAATGAAAACAGCTGAGGGGCGTCTGAGATCCAAGTCTGGCTTACGGGAACAGCGGATCGAAGCCACAGCGGTGTTAAGCAGAGTGCTGGAACACTTCGATGGCACCTGTCAGTGGTTCCTGTCGAGTGGCTCGTCAAGGCCACGTGAAGACAGGCTTTATCTCACGGACACTGAAAGAATGCATTCAAAGAACGGAGGTATGCTGAAGCTTGGATTTACATCCTCAGTCGAGTAAAGGTTTAAAAAAGCCCTGATAGTATACCAAAACAAAAAGTGTCAAGTCAAGCAGAGCGAGTTCACTGAATGTCAAATATAATCCCCCCTTCAGAGGGAAAGGAGAAGCCATTACTGGAAAATACTTGAGACGCCAGAGAGGAATAACAAGGTTGAATAAGGCCTCCTGTGATTGGTCGTGGTGGTAACATGTACAGTTTGTACACATTTCACCAGGTGACACAAAGTGGCTGATCACCGTTACGTTACAACGCTGAAGGTGGTTCTCCTCTTCGCTGCAGCGGCAGAACTCCCTGAGAGGAAGTCGAAGGGAGAGATTTGACTGCGTTATAAAAGGAGAGCGAGCGAGTGTTGTGCGACGCACCATTAAGTCTGCTTTGCAGTGTCTGAAAGAACGCTCCGTCACAAGAGGGGAAAAATAATTCAATGGTAATTTGTCAAATTAATATTCTAGTTCATTCATGACTTAAACACAAATGATGACCACATCGCCTCTGAGTTATCTTAACAGAAACACAAAGCTTGTGTGTCGTATCAAACCTTTACAACAGACCTTGTCAGGCAGTCGGATACTTTTAGAACACGCAGTAAAGTCGGCTTGTGCAAGCTTAAAAAAAAAAAAAAAAAAAAAAGCCTTGAAGGTGGGTCACCTTCAGCTTATAAATCATATCGAGTTTGCTACGTTTCCCCAGCCTCTGCTGCATGTGCAGACCCAGATATACTGCCCCCACTATTTATAGCAATCTGTTCCCCCAGCACTCAATCCAGCCGGTGCTAAGAAGATTTACTCTCGCTGCATCGTCTTTCTCTCCGGAGTAAAAGCTGATTTAGAAAACAGCACCTGTCTGTGACGTGTTGTTCACACTCACTCTGGACTCATTTTAACTCGGTTAAGCAGGACGAGTCAAAACACACATAAGTGCATAACTTCAAACAGGCTGTTGGGTCAAATCATTGCTGTTCTGTTCATGTGTGATGTGCTTGTTGACTTTAATGATTCAGACGTGTGAAAAGAATTGATAATGGATTTCTTTATTATCGCACTGAACCAGTTTTTTTTTTTTTCATCAACAGATTGAGTGGTTTCTAACTGGGGAAGTGATGCATCAATCCAATCCTGGTGTCCGATATCTACCCAATTGTGGCTTAAATACCTTGACAGGGTAACACTGAAGAGACACTGGAAACTTCCTGTTGTCACGTCTCTGGTGAGGGATGGAGAGCGACAGAACAGACAGACAGAACCTGATGCTGCCTTACACACACAAGACTCCTCACTAGGAATACAGGTTCAAAACTTAACACTGGTATCAGGCTGAATCTGCAGCTGCATGTAGCCATAACTCAGGTATCTGATCGGTATCACATCTCAAAATAGTTGGATCGTGCAGCTCCAGCATCATTCTACAGTCCGAGTGAAACCGAGCAAAACAAAAAAGAAACGTGCGAAAAAGGGAAGAGAAACAACAGGAAGGCATTTGGGGAAAAAAAGCAGAAATAAAGTAATGGACAAACATTTCTGCAGACACTTTGTGTACTGCAGCCAGCGAAGTGAAATAACACATGCAGAGATGTAGGCACTGAAAGAAAATGCAAGGCACTGAATCTTTTACACCTCAAATGGACGACCGCTTCTGAGCACGTCGTTTGACCAAAGTGTGACATAACAGCACAGCCCTGCTGTACGTCTACATTTTGAGTGTGCAGCACAGCAGCTCAACAAGCGGACCGTGTGAAATGAAGGTTCTTACACTGAAAACTGTGGCACTCCCATTTAGAGCTGGTTACAAAGCTCGGCCTGGTGATCGCTTGAACAATAGCTTTTCTCCTGTGTGAGCACGGCGCTACAGTACATAATGCACTGGAAAAATAAAAAAACGGCAGCGAGCATGAAGGGTGTCAAAGGGTGCCTTCAACTGGTTCTCTATGCTGCTTAGGTAACAGGTGACAGTCAAGCTGGGCAGCTTGTTTTCTCCTGGAAATGGACCATGTCACACATCCATCACAGAGAGGTAAGGAAAGGCCAAATCAGCAAGAGAATGTGGGTACCTGCGTCACTGTTTCAAAGTGCATCAGTTTCTGTTTTCAAACTAAAACAGGTCAGTTTGGCTCCAAATGTCTTCAGTTCAGAGACTTCAGAGGGCTGTAATAGTCTGGCTGACAAGGAGTCAAATATTTCGGTTTTACAGCAAAAGTTGTCTGGACAGCCAAAGAGAATTGTGTGCATTGCACGGGTGCAAAGTCAAGTTCATCGCTGATCTGTGTTTGTGTTTTTCTTCAAACAGAAAGAAACCGAAACAAAACAAAGCTCCAGGTCATTTCCTTTTGTCAAGACTGATCATGTTTGCTTTGTTACGCTGAAGAACATTTCTAGAAGTTTCGTAGTTTCTTGTACGTCTGTCAGATAAACCTGTGAGTCAATCACACGCAGGATGTGCAATTTAAGGACATCTTGTTGAGGTCGACCTCCGAAGCGCCCGGCTGCCAGTGTTACATAACTCTGTCCACATGAATATGACACAAGGCCTGGCTGTGAGTACAGGTAGAGACACTTACCGCCATCACAAGCTCAAAGGGATGCTTGTACACCCGCACAGGTGACTGGTACTTCTGCACCATGATGGGGATTACAGTAACACCAACAACCTGAACGAGGGGGGAAAAAAATGAATGAAATCAAATTAACACAGAAAGACACAATGTGTAATCTGAGGTCAAAGTGTGCAATGCATTTCATTTCCTCTTGACCATGAAGTGAGTCCCAAAATGTGAAGCTGCAGGTGTCGAAGTATGGATCAAGCTCTTTCATGATAGATAAAGATTGCCTCTGCCTGCCAGCACCTGCGTTTGAGTATATTGCTTTTCCTTCTTTTCTCGATCCTTCCTTATATCGTTTCCTCAGATGTACACCTCCCTCTGGACAAAAGCATCGTCTGAATGGAAATTGTCGAAGTGTAGAATACTAAGAGTGGGTTTTCTCTGACTGATTGAATCACGCCGTGAGTTTGTGGGAGTGTGTTATGTGTTTATATGTTGGCAAGCAGCCATGTAAACTAGAGACATGCAGAACAGTGATAGGCTGCAGAGGGGAATTCTCCTGAGCCGTGACCGGGCCGTGCTCCATTGATCAATGGATGCAGCATTTCCCGCTCATTTGTCCAACAGAGGCTTTACCACTGCAAACTATCAGGGATATGCATCAGCATTGTCCTATTGATTGTCTCTGCAAAACTGAAGTCTTTAACTACACTCTACAGCACATGATAATAAAAAAATGCATTTTATTATTTCTAATCTCACACGTCTTGTTGTGGAGGCTATAGAGACGATGTAAAACATGACATGAAGGGATTCTTTTAGTCATTTTAACAATGCACATTTGTTATATTTGACCCCATACACAATGCGTTGATAAGAAATATGCTAAATCCAAACATATCTCAACGAAGAGCAGAGGACATCTTGAACTTCATGTTCATGCTCACACACGTCTGTAACTCCTGATGGGAATGTGGCAGCATGGAGGGGAGTGACAAGTGAGCTGAGGTCCCAGCACTACTGCTTACAGAGGGATCAAGGAGGGCAGGCTAATTTTAAACAGGCTAAGAGGACACACATTACACAAACAGGTCGTTACAGAAAGGCTCTCTAAACGACACACCAAGCACTGCTACTACAGTATATAATAATTACCGTCATGCTTCAGGATCTGTCAGCAACTTAAGAGACACGTCAAAATGTCATTACTTCACAGACTGCGTTCTTGTTACTTACGAGACTTCAGGTTACACAGTTAAAAACACAATACTTTCATTTCTGAGATGTAAGCGAGCTTTCTGTATTGTGAATGTTTTGTTTCGATGTCTGATCATTTGGCTCTGAGCTTCGTGAGAGAATACTGTGCTGTTATCACAACACACACACACACACACACACACACACACACACACACACACACACACACACACACAGTAAAATACACGTATTTATCGCTGTTCAAAAGTAAGTGTGACTTCAACATTTAACACGCTGACTTCTTCATATTGGCTCAATGTTACATGACAACAGAACAGGCTAACCGTGACTAGCCCGCAAGCTAGCGCTAACTTTACAGAACGCTGTTAAGTTAACATACATTTTATGTTTTGCTTACCGTTGATTAAAGTACGAACTATTTTAGGGCTCCTTTCCAAATGTCAGCGGCTGTGTCTTCTGAAAGGGTTATCCGAGTAAACTCTTGCCATTCCCCTGCTGGGTTCTTCACTTCGCCGGGTCCGGGCAGTGAATGAAGACAGGAGCTAACAGTGGTTAGCTTTATAGAGGAAGCTAACCATTGAGCTACAGTTAGCCGTGTAGTTGATCCCGGGGCTGACCGGCAGATTAAGGACGGTAAAATAGATCCTCTCGACGGACCCACACCGACTGATAAACGATCCTGGGACTGATGAAGCGTCGGCACAGGACGTCAGTAAAGTCTCTCTGTCCTCTCAGGCATGCCTCTTGTGATGATGCCGAGGCTCCTCCCCGTTTTTAAACTCAGTTTTTTTCCATCTCTCAAGCAGTGCAGCGTTCATAAAGATCTGCAGGACTAACACCAGAGAGCCATCATCACCTCTCACATACAAACACAATCATTTAGTACAAAACTAAAGTAGATCTAAATTAGGTTTTTTTTTGGCCAGAGTGGCCCAAATGTGGATGTGACTTTTGCAAGGTTAGACATTTCTGAGAGGCGTAGGCCTAAATCATATCCACTTAAAGAACTGAATTGAAGTTTGATACAGATTTTAAAGTCCTGAGGCTATAGGTGTTTGATTTAAATAAAATAAAGTGGCAATAGACAAAACTCCCATAGGCTTTTTCTTTAAAGATTGAAAGAGATCTTTATAAGTCACTGTAACTAAAGATGTGTTACAACAAATACCACAAAAGCTGCTTTTGCAACAGAATCCTAATGTTGTTTTGCACATCAGTCTTGCATAACACTGAGTAAAAAGAACCTTTGGATAATGGCATCTGGAGTGGCCAATCTGATTGTTGGGGCGCAATGTATTACACCCTCAAATAACAACCCTGGTCATTAAACCAGGTACACACCGCAGGTCTGAGCATGAACAAATGTGGTTGTGGTGGGTGATCAAAGACCTTGATACTTAAAGGGTAAATCCAGAGAACTTGAATGCAGGTGCAAGACTGAAAAAAACACAACTTTTTTTAATGTGTTGTGGTCTAAATAAAGGCAGAAGAGTCCATGATATTTAATATTTCAGATCCAAGACAGAGAAAAGCAAAAAACAACAACAAACATTTCAATAAATGCCACACAATATCCCTTATTATCGCACTGTTGCTGTTTTATGATTATAAAGTTAAATCTAATGGTTTTACGAAGGTGTGAAAAAACTGAAAATTCAATAAAACAGCGAGTGTCAGACTGTGCTGAGAGCTACAAACTAAAGAGGGCAGATTTGTCCCTCTACAGCTTGTTTTTATAATGAACTACTATGGGGAACTTTTAATTTGGGACGATCTTCACGACCCTTAAGGACAAAGAGGTGTGTTATATTTCTTTGCTGATCATGTCCTTGTTGAGTTTTTGTAGTTAACGTATTTGTACATTTTTAATTTTAGTAAGAAGTTTGGGCTTAACAACTGATTAGGTCATGAAAAATAATGGGTGACCCCAAAGACACACCCCTCCACTTTTTAGATGATAGAACGTGATGTGTCTTATGCAGGTGTATATATTTCCCCACTCTCAAAAACTTGACACAAGAAACAAAAGCATTGTGTAAATGAAGCCAGTGTTAGACCTCTTTGGCCACATATAATCTGTGATGGTGTTACAGTATCAGTGACATGTTCAACACAAGCATGTGGTCCTTCATTAAAACAAACAAACGGAAATGAAAGAAGTGCAAACACGTCATTAAATCAGGCATTAATAATACGCATATGACAGCATCTAATATTTGCACAAATTAGTTTGACGTCATACTAATATAAGTCATTTCAACTTTATTTGTTCTGTTGATGCATAAATACGTCTGGTCTTTGCTCCCTTCTCTGATCTTCTGTTTAGTTCTCAGAGTTAAATACTCACATCCTAATTATGTAAGAGGTTTAGCAGCGATGTCAGTGGATGATAGCATTACGGGGATTGTGTTGAAAGGGCAGGCTAGTTGAGCGTGCACAAACAGTAAGGTCTGCCACCACAGCAACCCTTTAAGAACAATAGCAGTTACTTAAAAAAAGGAAGACATGTTATTATATGGTTACATAATGTCTGGACTTCATTGTGAAAACAAAGTCTTACTCACGAAAATAGGATGTGTTAGTACACATCACCACGGCCAATGCAAAAGGTCATCATTTTTTGTTAATGTTGTTGGTACAGCATGGGTGGGTTCATGTGCAAGGTGTGCTCAAGGAAAATCTTATGTAACATTATTACATGTTTATTTACAGTGATAGATGTTCTTGCTCTGATTCTGGCAAATAGAGAAATAATGTGTGTGCTATAAACTGAAGCATTCTCAATCGATCCTTCTTCCATCACTCTGTTTGGAAGAGGACTTGTCTTCAGCGCACTTGGGTAATATGGATAGGTTTTTTTACAAGTTGTCATACTGTAGCCTACATTTAGATACTTCTGAATAGCATAGTTGCATGAAAAAAAAAAAGATCTAATTAGCAATTTGGGAACATTTAAAATGGATGTGCTGTGCCCTCTAATGGACAATGATTGCAGTTACATTAAAGCGCCACATGCACACACAAAGATGAAGATGTTTTTTTTTGTTGAAGAGATGTTTTACTGACCAGCAGCTGAAAAAATATCCAGTTAACCATTATGTCTAAATAAAGAGAAAAAAAAGCAAGCAGCTGTGTGCAAATTGATAGGAACATTTAAGTGCCATTATCAATACTAACAGGCAGCCACCAGAGGGCGCAGGTGAAATTGAGAAAATCCATTATAGTTGTCAACTAATTGTACACATAATTTAATTTATTCATTGGCTTTGTGTCATTTGAGGCTAATTATCAGGTTCCTAAAAAATCTTAAGGGACAGACTTTGTTGAAAAGGTTGGCAGTCCCATTTGAACGTCCACATAATATATACTGCTTTGGACTCAGTAGCTTGCTGTACATTTGTAATTTACAATGAGCCAACAGCTGACATTAATGGTGATCTCTTGCCCCAGTGAAAGATATATCCTGCAGGTGCGTACAAGCAGAGAGACGCATGAGCACAGGAAGTGGTTTTCTGAGTCTGACAAACAGACCTCAGCAGGAAGTGAAGCCACGCTTTGACAGGAAGCTGATCTTAACAGTCAACAGTCCATACTCCCACAGGTAGCGGATGACAATTGTATACTTTATTGCATTTAATTATTTCATATCAACATGCAATTTTGATTAATAATAGAAGACAGAGGAGTAAAATAAACGTGTTTGAACTATAGCTGCTTCCCTGTTCTTTTCACTTAAACATTTTAATTATCTCAGAATCAAAAAACACATTCACACTCATACTGTGATTGTGACTCAATGTCTTACAGACGAGCAGGTTTCATTTGAGGTAAAGGTGGAGGTGATAGATATCTGGAGAAGGCTGTAATCAAATCTCATTAAAAAAGAAAAGACAATGAGTGAATGCTTAAGAGAGTTTCATGAAGAGGAGAACCTGAACCAGGACATGAAGAAGGAGGGGAGAGTTACAGTAAATACAGAATAGAGAAGAAAAAAAATCTCTAAATAGGTGAACTTCTCTGTGCTATTTAATGAGGAAGAAAGCCGCCCATGAAGGAAGATGAAAGCTGCGGCAAAAGCAACCACAGCCAGAGTAGTTGACTTGTTGTTGCCAGATTACGTTCTGCAGGGCAGGAAACAAGAAAAGCAGTGAGATAGAACTAGAGGAGGTACAGACTACTCTGTCATCCTCAGCTCTCAAAACCATCTCCAAGAGAGCAATAGGGTCTCTTATGAAGGCTTTGATGCATTTAGTTTGATGCATGTTTGAGGGGAAAGACAAATCTCGATAGCAACGCAACCTTGAAACCTGAGAATGGGCACTGAGGGGAATGATTTAGATCTTGCGGCTCAACAGCCAACAAAGGAGCAGAAATCATCAGAGATGGAAATAGAATCTCCTGTGGATCCTCCTGAGGGCCAAACATCTGACTCCACAGACACCCTCAACACGTACAAGTGGCACACAGGATCCAAAGGAACACTCAATGAGGTAAGAGAAGAAGCTGAAGGAGCAGCAGCTTCTTCCACATCCACGCTCGATAAGATTCAGAAGGCCTCAGCCAACAAATGGAGCAAGGTCCAAAACTGGCGTAAGGCTCTAAGCGAGGACATTGGAGACAAAAATGCATCTAGTGGAAAAAGCGGAGAGGGAGCCAAGCCAGAGAAAGGCGGGGGAGGAAATAGAAAGAATCCGTTCAGGAGAGCTCTGTCCGAGCCTCCAGGGTCTCTGTTTACAGCCCTTTCCCCGTCGTCCAGCTCTGCCGGCTCAGCTCAAGCAGCTTCAGCTGCAGCAGAGAGCTCAGGGGTCCCCTCCACTGACCCTTCACAGAAGGGGGGCGGAGGGGCACTCTTTAAAAAGTACCTGAGGACGGTGTCCCAGAAGCTCAAAAGGCCCAAGCTGCAGCATCGGAGTAGCACGTCCAACTTACTGACAGGTAAGAAGAAGTATTTTTTGTCTTAATGTCATCTTTGTGTCTAAGATTGGCCCAAAACTTACAATAATGAAACTTAACATTTCAAACACATCACATTAATTAAAACACTCATAATTATTTTTCAGGTGGATAAATGGTTACAAGATAAATTCAAGGAGGATTTATTGTACAGCATGTAGTAGATCATTCAGTCACAAACATTGAGTAGCTGGAGTACATGTGGCTTTCTTCACTATGACCATCAGTAAAATATATTTCAGCATATAGGGTTGTAGGAGCAAAATATGAGCCAGAGAGAAAGTCAACAAACTTAAATTAAAAAAAGGGGAACACATGTAAAATTCTTTAAAAATTGAATCAGACAGTGTATTTTACGTAAAGGTTTGATCACAACTGTCAACAAATCTGAGCCTGACACTGCAGAACTTTTGTTCTTCATTTATACATTTTTTTCAAAACACTTTGAAAGTGTCATGTTTTCAAGTACACTATTACATAATATATTAGACAGTGTTTTTTTTTAGTACCTTGGTACAGCTGAAGTGCTCAAAGCCTAATTTGAATGGGTGGATTTGAAAGGGAGGGTGGAGCTGTAAAAGGCTTTTATAGCTTGGTCATCATTTAAAGTTAGTGTTAGCTTGGCTTGCAACATGCCTCCATTACTCACAGTCACATGGTTTTTAATTGAGACTCATTTTAGTAAGTCCTTATTAGTACTGAAAAGAAATCAACTGAGTATCTTTGCTAAGCTTAACAGAAATCCCTGAAAAACACAATGAATGCTGCAGTTTATATTTGTACATCATGAGGGAGCAACACCCTGACACATTCCCAGTGTGATCTTTTATTTGACTATAAATGGAACAATTTAAGTCATAATGTTTTCAAAGAAAATTAAAACTAGCTACTTAGACTTATATATTTATTTTATTAGGGGAATGAGGTGTTGTGTTAGTTTAGAGATAGGGCTTTTGTTTCACAAGCTTTCTTGAAAATCTATTGGAAACCAAAGTATCCCCTTTAGCTTCCTCTCTAGTGAGAAAACACTTCAAACCTGATAAATACAAAAACTGTACTTCCTGACAACTGTCTTTATCTTTATTTTTCAGACAAACATGTTGTTTTGTTATAGTAAATATAGGGGAGAGCGGGGTAATGTGATACATTTTTTACATTTGCTCCCCTCCCCCTAAAATGATATATCAGTAAAATTAACACATTTCCCGTTAATTCAGGATGTTTCCTACCTATGGAAATGACCAGAATGTCTTTAGGACAAAGGGTCATAGGAATGTGATTGTTCTTAAAAAAGTGGTTAAAAAATACGCATTTTTAAACAATAAAAGTGTTCCAAAGTAGGCTACTTTAAAAATAAATGCAACACAACATAATGACTCAAAATGTATTAATTAACCTTCACAGTGTGGGTATCAGAACAACTGGTGTCTAGGGATCAGCATGTAGGGCGATCAACACCATCTAATAGCCTACACAGCCTCTGGGTCAGAACATGCCCCCAGTATGAGCTGGTTCTGATGTATAAGTCAGAACCAGCTTGTACAGTATTTGGCCCAGAACATAGGACCATCAGAACCTGTTAGGTTAGCCTTGGACTCAACAGACACAGACGAGACCCACCTGGATGACATGAGCCTCATACTCTGCAGACAGACAATGTCTCACTTTACCCCGTAGGATTTGTCTCACTTTACCCCATAGCCACTTTTTTTAGAAAGAACAAGCTCTCTAGCAATTCATTAAAGTTGTTCTACCTGAAGCTATTTGCTATGGCGCAACACTTAATAATGTTCTCAGCAAGAAAATGTACTTTTACATGTGAAAAACACATTTTTGTGGAAAAAACATACTTATCAGTGCACCAGCTCCAACTTCTTCTAACTGGCAAGTGTGGATTGGCAGGGACTAGAAAATATAATGGTCACATGACTAAAACTGTCTTCTGGTGCCTAGATACAGGGGGTGTCTTACATTGTCTGCTGTCCCACATTACCCCGCTCTCCCTAGTATAACTCTTAATTTCACTTAGTGTTTACTAGAATCCTACCCTTACATTGTAACACCTCTATTTTGATTGTTATAACAACGGCTGTTTACATCCAGTTTGTTGTTTAAATCAAACTCAAAAGGAGGCACAGTAAAGGTAAAAAGTAGCGTACAACTGGCTGACATGCTGTTAAGATGTGTAAAGAATATGATGACAGAGAACCACAGGATGTGTACAGCTCATGCTGGTGTGTCATGAAAAGAGAGCGATAACATCAGAAGCTCCGGTAACTTGAATAAGGGGAGGGGTCAAGTGCAGGGGAGGATAATTATGCCATGATTACCCCCCAAAAAACAAACAAACAAACAAACAAAACAAAACAAAGGCTGGTGCATTCTTGCAATTATGCTTGTGCAATATTTATATTCTTGTAGACAAATGTTTTTTACAGAAAGGCAAATTATACATGATACGTTTTGATGAGTGTCTTTTCTGTTCCTGTATGGATTGGAAAAATAACAATTCTCTGTACACTGGGAACAAACTCATTTCACTGTTTGTTTATGAGTTTATATGGTTGTTTTGCAGACGGGGGTGAACCAGTACCCACCAGCTGTGCTCTCCCAAGACTACAATGGGCCCCCCCGCAGGAAGTTCCCTTATGGGACATTACCAACTGTATGCTGGAAGATGGGCAAATTATCATTTCTCCTGAGGAAGAGGTAAAATAAGTACATACCCATCAATCACCAACTCACATGGTTGACTAATAATCTATTACAGCTGCAGATACATTGGACATATTATAAACTAAATACAATACATTCTGTTTATTGCTGAGGTCTGTTTTCTGAAAGATTGTAAAAAAAATAATAATAATAATAACAAAATGTGTCATTCATTCTCAGCCAACGATGTGGACACGTAACCGCGTAAGCAGCTGCCTGTCTAATCTCAGCATGCAAAACCTTGTAGATCTCGACACAGGTGAATACATCAGTCAGACACACACATGCACACATGCACACACATGTGCAAAATTCATTTTTGATAAAATGCAGTAAAGAAAACTGCACTGGAATAACAGATATCAACAGTTAACAGTAGCAGTCTGCAAACAGCCAGAGAGGAAATTGCCAAACATTGTTTATGCCTTAGAGTCACTGTCAAATTGCTTCCGCTATGTATTTTGGGGAAGATAATATCAAGCTTCGTTGAACTAACAGCAGAGTGAACATTTGGAGTGGGGGGCAGAGGTCTTAGTATCTGCTTCCATTCAACGCTTAAGTTTGGCTTAGATGAAGCTCTGTGGACCTTATTAATTTGACTTTGAGTTTGGCTGGATCTGCTTGGTGTCATCATCATCATATTTTTATGAGAGAGAGACTAAATGATGGGCTTTAGACGCTGGATTGTTTGTGGAGGGGCTTTGGGTAAGCAAAAGAAATTAAACTTTTCCTCCTGAAAAACATATACTGTATCTTTAATGGCTTTACTTTGTGGCTACGAGGTTAGAAATAATGGCTTATTTCAAACTTTGGGTTCCAATTGAGAACATGTGCCAGAGACGTACACTCATTTAGTTAATTTTACATAGATGTCTGCAGTTCCAGATAAAACCCACTTCCTGAAGAATCTGATCTGATTGTATTTGCTAATGTTACAGACATGAGAATCTTTTTTAAATCTTTTTTTACAGATTTTAAATAATCTGTTTAAGGTGGAGATAATGTAGAAATAAAGTGAAAACACTGACCTTTAATTTAAATGAAAGTTTTTAGAAAAGAATTACAAGTAAGGAGGTAAAAATATAACATTTAGCTTTTCTAATTTTTGCCTGGAAACAAATTCAAAATAAAATGAGTGTGAAACACAAATTGGTGAGACATTGTATAATAAATAATATTTTTGAACATTTCCACGTGATAGAATATTGAAAAAGCTGGAACTTAAAAATGATGTTTGGTGTAGTTTCCTACAATAAAATTACCCCTTCTTACTCTCAGAATGTCGTCCTGACCCCCATGTGTCAGAGGGGCCTCGACCAAAGAACCAAGACGGTGGCGTGAGGGTGAGTATTTTATTCAAAAGAGATTCTAATCTTTCTGCTACCCGTGCATTTCCTGTTGATGGAAGGCATATACAACATGCGTCCTTTTTTTACTCCTAGGCACTGATCAAGCGACGTCTAGAGAACAGGGCCAAGAAAAATAACAACGCCCCACTGAACCAATTTGCCCTAAACAAAGGGAACAGGTAAAAATTACTGTTTGGAAAGGCCGCAGCCAGTGCAGTCCATGACACTAAGACATTTGAACATTCTTTGCTCTTCTTCAGCAAATAAAAACTCAGTGAAATAAAAACTTTAATACTGAGTTAAAATTCATGCAGCGAGTTTAGTTCTAAGTTGATCCCTCAGACAGCAGCAGAGGGTAGTCAGATGGTCTTTGGTTCTGGTAACACAGTGCTTGTTCATAAGGTGACCCTGGAAAATGTAAAGCTTTAGAGCTTACCAGCAAAGTTATTGGCTGGATGTTGTTAGTTGATGTTGAGATTCACTGGACCCTGTTGGTAGGGGTGTTGTCCTAGTCTTCATCCTCATAGCAACCTTGTTACCTTTGCAACATTTTAAGAAATAGAAATAGTTATTAAGAAACATTGTTGGAAAAAACCCCAAAAAACTCTGTGTTGGTGTCTTAACAAACCACAACCATAGGACTTTATAACAACTGGCACTGTGATCACATGGTTTTATTTTTGGAAAGAGAGATTTGTCATATCTGTGAAGATATGTATAAGGCATACAAACATATATACATACTACATATGCCTATGTCTATTTATGCCAACTTCATGCTAGCCATCTGTGAAAGTTCAACATTGTTCTGGTGTCAGGTGGCTGAGGCAATTAGTAACTGAAAAGATGAAATATATATATTTTTTAAAAACCTGGCAACAAGTAATATATTAATCATTTACATTTTTTGAAAGTTTCATACTCTCTTTATTTTGAAGGCACTATGGTTCCCGTGAATCAGTTTCAATTCCTGTCAGTGCAGTGGGGAGTCTAGATCTGAGTTCTGACACCAGCACCGTCATAAGGCCGGTTCACAGCTCCATTCTAGGGGAGAAGTATTGCTTTGAGGTGAGTCGCCGTAAATGATGCTCCTTTTTCCCCCTCACAGGGCATCACACAGTCCCCTCAGTTATGTCTACATAAAACTTCCTAAATCAGTGTCTGACACATCCCTTTTGGTTTCAACGACCTGACAGGTGATAAACTCCGAGAACACCCACTGCTTCGGATGCACATCAGCTGCTGAGCGTGACCGTTGGATTGAAGACCTGAGACGAGCTGCCCAGCCAAATAAGGTAAGCTATTAGCCATTCATATCACATATATTGGTAATTAAAAAATGAAATGTTGAAAAAAGTTAAATATGTCATTGTTCACAGGATAACATTGAACGCACAGAGAACTCCCTCAGTTTGTGGGTAAATGAAGCAAAGGATTTGCCACCCAAAAGAAGTTATTACTGTGAGGTTCATTTGGATGGGACCCTGTTTGCCCGCACCAGCACCCGAGCTGTGGGTAAGCCATGTTACAACTCAAGCCTTGCTGGAGACAGCTCTACCGGCTCTTCAGGAGCCCTTGGTGCCAGTGGAGGTGCGGCTGGAGGATGTCAGTTATTCTGGGGCGAGTTCTTTGAGCTAGACAATCTACCCTGTGTCTCCCAAATCACCCTGCACCTCTTCCGCGAAGAAGACCCGAAGAAAAAGCGCCATTCTCGAGAGGAGTCCAGCCTTCATCCACTGGGGAATGTGACCATACCTTTAGCTGAGATCCGCGGAAGGGCATACCAGGAGAAATGGTATCCCATCACTCCATACAAACCCTCAGGCACAGCAGGAGGCAAAGAACTGCTGGGGCCACAGGCTTCACTCCGCATCAAGGCCCGTTTCCAGAATTTGCAAGTGCTACCCATGGAGAAATATAAAGAATTTGCCGAGTATGTTACAGTGCATTATGTTGAAATGTGCAGAAACCTAGAGCCACTTCTCAATGTGAAGGAGAAGGAAGAGTTGGCCGGAGCTCTGGTCCATGTACTGCAGAGTATTGGCAAAGCAAAGGTAGAAAATGAGTCTTTTGTTAACATTAATGTCAAACCCATCAATTTAAAATTTAAACATAATCTCACTGTACAACAACAGTTATTAAATGAAGGTATTTAAATGTCTTTGTTTCAGGAGTTCCTGGTTGATTTGGGAAGTGCGGAGGTGGAGCGTCTTGGAGAGAAGGAGGCACTGATCTTCAGAGAGAACACACTGGCTACTAAAGCTATCGATGATTACATGAAGCTGGTTGGCCAGAAGTACCTTATTGGTACACTAGGTAGGGTAGTTCACTTGTTATGGTGGTTTCGTGATATCTATATTGGCTGGTGCTTTAATCTCTCTGTGCTCTTATTTTCAATGAAGGGGACTTTATCAACCGTCTTTACGCCTCGGGGGACAACTGTGAAGTTGACCCTCGTAAATGTCCTGCTTTGGAACTGGCGAACAACCAGAAGCACTTGATGGATACCTGTGAGGAGGTGGTGCAAAAGATTGTTGAGATCCATGGGTGAGAGAAGCGAGAACGTTAGGCCATTTGTTTTGAGCTGATGAAAGAGTCAAATTTCCATGATATCTAATTTATTTTTACCCTCAGATCCTTTCCTGAAGAGCTAAACAAGATCTTCTCCAGCTGGGTAGAGCTGTGTGAAGACCAGGGTCGACCAGAGATTGGTCAGCGACTCATCTCCGCTTCCCTCTTTCTTCGCTTCTTATGCTCGGCTATCCTCAGTCCGTCCCTTTTTGGGCTGATACAGCCTTATCCAGAGACAAACACCTTGCGTACCCTCACCTTAACTGCCAAAGTCATCCAAAATTTGGCAAACTTCACCCTGTGAGTATAGCCTATTTGCGACAAAATAGATACTGCAGTGTGCATTTATACCTGCGCAAAACATCTGTTGACATTATGCAAAACAGGTGCTCCTCCATTGAGTTAATGCATCATTTTGCTCTTATGCAGGTTTGGAGAGAAGGAGGAATACATGCTGTTTATGAATGAATTCCTGCAGCAGCACTGGGATGGAATGAGGAGCTTTCTTCAAACTGTTTCAAGTTCAGACCCTGAAATCCAAATGACTTCCTTTGATGGGTATGTGGACCTGCCACTGCGCTTGGCTGTGCTGCACGGCCTGCTGGTGGACATCATCTATCAGAAAAACCAGGTAGGACAGATTAACAGAACTTGTTTAGTTGCTTTTTCTTAAGCTTTGACTGACTTGGAATATCAAACTATTCAGCACATCGTAAACAGTGTTTCTATGTTTACGAATCAGTCTGGAAATTCACATGTGATAAATACACTTCAACCGTTTTGTCCAGCATGTTTACTGTCCGCATTAGAGGGTAAAAGTGTTTCAAGCATGTGTGTCCATTTCTCCTTAAATGATCCAATCTGAATAATGAGCTATGGGCTACAGTCTGATTCAGAGACAATCCATTAAAATATAGTAAGACCCACGATCTGATGTAGTTGGATGCAAGTTCCTAATTAAATTAAATCTGCTCTAATAGGATAACAATTACCATGCTATTTTGTTACAATAATAATAGTTTTTATTTATTTATTTTATTTTTGTCCTCTTATAATTTTATTGTTTATGAAACATATGAATGAATTTCTTCCCCGTTATCTTCAGGCACTGGTTTTTTTGCCACTCACTCTGTGTTTGACAACTTTTCATTTTTGGCATGCAGATGTTGGCAATTTTTTGTCTTTTTGATATCTTGTAAAGGGATTAAAACGTATTAACGAAAGCCATCACTGCCAAGTACAGTACAGAACATGATAAGGTTGTAAACCCCAGAAATACAACAGGCCACAGATGCTGTGATAATAATAGACTTCACTAAGTTGTGGCTTAAAAATTTAAAAAAATAAATAAATAATAAAGCAGCTGCTTTTTTGCCTAGCACAGTATTTCCCCTGCCATCTCATTAGGTGAGATTTGTCTCCCTTTTCTACAAAGCCTTCTGGCAGAATTTTCCGAAAGTTTTTCTGTCCTTGCCATTAAAGATCACATTATATTATATATTATATTATATTATAGTTCTTTTCAACATCTTTACTAAGTCTCAAGGCCCCAAAACACGTCATTGACATTTCTGATTAAATCCACTCTGATCCTGTATTTTAGCAAACAAACCCCTCTATATTAGCCCTGCTCAGAACAGACTGTTTCTGTGTCTGCAGCTTTAAATGCAAATGAGCTATGTCTGATCACGCCCCTCTCTGGAAGGGCTTTTTTTGCATTATGCCCAAATGTTTGCATGTAGAAGGCAGACTCAGATGGCAGCAAAAAAAAATCATATAGTTGTTGTCACTCATCTGGGCAAGGGGTGATTGCCCTTTGTGATGTCATGAAGGGACAATCTCCAAACAGCCTGTTTAAGCACACATTTTCTGAAAAGTGGAGCAGGCAAAAGACAGAGAATATACTTTTTTGGGGCATTTGTAGACAGGCTATAGGGACACAAATCAGTGTTTGGAAGTGTATTTTATATTGTATGCATAATGTTATCTTTAAGCCTGAATATCTAATTGGGGAAGGCAATTACAGAGCTGCAGTCTGATGGAAATGTGACAAAAAGTGTCAGATCACGGCTCTGATCAAGACAGTGCTGGATAAGACCTAACATAAAAATAATTTTGTTCCCCAGGACACAATTGACAAGCTGCATCCTCTGCCTTCAATTCTGAACCAGATATCAGAGTCATTAGGTCCTGAAACACAGAGGATTATAGTTAGCAGGTATGTTTAATATCTACATCCCTCATTATAGGTCCCTCGCAACATGTTAGGGACTATGAACTTGTACATCATGATGTTCATGTTATTTAAGCAGACGCTTTCTTGCAGCAAGCCGGAGTACATCCCTCCTAAATACTTGGACAAGTACAGCCCACACAAATCATCTTTTCAGCAGCTTCCTGCAGACTCCAAAGGCCAAGACAGGTGTGGCAGTTTTTTTTAAAATTCAAGACAATACATGTTGTCAGGGATTTTCCTGAACAATTTTAAAATATTTAGACTATCCTATGCATCATGTGCAAAAAAAAAAGATCCATTATGTTTTGATGGAAAAGTTCTTTCAAAAAGTAGTTCATCATACTTGTTGAAATCAGTGTTTGACATTTACTGTATCTTGAAATCAGGATATATTTATTCAAAAAGATGCAGTATGTTTCGATGTTTTAAGACTTTTTACATGCCATTTTTTTTATGCATGTCACCGACATTATTGACACATTAATTCATGTATTTAGCAGGGATGTCAGGACTCAGCAGAGTGGGAGAGGGAGAATGCCAGTAAAGAGAACTCAGAGTGCACCACACAGACCCGCCCACAAGAGACATGCCTTAAAGAGGCAGACAAGTACTGAAAATTTGCCAACGTCTGACAATGAACCAGAGATGGAGACCAACCAGCCACGTATTTCAAAACCAAATACTGTAAGTTAAAAGAGGAACCATGAGCCTAGTTTGTCTCTTTTAGTCCATAAGATTTTGCCACTGCAATAAATCTGTCACCATTTTGGGGAGGATACCTGAAAATATAGCATTTCTTAATCAATAACTTCTAATTTTGAGATATAAGTTGACACACTGATAATATTATTTTGTATTGTTAATCAGAGGGAGTCATGTTGAAAATATGTTATTCTGTTTCAGAGTGCCAGTATCAAACGTCCACATGCACCAGTTCCCTGGATCAAAGACAATAACAGGGAGTCAAGTGTGATGAAGACTGAAAACGAGCATTTCAACCTCCTGGATAGGGTATCTAAACTCCTTCTTACTGAAACGACAAAATCCTGCCTGCATATCATTTTTACTTTTCATGACATGTCACATTTTAATCCAAACACCAGCATGCTCAAGAGCTGTCAGAGCTCCGTCTGGGGATAGAGCAAGTTACAGAGCGTGAGCTGGACATGGCAAAGCGCTTGGAGGACTTCATAATCCAAAGCCAGGACCAGAATGCAATGCTGCAGGAAGAGGTGAATGAGCTGCGTAATATGCTGGCTGTACGAGAAGAGCAGCTTGCTAGTGCCACCTTCAGGTAAGAAACTGCAGTTATATATCCTGATGTTTATTTGTTAGCAAATAATCAATGTTTTGAAATAAGTATTCTGTTATTATGTATGAGCTTCACATCTATTTGTGTGTGTCAAAGACTCGGTGTGATTGAGGAGGAGAGGGAGGAAGATGAGAGGAAGCTGGGCGTTGCAATTGCTGCTGCTGAGCGAATGAATACACTGGTAAGTAATTCATCTTTCATAAAGAAATAGTTAATTTACACAGTAAAACTAGAAATATTTTTGCAGTTTCATGTGAAAAGTAATTTTTCTTCAAAGTTCAAAAACAAAAATGTTGTTTCTGGATCAGTGTCCCATACAGTTATGTATGATCCTTTAAATTATTGACGGGAAAAAATATGGACAACAATGAAAAACCTATGAGCTAAATTCATTATATAGAGTTCATGTCCTCAGCAGAATTTATGCACATTTTGCATAATAATAAAACTACTATGGAGGTATATTGTCAGCAAACTTTCATTGACAGTATTAAGCTGTTCTGTGGCGATTCTTTAATCTGTTAGGACCCTGAACAAAAATTCACAGAGGGGCCCCTCCATCCAGCTTTCCCGGACACGAACAAAAGATTGCCAAAAATCACAATGATTTTTAATAATAATAAACTGAAAAAATAAATATCATGAAAAACATTTAATTTTCTCTGTGACTCTAATCAGGCTTTTCACAGCAGTAATGCATGCCATGCTCAGCAGCACAAGAAGGCGGAATGTTATGAGATAGGGCCCCCTGGAGGTTTCTGACTGTCATTGCAAACTTTGCACATTTTGAGCCACTGCAGTGGTTCAAAGTTTGTCAGCTCTCAGGAGCCCCCTACTGGCCTAGCAGCATCACCTCTGCAGCACTGGTGTTAAATATCAAAAGTAATCTTACAGGAATGACATAAACATGTCTGTTTTCTATGTGCTTACAGGAGGAACAGTTTGCAGGCCTGATGAAGGACCTCCACCAGCTCAGTGAGGCCTACAACAGTGGCCAAAACAACACACAGCATCCTGAAAAACCACACATCAACAGCAACTGAACCTTAATGAACTTTAGAGCTGCAGTATCACAGTCTGGATTTAAACTCATAAAGAGTGTTTTCAAAACACTGAAAAGTCTGAAGTCAAAGTTATAGGTTTTTTTGTTGTTGTTGTTGTTGTTGTTGTTGATAAGGTGTAAATCTATGTTGTGAACGTAATTAGACTAGGAGGTCAGATTCTGACTGAGATGAACATAAAGTTGATGTATCTGCCTTTTAGCTTATACTGTATCTCAGGTACAGAAGTGTTTTAGGTGTGAACCTTTTGAAACAATAAATAAAGCATGTCAATAAGCACATTTCTGTGTGTTTTTAAAAACTAACTCACATTTCTTCACCACTATTGTGTGCAATGATAATTATGATGATAGATACAGAATATTTCCCAAAAGAGTAACCATAGAGAAGAAATCAGAAGTAATACACATAAAAATTGGCGGAATATGCTTTTAATAATTTTGGACTTTTTTTCTTTATGAACTAACGACGATTGCTGTTTTGTTCTATTATCTATATTTTAATGTCAGGTCATCTGTTGATGTCTGTCTGTACTATCTTGTGGATGAAATGAGGAAAATATGTTTTAGTTATGACTTTAAACCAAACTCAGAAAAAAGTGTGAAATAAAATGTTTTTTGACGTGGCCCTAATCCTCTTCCGCACTTGGAGAGAGAGAGAGAGAGAGAGAGAGAGAGAGAGAGAGAGAGAGAGAGAGAGAGAGAGAGAGAGAGAGAGAGAGAGAGAAAGAGACAGTCACAGTCACACAGACTCATTCACCGCCCACAGGGACCAAAGCAGGACGGTGAAAGGTGCAAGGAATTATCCCGAGACTAAACGGTAAGATAATGGCAAGTTTAATCCCAAAATGTGTATATTTGACCCCATCGTTTGCTTTTTAGTGTCTGAATAGGCTATAGGCTAAGCTCCACTTGAATATGAAACTCGGTGTCGCGCTAAATGTAAATTGTTAATAACATGTGTTTACATTTACATTACAAAATGCCGATTTTATAGTTTATTATTATCTCTAAATATAAACACCGAATCTTCGGAGTTCCGTCTTTTTGTCAGTGTTTGGTTTGACGTATGACCAAAGTGTTTTTTAGTTTCGGTTTTCTGCTCTTGGCAAGTTAGGTTTCGTTTCTCTCTCACAGCATCACCAGCGCCAGTCATGGCTGAGGCGGACCACAGTCAGTTTTCTCTGATGAGTCTGGAGGAGGAGCTGACCTGTAGCATCTGTCTGAGCCCCTTTGACTGTCCGGTGACCATCCCCTGCGGACACAACTTCTGCCAGGACTGCCTGCTCGCCTCCTGGAAGAACTCCTACAGCTGTCCTCAGTGTCGGACCGTCTTCGCTACAAAACCTGAGTTGAAGAAGAACACCGTCCTCAGCTCTGTTGTGAAGACCTTCAACTTGAGGTCCAACAAAATAGAGAGCAGCCAGGTCATAGAGGAGAGCAAAGAAAAGGAGAAAGAGGCTGTCATATGCTGTGATACATGTATGGAGGCAGAAGCATCCCAGACCTGCCACACCTGCATGGCCTCTTTCTGTGAGGAGCATCTGAGACCTCACCGAGAAAACCCCATTTTCCGCCTCCACCAGCTGAGTAAGCCGGTTGGTGACCTGTTGAGTCGCATCTGTCAGGACCACCACAAGCTGATGGATCTTTTCTGCAGCAAACATGGCTGTCCAATCTGCAGCCTTTGTTTGCAACAGGTCCACAAAGGTTGCCCCTTCATTTCTCCTGAGGAGCAGAGGAACCAGAAAGAGGTGTTTATCAGTACATGCATGAGCAACCTTCAGGAAAAGTTCACGAAAATAAAATACAGAAACAAATATCTAAAGCTTTTATGTACGAATTAACAGTCAATTAAGTTGATTATTAATTACTTTTTGAATCTATTGCCCTCAATGTAATCCATGGGGATCTGGTGGGACTATATCCCTTGTAGAAAATTATAAATGAGACATTTTGCATAGAGGAAGTGTTAATACAACATTGTGAAGAACAGAGAAGTTGTTGGGTTTTTTTTTGCTTTGTTTACCAGATGGTAACGTGGTTGTGATTGATAGAAGTGTAGCAAAACATTTACAAATGTGTGTCTCAATCCGTGTGTCTGGAATGAGTTTGTGTACAGATGCACACACAGAAACATTTACACACACACACACACACACACACACACACACACACACACACACACAGAGATCTGTGCACGCACACACAGAACTGATGACAAACACAGACTGACATACAAATTTGTAAATATTTGGCTACACTTCGACCCCAATTCTTTCAAAAGTTAAACCCACCTCTGAAGCTGTTTTACGATCATTAGCATCATCAATCAAACATTGTTTTAATCGCTAGGCAGACATTTAAGATACTCAATGAACTATGTGTCTGTCTGAACTGGCTACTAATTCTGTTCCTCTGCTTGTAGTCTGACCTGAGACGCAACTTGCCGATACTGGACGGGAAGATTACAAAGAACGAGACTGTTTTGTCTCAAATGACGGACATGCAGCAAAAGCTGAAGGTAAATCTGTTCATTTTAATCGGCTGCTGTTCAAATGAGCTCAAGTTTATGGAGATGGTCTGAATTTGTACGCATGCCAGGGGTCTCATATGCACAAAACGGGGCCTGAAACTGGCGTAAGCCATTTCCCACGCAAAGTCTGTGATCTATAAAAACAAAACTGATCGCTAATATCCTACAGTGCGGGAAACCTGCTGACTGATATATGAAGAAACCAGTGTGGGTCCCGTTAACAAGCAAACATTGCAGATAAACTTGTGTGTAATGAAGAACGGTGAAGGTTTTGGTGCTGTAGGAGAAGTGTTGTCATTCTCTTACTTTTTTTTTTTTTTTTACATTTTTGGCCCTGCTGCTCCAGCAAACTCACGATTATGTGCTTTCTTCATTTCATTCACAAGCTCCTCCGTTTCTGGGTGACAACGTTTATTTTCTTCGTCTAACTTAAGGTTTTAGCCGCGATCCAACACTGGAAACCTTTGATCTGTCGCCTCGTTTGGACGCATTGTCATCCGCGAGCTGCTTTGCATTGATCGTTTATGGTTGCGTGTGGGCGTGTAGAGGGCTAATCTATGCGCATCTACTTCCAGGTGGATTGTGTTTAAAAAGGAAACATTTCAGGCAGGTGTGCGTACAAACACTTTTATAAATCTGAGTTATTTTGTGCGTACTCCATGTCTGAGTTTTTGGCATACGTACATTTTTAGTATGGCTTCAATTCACTGTTTTATAAATGAGACCCCTGGTATTTACCTTCCTTACTCCCTCCTGATCTATAAATAAAACCCCTAATGTTTCTCCTTTAGGATTCAGCAACCAACAGGAGGAAATCTCTGGTAGCTGAGTATCAGCAGATGCGGGATATGTTGGCCAGAGAGGAGCAGAACGCTCTATTAGCGGTGGACCAAGAGCTGGAGAGCGGGCAGACCAAAATTATGGTTTGGAAGAAGAAGTTCGCTGACAACATTGATAGTTTGAGCAAGGCGAAAGAAGATATCCACAGTCTGCTGAGTCAGTCCCAAACTCAGGCCTTCCTACAGGTGAGAGCAGCGTTCATCAAGTTTGTAAATTAAATGTCGGGGAAACAAAATCTGCTCTGCTGTTTGGTAAAATGCCTTTGACGCTCTGCACAGGTACGAAATTACTGTGCGGAAACAACACTGTGATACCAAATTATGATTGAAGTGTACTGACTTAAGTTACACCGTCATTCTGTGGCAAGATGTGATGGATCTAAACTGCAACTTGAATTGTTGGTGGAAGTATTAAGCTGTGGGCTGTGATTCCAATTTCCTCTTATACACCCTTCAGTCTAAAAAGTCAAATATATTTCCACAATTTCTTTTCAAACCGAAAAATGAACACTCTTGTTTTTCTCCCCAGGCTTCATTTGCCCTGCCCAAATCTGCTAACTTTGAACCGCACATCCCTAAAATCAACCTGGACTCCAAGAAGGTGACAGCGTCTCAGACCTTTGCTGCTGACCTGAAGCAGTATCTGACTGACATCCTCAAACAGCCAATCGAGACCCGAGTAGTGACACCAAAAGCAGGTGACTGACTGCGCAGAGAGTGGGAGAATTCTTTCCTGGAGATGTTTTATGAAAGTATTTTAAAGACTGTGTCTCATTTTGTTTCCAGAACTGAACGCAGCTACTGTTGAGTCTGGTGAGTTGAACTTTGAAGTTATGAGTATTAAAAAATCTGATCTTCAAGGACAACTTTGGATCAAAGTAGAGCGTGTTGTCCACTAAATGCAGGAAATCTGCAGCTCTACTTTTTCACATGTTGGTAGTGTTCAAAGTCAACACTGCCAACATTGTTTTCAATGATAGCATTAGCTGTGTTTTCAGTTTCCACTAAGGGAACTTTCCACTGAAACAAGACACCTTAAAACCGAGCTGATTATGTAATAGTTGTTTGTTTGAAAACGTCAGGGCCCTGTGTAGCAATTAAGAACTTTTTATTAAAACCACTATCAACAACAGTACAACTTAAATTCCCTCCATGCTTGTTGTTGTTACATCTTTGCTCTCTGTATTTTCATTAATTGTGTGTAGTTGTGATGATAAATCATTTGTTAACAAGGATGTAGTTATTTCATATACCATTTAACTATGGTGGGAAAGCAGACAACAATATTTCTCCTAAAAACTGGTACCCAGGTACTTTGAGTGGAAACCTGAAAATAATAGCTTTCTGTCATCAGGGTGTGTAAATGGGGGAAATAGGGGATAATAGTCTACATAAATCCTCTTCTTCTACAATTCACAGATAAGAAAGAAGTTCCTGCTTTCGGACCTGCAAGTTCTGGATCTCAGTCAGAAGCTGGTATGCCCCTCTCTATAAATCTTCAGCGACAAAAGAAAGACATCCACATAGATAACACAGCTGCACTGAAGAGTATCATAAACTCTTGGTTTTAAAACCAAGAGAAACTCCAAAGTCAGCCTGTGCAATGTTAAAATTGCTTCTACGTGTATAGGGTGATATATGCAGAACAAGTGCTCGGAAGGGTTGAAACTTACCGTAATTGAACACAAATGACAAGCCAAATGTCCCATTATATGTTTTGCCTGTCAGATCCTCAGAAGCAGAAGAGAAAGCCCAGGTCTCACAGTCCAGGCCGCCCACCTATTCTGCCAGCCTTCCAGCCAGTTCCTGGTTTTCAGTACAGAGGCTTACATCCACTTCAATTTGGTCAGGGTAGGTGAACATATTGTTAAAATGTGTTTCCTGTAATGTCCGCACCAAACAGGCAGGTAAGAAGTAGACGTACCAGTAAGAAGCTTGTTACTTGAGCCAGATGTTGGAGGTGATGAAATGCTTTACATGTGAAGGAAAAAAAACAGACGAGGAGATTTCACAACGTACAGTATAATATTGTGATGGATTTACATCTTCCATTTTAGAAGCCCAATGGTTTATGGGGGCTCCCAGACTCCCCAGGCCCCACAGCCCAGAATCTCAATCAAAAGAGGGCCCAAAGAAGAGACCTCAAAGTAAGAACATGTGCATTTGTTTATAACCTAACTCAATGACATTATATACATTGCTTAACAAATGTATTAGACCACCACTTGACCACTAAAATCTTGGTTTCTGTTTCTGTTATGGTTAATATGTAAGTATGTACAAGTAGAATGTACTTCTTTACAATATTATTTCTTAATTAAGATGTCAAATTGTAGGTTTTTTTTGTTGCATTCCTGAACAGAAACATTTGTTTTAGTGGTTGAATGTTAATTCAATTATAAAAAACTTTCTTTGTCCCCAGGGGGCAATTCAAAGTTATGCTTTATTAATTTGTGACTTCTCAGAGAGGCCCAGTGAGCCGGCTCAAATTTGGGTATAAAAAAGGGGATTTAGCTTGAAATGGGGTTTATATAGCAACAAGACAATGAGCTCAAGCATACCTAGAGGAAACTAGAGTACTGGAAGTGATGGACAGCCCAGGTCAAAGTCCCGATTTAAATCCTATTGAAGAAAATCGGGATTTAGTAGATTCAAAGATTGATGGCACAGAAGTTTATAACAAGTCTAAAACAAGTGTGTGGGAACAGTTAGAACCTATTTGGAACTTGATAACAAAAGAGACAGAAAAGTACATAAAAATAATGACAGCAAGAAGGACAAGGTCGAAGGAGGCTATACACAATATAAAGTGTTTGTTTATATGTTAAGTGTAAAAAAAGAGAATATTTCATTTGTTCGTCGTTTGTTATTTGCTAAATAAATAATAAAAACATTTCTTTATATTTAAGAAAACCTACCTACATGAGGATCTTAAGGATGTGATAGGTATTGACTAAACTTAATCTTTAGAACTTTGCCTTTAAAATGGGTCTCCGGTTCAACATTGCTGTTTGGACTGATTTGTATCTTAAAACCTTTCAAATCCAGGATATGTGTTAAACCTAAGTTAAATGTCCCTAACCAATAAACCTTTAAAAACGGAGCAATACTGAACTTGTGTCATTCGTTTAAAAAATACAAAGAGAACACCTGAATCTGGTCTTAGAATTGGTATGACTGGATTATATTATTGCCTGCACTCATCAAATCTTCTCTGGTTTTATACTTCGCATGAACCTTTGAGACAACAACAACAACCACGTTATGCAATCAGGCTGAGCTTTACTCAGTCAAAGGTTACATTGCATCAACATTCAAAATGAATACACCAATCAGACATCAAACTTGATCACATGACGTTATGTGTAATAAAGATAAATATGATTATACAAGCAGCACAGTAAGTTTTTTTTTCCCATGACATAAGTCATTCAGGGAGTTGTAGTTTTGGTGCTGTTTCATTGTAGATTAATCTATGTTAGAGATCAGATACCAATTGTATTCGGAATGGCTCTGACATTTAAAACTGGGGAACAGATATCTACAAAGTCCTCAGTCTTTGCACACACAGACACAGTCATCAAGTAGCCTTTCAGTAATAATGTTTCAATGTGCTCTGCTGTCATTCTAACTGTGCAAAGGCTGCGATATATTCTTATTCTCTTTATTATATTCTTACGTTCATCACTGTGGTGTAGGCTGGGAAGTCAGTGTCAGGTGTTTAAAAAAGTCAGGTTTTGAACATCTTTCATTTGTGACAATCAGAGAAGACCCCCACATAATGTCGTCTGTATGTTTGGAAACTGGAATGTTCACTTATTGCACATTTTCTCTTGATTGACTTTCACCTAACACTTAACAGCTTCTACTTTTTGCTGCAATCACAAAACAACATCTCGTTTTCTGTAGAAAATAAAAAAGGTAACCAGCCTACAGAAGACAAACTGGGGAAAAACAATCTGGCCCGTTCAGCGGAAAACCTGTTGGACTTTGATGGGAAAGTCAAACAGGGAGGACTGAACCCTTTTGTGGAGTCCAAACAGAAACCAGGTAGACACCATCCACCATGACTTCAAAGAGTTTTCCAAAGATGCTGCACTTCAGTACTGTCAGACTCTCAATATAATTGAGGAAGAATAAATTGTCATCACATACACTTACTGCAATGCATGCACTACTACTCTGAACTACTAATACACCAGCATGAGCAAAATGGGTTGTAATCGTTATCAAAGCTTTTGTTAATCCTGAGCCTGATTTTTTTTTTGTCCTCTGCAGTAGGAACTGTGGACATTCCCCCAAACGTAACGTCTTTTGAAAAAAGAAGTGAGCTCCTGAAATGTAAGTGTTGCAGTCTAGCTGGTATGGTTTCCTCGTATTGTCTTAGTAACAATGATTGTAAGAAGTATGCCACTTTTCTCTCCCTACCAGACGGCACCATTCTCACTTTGGATCCAAAGACGGCTCACAAACGCATCGTGCTGAGTGATGGCTTCACTGTAGCTTCTGTGTCAGATGACCACACAGACTACCCCGACTGCCCTGAACGCTTTTCTGTCTGCTCCCAGGTTCTCGCCTCAAAAGGTTTCTCCCGAGGTCGCCACTATTGGGAAGTCCGATTGAGCAGCAACAACTTTGTTGGCATAGGCTTGGCTTACAAAAGTGTTGACCGCAAAGGTCCCACCAGTCGACTGGGTCGCAACGCCCAATCCTGGTGTGTCGAGTGGTTTAACGTCAAGCTGTCAGCTTGGTTTAACAGCAGTGAGACTGTGCTGGAAAATCCCAACTCAAAGCGTGTAGGTGTGCTGTTGGATTGTGACAACGGCGCTGCTACGTTCTATAACGTGGCAGACAGGGCTTATCCCTTCCACTCCTTTGTCTTCCCCTTTGCTGAAGCCGTTTATCCAGCTTTCTGGATTTTTTCCAGCGGCTCCTCTGTAACTTTGTGCAAGCTGCAGTAGTATGGATGCATACGCACATACTGTAACACTTGGATCAATAGCCAGGGCTTTTATTTACTTCCGTCTATGAAATTGTCCTTTCTTTATTTGGGATAGGCTTTAATACTCGTCGGGCCTTTTATTGTTCTTAATCAAAACTTGAAGGTGGTAAAGGGTTTGATCTCACTTCTTTTCCCATCTTTGCCAACTTGTTGATATGATCACTAACGAATGCTGTGCTGTGGAGGCGGCAAAGAAAACGATATATGTAGAAATCAAGGTTTAAAATCGATTCGTAACTTCCAAAAATAAAATACAATAAAATACTCTGTAACTCAGAGAAGAAATTTAGCCAATCTCACAGATGACTGGAGTAGACCCTGGAGTATATACTAATTCATAAATAGATCTTGAATTTGTGGCTCCAGAATCGTTTTGAATCAAGATTTATTTGATATCGAATCGTGAGACACGCAAAGATTCCCTGCCCTACTGTGCTTTCCTATGGAGCTGTCTTAATGTATCAGAATATCTGGTTTTTTAAAGCAGATGTTGTAGAACGATAGTTTTCAACATTATTTCCATCTGTAAAAAAAAGCACAAGCAGAAGAGTCCTCTCTGTCCCTGACTAAGGGTTTACATTTATTCAGTGCATTCATGAATCTGATCTCAACCCTGTTTATCACACTCGTTCAACACTTGCAAAGTTCTGTCTTGATTGGACAGATGTTGAAGTTCCTCTTCATTTTTTGTGCATTGCTGCATGTTCTCCTTTTTATTTTTCAAACTATTTTAACACTAAATGTGTTGAAAGCCTCTTAAGGCCTCTAATTGAGACCTGCTTTTTATTCATTCAAATGTGCGGCAACTGCTGGCTCCTCAAAAGGACTGGGCCGGACATTGGGACAGGCTTTTTTATTTGAAGCTTTACAGTAAATAGGATATTTAGCCCCACGCATAAACAGCCAGCCTTTTCCCTGTCATTATTAATGATAATAAAAGGCTCGCGCTAGAGTGCAAGTTATATTTCGAGTTCCAGACGTACAGGTTTGATCAAGAAAAAGGGTAGGCCCAGTTATTTTTAGAAACCTTTTTCACTAGATAACAGTAATCTATAAATCATAAAATGTTCTTAGAAGAACAAACAAACCAAAAATAAGGGTATCTACCTTTTTGCTGTAATAGGAGTGTCTAGTCATTTGTTTAATGTACAAATTAATGGCTCACTTCCTTGGCCAGTGTCCCACCTTCACCACATGCTTTCCCTTTGCAGAATTTTTGATGGGACTTCAAAAAAACATAGCTGGTGAATGTTATAAATCCTGTATGTGAGGTCTGTGTGGGTGTAGGGGATTTTTTTTTTTTTAAGTTTCTAACTTGTATTAGCAGCCTCTTTTTGTTGACCATACTATATACTGTGACTGGGCTTGCAAATAATAAACACAGTATACATACAGTCTAGATGCGCTACTCACAACTGTGCATCTTGAGCCTCAGCAGTGGATGTGATACATCTTCTACTGCACCAAAAAGGAGGCAGGCTTTTTATACTTAGAATTGCAACATCCTGGTATTTTTGGCAGATGTCATGTAACACGTGCATTGATACATAATGGAGTGTTTTTCTGGGGTACTAACCCCATCTTCCATTCCAACATGTGGTGTGTTAAGCTATTCAACCAGCCCTGATTATATGGTTGATCCTTTACAAGACGTTTAGCTTGTAAGAGATTTGTCTAAGTGTTATCTTAGATCTTTCAGCAGTGTACCCTGTAGACAACATATTGAAGCTTTTCATCTTCCTGATGAAAAGTGAATATATTGTGGGTATAATCCAGCCTTCCATCGTCACTGAATCAACTCTTTGACTAATTTGGCTGATAAGAACTGTCTCTAGACTCTGTACTTAACACTTTACGATTAGGAATATTCCTAGTCTGAATGTGGGTCCCCTGAAAAAACAGTCAAAAGAGTCAACTAGTTGTAAGTCGTGAAAACACTCAGAAAGCAGTCATGGAGCAGCTCGTTTAACAAAGCCGAACAATGTCGAAACCAATGTCGAGTGGTCAGAACTACTCGGGGTCCTTCGCCTGCGATGGATGATGATGTAGCACATTGCGATTGGCTGTACGTCACAAAGTCAAAGGATATTAATGTCTCCTCATGTAAAAGGAAGAACTCAAACACACAGCGTCCAAACTACCTTAAATATCAAACGGTTGATGGGAGTCCCAGTCTGAACATATCAACACACCAATATTCAGTGCTTGTAATGACCCCATCTACTGATAACAGACAGCAAGCCTCGCGTAACATGTGTTGCTCGTTTACCATCAAATGTACGCAATTTGCTCGAACTTCTTGTGTGTAAACACATGAAAGTTTACACCAGCTTTGACTTAAAAAATTATCCATAGATTCATAGCATTCATCCATATTCTCCATCCAAACACCTGCAAAACTACATCTATCAACTGTCTGACAAAGAGCCAATCCCAATGTGCTACATCATCACACCTGCGTACAGTCAATCAAATTGTGTATCATCACTAACAGACGCAGGACCCTGAGTTGATGTGACCACCTGAGCAGATATGGTGTCTATGATTTTACCCCACGTTGAAATCTGTGGCACTTGTTAACTACTCTGCACATGTAAAATGTCAAATTTGGTTTTAAGGTGTGGCCACTGTTGGCAGTGCCAGCACTACCTGTATTTGGTCCTCCTTTCCCGCTTTATTTCCATTTACCTGTGCTGAATGTGGTTACTCATTACTCTGGTTGAGTGGTGATGTGTAACCTGTTAGAACATGCTCATCATGTTTTTCCAACTAAAACATCTGGTGCAAACTACTGTTGGGAATTTTCAGGAGCGAATACCTGACCAACTGCTATGTTGGGTTTTATGAAGTAAAATTTGATTGTCAAAATAAATTAATAATTAAGTTTATTTAATTATTAATCTAAATCAATAATTGTTATTAAACTGCGTTTAATAAACCTCGGGGCACCACCCTGTAAACAGGGAACAACCAAAATATTACCAATATCAGTCTCAAATTATTTAATTAAATACCAATATCATTAATAATTAATAATCTGTATTTAATTGAAGGTGTGAAATCCGAACACAAAGCCCTTTCACCCAGCCTAAGTCACAAAGCAAATTCACAGTGATCACAAACAACGACTTTGTAAAATATAATAGAATTTATTTAACAAAGCAACATCAAGTTAATCAATGAAACTCAATCAAACAAACAACCATCATAAGCCAAACTACAAGTAACAAACAAAACAAACAAGCGTGGCACATGTGTGTGTGTGTGTGTGTGAGAGAGAGAGAGAGAAAAGGGGGGGGGACAGACAGACAGAGACAGACGAAATGGTAGCGACCACACGTGGTCACGTGATGGTGGACACAGAACGTGATCTACGTTTCTGCAGCGTCTGGAAAGCCACAGGTCTCTATGTGTGTGCGTCTACCGAAAGGTGTGTGTGTAAAGGCGAGAGAGCGAGAGAAAACAACGCACCTCAACAGCTCAATCTCGGACTGGAGCTCACCACAACTCAGAGCATAGCTTACTTCGCTAACAGAAACCAGCGGCCGGGTTTGTATCAGACGGCGTTCACACTAGTCTTTCTGATAGTGAGTCTATTACTCGGTTATGACGCGGGAGTTCACAGATAAACACACGGGACACAGCGGCACAAATAAGGAGAACAAAAGAGATTTTACTCTGGTAAAATCTAAGACACAGTGGTCAAACAAAGAGAACAAAGGAGATTTTACTCTGGTAAAATCTAAGACACAGTGGTCAAACACCAAGCAAATATTATCACCGTTTCACAATAATAACTCAGTTATTAAACACACTCTCTATATCTAACTGCCCAGACCTAGCTAAGCCTCACTTGGAACCGCTTTGTCCACGGTTGATGAGAAGAAAAGAGGTCCTGGAGCAGCCTTTCTGCAGTTGTTTGGTGATGGCGGCGCGTCCCAGAGGGTGAGCAGGGCCGTCGTGTCCTCCGTCGAGCGAGGTGATCTCCGTGGGTGTCCTTTCTTTAAAGGACGGAACGAGACGTAATCCTTACAGTCTCTCTCAATACCGTTTTAATACGGGAGAAAATAAAACGCTCTTCTTCTGAGATGCGTTCAAGTGGAGGATCTAAGCTCGGAATTTCGGACGTCGGTGTGCTTCAAGGCCTTTGGATTAGCTGCACGCCCAAACCTTTAAACAAAGGGCAGCGTGTTGAAACAGGAACAGAGTTGGGTATCCTCGGACGTCGGCAGACAACGTTTGAAAGAGGCAGAACAATGAGACATGGCCGGCTTTATACCTCCCAGACTTCACACCTCTGTGTTAGGTGTGGCAAAGCATTCTGGGAGTACCTGCAAGGCATGCTGGGATAAAGAGTCTTTTGTTGTAGTTCTCCAAACATACACAGCCTGAACTTTGCCATCCTGGCTGGACCCAACACTACCAAAGATGATGGTGTTTAGATTGTTTCTACCTATCGTATCCCATCCCTCGTTATGATTGTCTTGTCTCTTTTTATTGAGGTCAGTAGGAAAGGCATGACATGCCAAAGGACCTTGTCTATATTTCAACCCAGTGTTGTTGCGCTTGCATGATCGCGTTTCCCATAGAAGAACAATGTTATTTCATATCTATGGTTGGAAACCGACCAGCCATCAGAATGCTCTGTTGGCTTTCTATTAGGTGGAAGGAAATCGTGAAATAAGTAGTCACAGTTTCACATAGTGATACAAAAGACTACAGAGGTTGTTTGTCGAAGTACATTTGGATCCATTGACTGATTCCGATGTACAAGAATGCATGCTCCGCCTGCAGGCATTTTATCAAATGATAAACTGCTGAGGTGTAAATCAGTAGAGATCCGTCATCACAGCATGTTACATTTACACCAGTGAAGTCAGTCTTTGAAATATGTCACTCTTTGTTCTTTTTGAGAACGATGTAACCTCACTGTATGTAAGGGGTTCAGGGGACCTTTTTGGAGGGATTGGCTTCACTAATACACGTTTAAATCTTCAGACATGACATCTGGCATGACATATAAATTGACTTAATGTTGGTAAAGAAAACAAATATGGGGTTTTCTGGGTCCAACTTCAATTTCTTTGTTTCATGATAATGTCTAAAAGGTCTGACACTGTAAAGTGTGAACCAATCTGCAGTTTTCACTGTTTGCTGTCGCTTATTGGGAGAGGTTTGGTTTTGTGTATTAAGTTGCTTGAGCTGTTCCATTGGATTTTGTGTTGATACTGGATAGCTCCTTCAATAATGATGATTCATAAAACTTTTTTTTTTTTCTTACATCACTGGTGCTGTTGCTCATTGTTCTCAGCATCATTTATTGTGAAGGGTCTTAAGTTGATTGGTAATGTTTGTTCAATTTATGTACATGATTAACCTAAAATTATGGCATGTGTGATTATTCTACATCAGATTGATATACAAGTTGATCAGTTGTTATTAATAAAGGACCTATTTTTCTGTCATATTTTGTGTTTTTTATTTTTATTTTTATTTTTTTATTAAAAAGCCAAACTTATTAAAGGAGCAGATCAACGTGTTTGGTAATTCTTTCTTCTGCTGTATTAACTACAAATGACGACAGCGATATCCACAGCCTTTTGTGAATTTAATTTTCTCATTCAGTGTTTGAGTAAAAAAAAAAGGTGCTTTAAAAGACTGGATCATCCAAATATACGCCTTTCCTGACTTATGGTAAACAGTCCTGAGCTTGTATGGCGACCCTTCTAGTCTTCTGGCTAGTGAAAGCGCCTTTACACCTTATGTCACACCTACCCATTAATTATAGTTTGAAAATACCTTGGCCAGTACGGAAATGTTTTCTGTTGATGATGTCGAGCTACATATAATCATGTAGGAACATAAAAGGAGAAAACGGTATAATCATATCACATTCATGCAATAATACATGTAGCTGTCATTCTTACCCTCGCCCTCTACAATGTACACTGTGAGCCGACGTGTTTTCTCACATACAGCATACTCCACAAATGTACATTTCTTTATTCATACGAGGAAAAAGTTGTATATTTTTGGAGCAGTTCTATGACTGGACCGCATCATGGTAAATGGACTTGAGCTTCAATGGTGCTTCTCTAGTCTTCTGACCACTCAAAGTGCCTTTACACCGCAGGTCTCATTTACTTATTCACACCCTGTTGGCTGGGGATCGAACCCCAAACCTTCCAGTTGAGAGAGACAACTGACTCTACCAACTGATCCATGGGTGCCCCTCATATTAGAACTTTAATATTCCCTTTGCAGGTACAGGAAAAATGAGTTCAATGTTTGTGCTTCAATCCCTATATTGGTTCCTTGCAAAACACCCACAGACAGGTAACAGGTATGTGGTGGAGTAAAGCAGAAAGTTTCATGTAAGTGTCCACAGGATACAAATGCAGTGAACTATGTAGAAACACTGAAAGTCTCAAGGCCACAGGAATTCAGAAAAGTTATGAGGAAAAACTCACTAGGGATTGTTGTGGTAGGGAAACCACAAGCACTCGAGGAGAGGAAAACTAAGTTAGAGTCACAGACGCAAAATTCGTAGTCAAGGACAGGCGGCTGAAGTGATTTCCGGGGATGACAACAATGCAGGCAGAGTTGGCAACAGAGTTTGTTAATTGTTAATATTGGCTCGCCTAATCGTTTGATTCCCTGGACATAAGAAGTTTATTGATGACTTAACCTTATAAAGCCTTTTTTAAATCATATTTGATATGCAAGATTTTGAGAAATCTATCTTGTCAACCTTGACCAAAACTTCCCTTATAAACCTATTGTATGCGATCTGATACTAAAGATACGTGTATTCTGCTCCCTAGTGGATTATCATTTTACGTAAGGGCTTTTTTAACCTTTTCAAAATGGCCGATGTCATGAACTCATCCACACACTTTTAGCAGGAAAATCGTTAAGTTATGGTTAGAAAAATATTCATATTGTTACAAATTATTTTAATTATCTTGGGTACATTCTGTATTGAAAAAAATGCATCATAACTTAATAATTCATTCTTTACATTTTAGTTAAATCGAGTTAAAAATGTCTGTATCAAATTTGATACAGCAGGTATAAGCAGCGCACCTTAGAAAGTGTTTTGTCCCTGAACAGTCATGTCACATTTTTGTAATGTAATCCAGAGCAGCCAAGCGTCACGCAATTTGACCCACTCTCACACCACACGTCACACTTGACATTTCTCACGCTTATATTTCCCCATTCAATACACTGCGGTCAAGTGAGCTGTCATTTGCAAAACGTCGGCCAAGCCAGCCGCCCGGTCGAAATACGATGCGCGTCTATTCAGGGACTTACGGTATGGGTGCTTGGAGAGCTCAAAAAGCAGGAGAACGGCCGCGTATTTTCGAAATATGACATGACAATAAAATAAAAAGTGAATTAAAACAATTATTATGGCTCTTGACAGAGATATGTATTATTCTAAACAGTTTTAGAGATATTTCAAGTTTAATTCATTTTAATATAAAATCTGTGAAAGGTGACACAGATCTTTCAGTGGATCATTGTACCTGATGGACCTGACTATTAGCCCTCTAGTTTTCAGCAGATTTTACTGTATAATTTTTTGAGAAAATTTAAAGTGAATTCTGCGTCGTGTTTTTTTTAATTTTTTTTTTTTTACAATTTTCATTTCTAATTTCTGGTTAATTTAGACTAGCATTAGGAGGCCACCGTGCAGGGAGAGCCGCTGGCATGGAGATGCAGACATCAGTCTTAAGGTATAAATCGATGTTAAAAAAGGCCACATTTTTTTCCGAATGTATCATGACAAACTTGGCAGCCCTGTGTAATCTACATTAAACCTGCCACAATACCACACTATTTTCATGATTTAATTAATCTAATTAATGACTGAAATGCCATCTTAAAATACATTTAGGGTATGTTCTCAATAACAACTCCTCTGAAGTTATTTCCAATATTTTCAAATAAACTATGTGGCAAAAAAAAAAAAGAAAAGATTTCGTTAAGAGCTTTACTTATCTCAGTTTAAAAAAAATTACATTTTCACACTATTTTTAACGTCAGGTTTATAGGGTTAAATGCTTTCTACACTTTTCAGCAAATGGTGCAAATATTAACCTCATGCTCACGACCATGTTTAGTCTTACTTTACTCTTTTTTTAAACCAGCCCACCGCACAGGGAGGGATTGATTTATTAGGTAGGGTTCAATTGAAACTGTCTTTGTGTATGTTCTCAGTCATATACGTCATGGTAAACAGAAGATTGACCAAGTCAAGGTTTTTATGGCTTTTTGTAAACTTTAATTACGGTTCAGCAAACACGAATTCTGACGATTTATAGCCAGACTTTATGGTTAATCTGTTGCAGCCCAAATTCACGTTTTCAGTGTGATGTGTGTACACTGTGTCTGTACACTGTGTGTGTGTGTGTGTGTGTGTGTGTGTGTGTGTGTGTGTGTGTGTGTGTGTGTGTGTGTGTGTGTGTGTGTGTGTCAGTGAGAGGGAGGGAGACGGAGACGGAGAGAGAGAAAGAGAGTGCGCAGTGCGTCAGTCACGAGTTTTCTCGCAGATTTTTATTTCTGCAAGTCACTGGAGTTGGCTGCACTTCCGAAAAGGCAAGTTATTTTAAAAATTAGAGTTATTAATGAAATATTAATGAAAGTGTTGAAACATCCTGATGTGCATATACATTTATGTGATTTAATTGTGTTTAGAGAGACAAAGAAATTCTATGATGGTTATAAATGTATTAAAGTTTTCATTATTGTTTTGATCTAACAGAATGGTTCACAAATTTAAGAGGACATGTAGTCTTATACATTTCTGCTTCCGGTTTATCTTGTTTTTTTATTGTACGACATCTTGTATCCTGTATTGTTCTGTTTTTGTTTACACTAGTTCTTGTGTATTTGTCATTGATTTGTATGCATTTGTGGAGATGGGAATTTAAAATTAGTTTAGGCTGTGTTTATGCTGTCTGTGTGGTATTTATTTACTTGCTTCACACTCGTTGCTATACCATGAAAATAATGTTAATTTAACATAATTTTTTTTGTCTTTTCAGAAGTTTAAAGGGATACTTCACCCATTTACATGAAGTTTTGTATCATTAGAAACATGGTAGTAGTGTTGAATGGTCGTGAATCCAGCCCTCATTTTGCCCAGAGACGAGAAAAATATGTTTTTCTTTGCTTGAAAATCGTCATATTGCATCACATGAAGAAAACTTCCAGGCAAAGAAAAACATATTTTTCTCGTCTCAGGGCAAAATGAGGGCTGGATTCACGACCATTCAACACTACTACCATGTTTCTAATGATACAAAGTGAAGTATCCCTTTAATGTTTTTGTTTTTACCTCACAATCTCAACCAATTGCCTGAAAGGAAATGTGAGTTTATTTTTACTTCTTGTTTTCATGCACCTGTCAGGTTAGGTTTCATTTCTCCCTCGTTTCTCCCTTAGGTTTCATTTCTCCCTCACATTCCAACATGGCTGACGTGGACCAGAGTCAGTTTTCTCTGATGAGTCTGGAGGAGGAGCTGACCTGTAGCATCTGTCTGAGCCCCTTTGACTGTCCGGTGACCATCCCCTGCGGACACAACTTCTGCCAGGACTGCCTGCTGCCCCACTGGGTGGACTCCTATAGCTGTCCTCAGTGTCGGACCGTCTTCCCCACCAAACCTGAGTTGAAGAAGAACACCGTCCTCAGCTCTGTTGTGAAGACCTTCAAAATGAGGTCCAACAAAAGTGAGGAGGTCATAGAGGAGAGCAAAGAAAAGGAGAAAGATGATGTCATACGCTGTGATACATGTATGGAGGCAGAAGCATCCAAGACCTGCCTCACCTGCATGGTCTCTTTCTGTGAGGAGCATCTGAGACCTCACCGAGAAAACCCCAAATTTAGTGTCCACCAGCTTTGTGAACCTGTTGGTGACTTGTCGGAGCGTCTCTGTCTGGACCACCAGAAGTTAATAGAGTTTTTCTGCACCGAACATGGACGTCCAATCTGCAGCCTTTGTCTGCAACAGGTCCACAAAGGCTGCCCCTTCATTTCTCCTGAGGAGCAGAGGAACCAAATAGAGGTGTGTCAGTGCCTATAATCATTTATGACACTGCAGTTCAGCTCATAAAAATCTGCCTACTGCACAAAACAGGGTTAAAGTTTGGCTGTGGCAGGTTCAATTCACCAGTCACCTGATGACACAGCAGACAACTTTAATCTTAATAAAGTGGTTTTCAACTTTACGTGTGTTATTCTTTTCAGTCCAACCTCAGGGACAAGCTGGGTTTGCTTGAGACGAAGATTGAGAGGACCGAGACTGTTTTGATCCAAATGAAAGACATCCCAAGCAAGCTGAAGGTACTAAATACCCACTTGAATTTTGTTAATTTTTGTCTCACAAAATTAGAAAACAAGTCAGAAGCATTTCCTGAGAAATAATGTCATGGTGGTCCCTGTATTGAATTGTTCTTGTATTTATGGCTGCTGTTCGTGTTTCTGGCATAGGATGCTTCAAGCAAAAGGAAGATGGCGTTGGCAGGGATGTATCAGCAGATACAAGACATGTTGGCCTTGGAGGAACGTGAGGCCCAGCATGAGGTGGATCGTGAGGTGGAGATTGGTCAGACGAAAGTGCAGGACTTCACAAGGAGGTTCACTGAGAACGCCGAGAACATGAGAAAAGCCAGGGAAAATATCAACAGTCTGCTCGGTCAATCCCAGACCCTGGCCTTTTTACAGGTGGGAGGAAAATATGATAAACCAGTCAGGGACGGTGAAAGGGGGAGGATATAATACGTGAATAACCTGAAGACAAAAGAGGGAAACCATTAGGGGTCATTGCCTAGGTCATAAAACACCCATAGCTACAGTTGCATCAGTTGGTAACAATCGACAATATTTTTAGAAAGCAACAAACCACATAAGTCAGTGTTGTTTTTAGCAAGTAGACCTTGAGTGTGAGAGTTTGCATGCTTTGGTGTTTAGAGTATCATTATGTTCATGTTCTCATGTATAAACGCATTGAGAAAATAAGTAACTTAATGTAAATTCTGTTGAGATAATTGTTCTGTTGCTCCTCTGATTGGTACTATCAGAAACATAGAAATGTATGGTGCCCCACCCTACACATACTAGACCCATGTCTTACAAAGCTTGGGTTATTTGCTGTCTCTTGTCTCTCACAGGCCTCATTTGACTTACCACGGGTTGTAAACTTTGACCCTTATCCCCCTCGGATCAACCTGGACACCAAGAAGGTGACAGCAACACAGGACTTTGCTGCTGTCCTGAAGGAGCATCTGAGTGAGATCCTCAAACAGCCTGTTGAAGCCAGACTGCAGGCTCTAAAACCAGGTGACCCTACTGTGTGGAAAGTGGGAGACTTAAATGTTTTGAGTTTGAACATGAGCAAATCATTTATCACCACAGGACGTTTGTGTCATGATGGAATATTGTAAAATGAATGATATCCTAAGTTTAATGACAGAAGACAAAAGAGATGCATTGTAAATCAGCTAATACATGCACTGCACTTACTATTTACCATTTGCAGGTGGGCCTGAAAGTAGTGCAAGTGCTGAACCTGAATCTGGTATGTTCATCAAGTAAAGTTCTGCAACAAAAGAAAATTAAAGGAGCAGAAATAGAGCTGTCTCTTTGACAAACATTTTAAAGAACACACATCTTGAAACTGAACAGTTGTAGGTGTATGAAAGTTGCTTTAACTTTCCTTGTACCTTAAAACTTCCAGATCCACCAGAGCAGAGAAGACCACCAAGGTCACACAGTCCAGGTCGCCCGCCCATCCAGCCAGTCTTCCAGCCATATCCCGTCCCTGTTTATTATACTCCAGATAATTGCTGGAATTCATCCCAGTATGCACAGTCCTCTGGTCCTGCAAGGGTTCAGCATTTCAAGGCAGGGCAAAATACAAGTAAGATCTAAATGTAGAATCATGCATGCAATATCAAGTCAGCACATTGTTTTGTTGATCAGCGTAATGGAAAGAATCAGTACCACATGAATCATATTTAATTTAGCATTTATCTGATGACTTTTCCCAAAGAGATATATGATCATAAATCAATCAGTTCAACCAACCAGCCAACCAACTCCACATGCAAACATACATAACAAAACACAATACCTGCCCTTTTAGCCAAACTTGGTTGTAAAGGAGAGACAACCCAGTCTGGAAATCTGATGAAATGGATCCCAAAGAATGCTGCAAACATGTGCAACACCAGACAACACAAAAAAGGAACACACATTTAACTAGCCCCGGAGATATTTTGGATTTAGAGATCCAGGTTTTATGATCTACCTCTGAGGTTACAAACAGTGTATGAGGTACTTAAGATATTTTGATCAAATAAGTGAACAGAAAATGTGACGATAAGCTGTTAGGCAAATGACGTTTTCCTGTTTTCTTTACACAGACAAGAGAAGTGATTCCAGTCACCAGCCATCCCAAAGTATGTCATAAATCTTTATAATCCTGTTTACACAAATGTTCTTTTTTTTTCTTTACATGCACACCATCTCCTGCTCAGGTTTATTACTCTTACATCATTTTAATAACATCTCGATCAGATGTACTGTACGTGTAATGTTCACATATGAAATATTCAAATTAGTATATTTTGTGGCTCATGGATAAGAACAAAAAAAAAAAAGTTGAAACATTTGATTCTTGCAGTTTTTCAGCATAATTAATCTTTGAAAAACAAGTCAAAACCTTGTTTTCTTTTGCTCAACATGGAATGGTTTCTCTGAGTTTCTATTTTGTTTTGTAAATCACATACCTTGTTGCACTCTAGTGCAGTTTGTACTTTAAGGTATTTTCATATGGGCAGGGCGATTTGGCAGTGCAGTTGTTTTGAAGTGTTTGACAAATGACTCACCCTTTCTTAAAATAACAACAGCCCAAAGTTCTTTCACAAAGTTGCACAACCTCAGCTACCTGTTTAATAGAGGGGAGTGGGGACAGCGGGTGTGTATTGTAACTAATGTCTTGTGTCCTGCCTGTCTGTATACTGCTACTGGATGCCTTGAATTTCCCTCGGGATCAATAAAGTATCTATCTATCTATCTATCTATCTTAACAACTCTGACGACTTTTCAAATTCAGAACTCATTTTAGAAATGACTGCCCAAATCAAGTTTTGTTACGGTTGTACCTAACAAAAAAGTGCATAGTTTTCGGAATATTATACTACTATATATATATATATATATATATATATATATATATATATATATATATATATACTGAATATTATACTTGTATGTCTTTATTTATTTTTCAGAACAGGAAAAAAATCCCCACAGTGCTCCAGGTGGACGTAAACAGGGGGACAAAGGTTCTGATTTCACAAAGAAAGACAAGGGCCATCCTTCATCTGGGAAATCCACTAAAGGCAATCCAAAGCCTCACAAAAATAAGTAGATGCTGCAGCAGATGTCTTTGCTCTTTTAGGTGGAGGTTATCAGTGTATCGCATAATGGGCAGTTGTTGCTTTGCATTGTGCAATAAAAGGCTTATTGAATGATGACGTTTGTCTGTAAATGATTCATCAGGTGTGCTGGTGTAGCTGTTATGGTCCTATGTTGTGTGGTATGTGTTTCTCCTCCTGTCTGTTGAGAGTGGGCGTGTTCTGGGATAGGATGTGTCAGGTGGGCGGAGAAGGCGGCTGCTGACTGGAGGAGAGGAGTGGACTCTGATTGGAGGAGCTGCAAAAAAGGCAGGGGCTTCATCCTGCTCGCCCGCTCTGCTCTTGCCATTTCCAACTCGGCCAGTCACGTAGAAAGTTGTGATTATTGTACTTTGTGAAATGTGTTATGTTTTCCTCTTAACCCCAGCGTGAGAGAAGCCCTGTTTTTGTTTAAAGATTTTTCTCCTGTTTTGTTAGTAGAAGTTAGGGGAAGTATTGTTTTTGATTTTCTAATTATTTTGATAGGTAAGGTTGAGGGTACCTTATGTTTTTGTTGTTTTAAAGGGTACATGTTCTCTCCTTAAAGAAAAATAAAAAGCTGTGGGTTAACTAAAGTGGCCTTAAATGCTGGTTCTTGTTGGGAGTGGGAAGAGTGGGGGCCGCTTTATGTTGTGTCCAGGTTCCCCTAGACCGGGGACATAACAGTAGCTTGTAAAACACGGTGCCAAACAAAGTCAGACATTCGTTTAATTGTAAATGATGCAAAAATGCTGTCATCATGGTGAATAGGATCTCTATCAGGGGAAAGCAACAGATGATCTTACTGAAATAATGTTATTAAAATAATTAAAACACAGACACACAGACGTGGTTTGTATAGAAAATATTTATGGGAATGTCTTCAAATTAAGAAAAAGTACTTCTTTACATTCAGCTCAATCAGTTTTTTTGCTGCCATAAGCAACAACCTTGCAAAACTGTCTTTCCTGCCTTTAGAACATGATTGTTCATTACAAAAGCTTGTTGTTTATTTGTATTTACTCCGAAGCGAAGACAACATAGGGCTTCCTCTTCAGACCGTATTGGGGTCAAAATGAATCCTTTTTTCTTTCTGCACACCTTTCTTCAAACAAAACCGTAACAGCAGAGAAGTAAGCCTACTCAAATACATATAAATAATGAAAGCATTTTGTAGCAGACAAAGGGGTGATGTTGGTGTCAAATTCAGTTTACATAAACGCCATTTAATATCTAGCAAGACTGAGTCATTAAACTGAGGAGTGAACGAGGAGCAGTCAAAGCATTAGCACGTTAGTCGGGTCCCTTCAACGTCAAACACAAAACAAGTTACAAACAACAGTGTTCGGCCACACTAACAACCAGGTGAGCTGGAAATGTAATTACAGTCCAGCTTATTCCATTCTTATCAGTAGTGGACATACAAAATGTAATGGTCGTGCCTGAATAAAAAAAGGTCACGTTACATGAATGAAAATCATGAAGCTCTGTGCAGTTAGTGGCTGTTTATGGACATAAAGCTGTACATACTCCACTGTCATCCAATCAAAGCTGCATTCATCAGGTTTTGAGCTTTAGCCTTGAGGGTGGATATTATGCCGATGCACAGTTTTCCCCAGTTCTGCAAGACATTCCTAATGCAACGGATACCCCTTAGATTTACACTTCCAACCAACACTACTTGCGCAGGTCCACAATGAATCCTTTTCCTATCGACATTGAATTATTTTAAAGGCAATCTTTTTCTTAACATATCCAAGTAGTTTTAGTGTTGGAATAAAACTGCCAGAGCAAAATCTGTGGCCTTTTCTCAATGATGGCCACAAATGTTGGCACCAAAAACTCCTTCTAGATCTTGACTAGAAATTCAGTCAGCACAAATCTGATGTTAAGTTTGGTGCTATATCAATTTAACAAAATCATTCTTGGGGGATGCTGAATATCCAGCAGTTAAAGAGGTATCACATTATAAAATGAAGCTCGAAACTAGAGCCACGCTGCTGAAAACCTGCCAGTGCAATAAACAAGCAACTCTGGTAAACATGGAAGATAAGATACAGATCAAACCAGCGTCCCTCAGTTTGAAGACATTGGTCGACTGCCAAGAGAGGAGCGTAATTCCAAAAGCAGAGGCATCACACGGATCAAAAAACCGGCTCCCCGTTTAGCCTTACTATGAGCAGCACAGTGGCTCTGGGGTTCATGAGAGAGCACAAACTGACATTCTTAAGACTTCTCTGATGTGGCTGTCGGCACCAAGCAACCGTTCTAAAATACACAGGATCACCACAAACGGTAAAAGAAGAGACAGAGAAAAAGACACAAAGTGACAGAAAGACAGGAAACCGTGTGCACTCATAATGAAGAATGCAAAGGTGACAAAATCAGGCTGAACACAACACATGCACATATCTTTGACGGCATTAGTATGAACCTGTTTGTTTACGGTGGATGATCAACTCAACATGACCCGTCTATAAAAAAAAAAAAAAACACTGTTCTGGTCTGCCACCTTGTGGTCACCATTTGGCAAAACAAAACAGATGAAATACATGAAGAGTACTTGAATTACATAAAACAAGAAGGTAGAGCGTAATCTCATCAGCAGACATTACTGTCTGCAGCAACTTTAAAAGTCAACATAATGACCATGTATGTCCTACATCTTAAGCAATGTAGAAGTACTAATCAGTGTAAGTGTCAAAACAGTGCAGAACAAAAGATGTAAACAGCAGGAACCAGGTAAACGGAGGAAAAACAAAAGGCGCAACAAGTAGGCAAAATTCCTCCTCTAGAATTACTTTAAAAATAAAAACAGGTGAGCTGGTTTCCTGTAGCATTTACAGGAAAGGTCAATGTGCATCTTAGCACAATTCAACACTTTGGCGAGCTACTTCAGACACATCATGAAGTTAATAAAACTGCGTCAATGTCCAGTGATTGACAACACATTGCATTGTTGCAACAGAACCCTTTCTTCACAAAGACTTGAATAATTGTTGGCAAAAAAAGCAGCAGATACTTAAACATGTTCACAGAAGCCAGAAAGGGGAATCGACCCCATCCTCAGAACAGTTCAACGTTTCATCACCTGGAGTCACTAAGCTCTCCAATATTATCAGAAAAGGTGTGTGCTGCGTGTTTGTGCCATTATTGGAGTAAAAAAAAAAACAACAACAAAAAACCACTAACAGATAGTCAAGCATAGCGTACTGCTTAAGACACATCAACGCTTTACATTCAGCAATGTTTTCAGCATTGCCTCTTCATCCCCTGCTGTTAATTCAGACATGGCTTTAAAGTGTTCCTGTCGATTGACTTTGGGCAACGTGTTAAAAATGGCTCACTGATCCCTGCAGGGTTGCACTGGGCATGTATAATAAATACAGTATGGTTGAATATAGAGATCTGTGGCACCAAGGATCAGTGCGAATAAACAAGCAATCTTTCTCTTAAACATTTCCCTCCTCCTGACTGTTCCAGCTGTGGACAGGGAACTGCCTGAGCTGTGGGTTATAATAATAATAATAATAATAATATTAATGGTGGACAAAAAAAACAAACAAAACCAAAAAGCAGATCACACCAGCTCTATTTCAAACCAACCTTGCACAGCTGAGAGTTTCTCGGAGAACGAATGAAACAATTCGACAAGAATCTCCTCTGAGATCTTTGTATTGAGCCCATGCAACGATCTCAGAGGAGCTGCAAAGGAGGGATAAATGAAAACTGGGTTTCAGAAAGATCACGAGGGATAAATGGAGCTTCAGATCGTGTGACGTTTGGTGCGGATCATGCGCGAGCTGCAGCTGGCCCAGGGGGGTGGGGCGAGCCGTGTGGGGTGGCGCTCTCAGTCTCAGAGGCGCTTGATGCGTCGTCGTCGTCTTCGTCATCATCATCTGTCTGCTCGGCGCTGTGGTATAGCATAAGGGCCTGGGTCTTATGGGTGATGGTGATGGTGCAGGGACCCTGGGCCCACGGCTCACCATCCACCTGCATGGGCATCTTGGAGCTCTTGAGAACCAGCTGGACGAAAAGAAAACTTGTACTTAGACATGAAATTAGTCTTACAGAGGGATAATTATGTCTGAGTCAACAATGGCAGTAATGTTATTTCCATCTCATTTAGTGCTACATTAGTTATAGTAAGGGTATATTGCAAAAATCTGGGAATAAATTCCTTACAAATAGATTTCTTCACAAACGTGTTCATAAAGGTGTCTTATAACACATAAAAAAACATATAAATCCAACTCCTGTAGGAAAATCTGTGAGAGCGGCTCAAAGTCGGGTACCTGGAATAGTACCTTATTGGTAAGATATACTTATTGGTGAACATTTGAAAATGTTAACCTTTGCTTTTGGTAGCTTGTTAGTATTCGAGATATTAAAATCAATATTTAAAGCTACTGTAAATTTACATGTAAAAGTGGGCGTGGCCATTTCTCCACCAAGGAGTGTTTTTTTGGAAAACAAATTTTTGTTTGACCCCTCACAAGCTACCAAAAGTAAAGGTTAACATTTTCAAATGTTCACCAATAAGTATATAGTACCAATAAGGTACTACTCGAGGTACCCTTACTTTGAGCCGCTCTCACGGATTTTCCTACAGGAGTTGGTTGTAAATGTTTTTTTATGTGTTATAAGACACTTTTATGAACACGTTTGTGAAGAAATCTATTGGTAAGGAATTTATCCCCAGATTGGCAATGGCCAGATTCCCAGAATCCATTGTCGTCTCTGCCCTGCCCTTCTTCTCTCACAGACTGCTCTGACCATCAACAAACAGGCACCGCAGAAGACGTGGTTTACTTTATTCATAAGTATTGAAAAGTCAAAATATGCATGTAGAAAATGATCATCAATTATTGTCGTTTTAATCCAGTGAATGACTGAAATCGTTACAGTTATGTCAAAAAGAGAACTTCTTGCTGAAGCTACTCATCTGCTGAAGTCAAAGCTGGTTCCTGGTGTCATCACCATGATCACCTTGTTTGCAAGGTGTATAGAATAGCAGACTCACACGTGTCACTCTCCACACCCAAAGGGTCCATTGACTCCCATTACAACCAAATATGTTTGAAAGACTCTAACCCTGACATATCATAATGCTTTTCCCATGATAACCTAATAAAGTCTGAGCCTACGGTCTAACACAGGGAAAACAGGCTTTAGATGTGATGACCCTCCTAAACCACCAGGGGGAGCAGAGACTTTATCGTATACATTTTCAATGGAGGCCTGGTGGTCAGCAATAAAAAACAAAGCTGAACACCACAACAATGGTCTTGGCGTGTTGGGATAGATATAAAAGAGTGGCGTGAATGTGGTTGAAAATATTCTGTGTCTGTGTCCGTCAAAGTGTCGAGTGTGATGCAAGGAATCAACATGTTTGAACTTTTTTTAAATTAGGTTTGTATTTATATCAAATGTGTTTTCCCTTCTAAATTATTATTTTTTTGCAACTTTAATCTGCTCAATTTATCCCACACACAGACACAAACAATGACTACGTCTTGCATTTTGAAAAAGTTGCATGCGATATTTTGTTATGTATAGGAGTTTAGCACAGCATCAGCGAGCAGCAGCTGCACATGAACACATTATTATGTTATTTATAGAAGTTATAACTCTAAGATACTCTAATATATGCCCAGGTATCATCTACCGTATGTGTGTACTTTGGTAAGATTTTAAATACAAGACAGATTATTTTTACACTGTACTCTGTAAAAACATCTTGGCCAAGTTTCATACAATTAGCATTAAAATTGAACTATATATTGAGGATCAAAAATGGAAAAATACACAAAACGTACACATTTGAGAAAATTAATTCTTGTATTATTGTTGATGTCCTGTGTGTTATCTTCTCACTTGTTTCACATTAAGAGAACAGAAGACTGTAAATGACGTGGGCAACATCAATCGTGCATAAATACCATAGACTGTATATAGATATATGTTTACTAATGGTCCAGTTCAAGTATATATACTTTATATGGCGACATATGGGGAACTGGGACATTTGTGTATGACACTACACCCTTTTTATTAAAGTAATAAAGCCTTTAATTGATAAATAGTTGACTCACTCTATGATGTCATAGAATTATGACACTATTAGGAGAAAAATATTTTGCCTGACATGATTAATTTAATAACTTGTTACATTTTGGGCTCAGCATTTTGGGTTTTGTTACTTTTTTTTTTTTTTTTTACATTTCAAGCTCTAACAAGCCCACTTGTGCAAGTATACAGGAAACACTGTGGGAAGAACCATGTTTGTGATGTTTGTGTGTGTGTGTGTGTGTGTGTTCTTTCCTCACCCTGACAGTGTGAGCCTGTCCCAGCCGTACAGGATTGGCCAGCTTGACCTGGATCTGAGCACAGTGGAAGGAACCAAACACACCCACCACCTCCAGCAGACCATCGTCCAGCCTGTAGGGGGAGACAAGGACTTTACTGCTGCACTCTGCTAACTGCTATGCTAACCCGCACTGCTTTGTTTATAAAGACTTAAACTGGAGCTCTTACAATCACTCAAGCTTACTTACAGTGGATATATGACATGTGTGACATTTAAAGACTTGTCTATAGTTAGGCCCCACAATACTGTATATATATTATTTATAAGACAGCAGGTATCTTGGTTTACACCTGGATAACCTGATTAGCTTAGAAACTGGTCTGTGCTTCTTGCGTTGATGTGTGGAAGGGTCTTTTTTATATTGTGTTTATATATTGTTTGAAGCAGCTGAATGTTTGGGCAGCAGTTTTAAGTCCAAATTTCCCCAAGGGGCCAATAAAGTGCATCGTCTCGTATGCCAGTTCTTGTCTTACCTTGTGGGGGGGCAGGGTTCATCCCCCATACCGTCCCAGAGTCTGCAGCCTCCACCCCAGTAGCCAATGTTGCAGACTATGATGCCCTCCAGGCTGGGCAGGTCAACTCTCTCTCCATCCAACTCCAGCTGTGGTAGGAACACAAAGACACACAAACACAGTATCATCAACAGGATGGCAACACAAATCAATGAAAAAATCTTTCCATGCTCTGCCACAGAGATCAAACACAAAACTGAATGCACATTATATTTCAGCTAGGTGATACAAAATAAGCAGTATATGCAAACATTGACAATCTCTCATTTTTGGGAAGCAAATTCAATTTTAAGTTAAAAAAAACCAAACAAACTTCATAATATGATGAAAACTAAACACTTGACATTTAGCACACATTTAACAAAGTTCAAGACTTTAGGCTTAAAGATCTAAACAAATTCCTCCTATAAATAAATTAAAAAGAGGGGGAAAAAAAAGAGGCATTTATTTCCAGTAAATGCCTTATCATAACTTAAAACACATGACCAGCTTGCATGACTTTATATATGTGAAGCATATCATATCTACTGAACTGGTCCTGACAATACTATCTTTATTACTTTAAGACGTTAGTATTTCCCATTGACATAAACCAAGATGGAAATAAAACACAATCAAATCTTCTTCCTCTCTACTTCCTCTGGCTGCCACAATGCAAACGTCATTAACCCTCTAGTATATTTGGAATATATGTAATGTGATCTTTTCTCATAATGACATGATCTATTGTAACAAGATCAATCTTTTCTTGTATTAAGCAAGACATTTTCTTGTTATTACGAGATCTTTAATCCAGTAACAAGAAACAAGCAAAATAAATTAAACAATTCCCCACATGAATGCAATAAGCCGTCATACATTTCTACGGCGCCCTGAAAGTTCTATAGTGTAAAATCAGACATATTTTATTCATTTGGGGACACAAATATTGTTTCAGACTTTTTGGGACTTCAGGGGCCCTGTACATTTCATCTTAGTTTAACATTAAATCATCTAGTTAGAGTTAGGGAGAGAGTTTTAAAAGATCAAAACCAATAAATGTACAGTAAATATTCTGCACGTATAACCAATTGAAATGAGATCCAAAAGGCAATTTCAAAATCCGATCCAAACTGTTCAATGTCCAGACGTCGTCATTTTGTTTGCAAAAAGCATTTTAAGGAAGAATTCGAGTGCTACAGACTACAGAGATGTTTCAGCGTGCAAGAACACGTTTGTTTTTAACTCATCATGGTTTTCATTTTGTTTATGAAAGTTACATTTGGGATTCAAACAAGGTCATTCCCCCTCATATTCAAACATATCACAATCGTAATATCAAACTGATAAACCCAATATGACTTCATTTTTTCAATATCCTGAAGCCTTAGTATAAAGGTTGGATGTGACAGGAAATTAAAAGTCCGACCTGAAGATACGGCTTGATAAGAGGAGGCACAACTCCTAATGTCGGCTAATGTCAGTGATTTCCAGCCAAGAATATCAGAAATAGTGAAAACATTTACCTTCATTCATGAAGAGTGAGGAAAGAACGAAAACAAAAGTTAATCACATGAACAAGGTTACTGTACCTCAATCCTCTTATCCAGATCCTTACATTCCTGGACTAAACAATCTTTGGTTCCATACAGGAAATACACGGCCTGGGAAAGAAAAACTCAGAGTGAAGACTTTGACATAGACAGAGGCAGTGCCTTTGAATGAACAGTTAAATTCAGTCATCGTTTGCATGGGATTTATTCATGTGTTCCGACGACGTGGCTCAAACTCTCTGACCTTGTTGATGATACGGCTGGAGAAGAAGGACGGTGTTTTCTCGCGGTGTGTGTGAAAGTTGAGCGCCATCAGAGCATCGGGCCCCACAGAGAAGTAATTGTTCATGGACAGCACCTGAAAAGGACAGAGAGGAAGTCCATCAGAACGTCACACACACACACACACACACACACACACACACGCGCACACGCACACGCACACACGCACACACGCACACGCACACACAAATAAACATCTACCTACAAACGGACATGGAACTGAGAGATCAAGCTTACCTTTGGTTTGCGAAAGTAGAGGCCTTTTGAAGCCACCTGCACTTTCCATCTGAAGAGGATCAAATGGATAATGAAAAGAAAGGAAGGAAACACAAACAAGACAAGAGCTAGAGTTTTACACAAGTGGAGGTCATTTGTACAAAAACAACAAATACATTACCCTTCAGAGGGTTTCAACCAAACCCACCAAAAGCAGGCCGCCATATTGATATGATTACAATTCGAGTGGACACATAGATCGCTTATTCAATTACAGCTAACTAAGATGCCTGAAGTAATGTAGAAGTCTGTCCAATTCCCTGCACCAAAAATACATCAAACTGTACAGAACTCAGTTCCCAGGCATCAAATCAGAACCCAATATCAGGTTCAGACCCCCCGGGGGTCTTGGGAGGTCTGGGACCCCTTGATTAACACTTCAAACCCCCCCCCCCCATGAAAGCCTCAACAGCAAGATTTTGGAGGGTGTCTGGAAAAAAAAAATCACCTGCAATTGACTTTATACTCTGCAGTGGATGAGAGAGAGAGAGAGCGATGTCCGCTGTTTGGTCTTTGAATACAAAGCACACAACTACAAACGTATTTTCCTGTTTTGCGCATTTTTACAAACTGAGAAAAAAAACATACTTTGCAAACTCTGCCGAGAAGCTAGTTACAGGGCCCCACCTGTCCATTTTCACCACCTCAGCATCAAGGATGTTACGGAGAACCTGTTCCACAGGGATTTCTCCAGCATACCCGGCACCCCATCCTAACGTGTTGGAAAGGTCATTTCCTGTCCCCAGGGGCAGGATGGTCACTCTTGGCATAAACTGGTCTTGGCCCTGACAGCAGAAAATGAAAGAGCAGAAGGCGTGTTGTTAAACAGTCAGTGTTCTGCGGGTGGAGAGGATAAGTTAAGAGTTGATGCCAACTTGAACTGCTTCAATTAGAGGAAAAGATGTGATAAACCCATGTAACCTTTAGCTTCATAGTATCAATGGCATCCAGCACCCAGCCGACTGTGCCATCACCACCACACACAAGCACCCTGACACTGCCGGGGGGTAGCAGGGTGCACAGCTGGAGGGCTTTGGAGGGAGTCAGTTCAGACAGGTCAAACACCTGGAAGACACGCGTCAGGTTTTTACAGAAATGCTTTCTTGACAAATGCGAAAAGACTGTAAACAAGGATGAAGGGTGCGTGTTAGTTTCAAGGATGATTTACCGGTCGTCTCTCCGACAGAAACCAAGAAAAAAAAATAATAATCCACACTGACCTGCACTGGATTCAGAAGGGTGCGAAATTCTCCCAACAGAGCCTCTCCCATGTTGTTCCCACTACGTGTGTTTGCCAAGACCAACACTGGAGTCCAGCCACTGCAGCAGGAAGAGGCCAGCTACACAAAGGCATATGACACCAACAAGTCAGCTGACATTAAAACACATCTGAAACAACATCAAACCAGCGGTATGAGTCCACTATGCTTAGTGATCCCAAATAACAATCACATATTTAGCACCTTGCTGTACTCGTCAGGGTGCCGGCGGCGGAGCTTGTTCACATGGTAGAGGTAGTGAGGAGGGATTATGAGGCTGTGGAACTCGCCCAGCTCACACGGGTCTGCATCGCCCAGGCTCTCCAAGCAGTCATCGTGCACCGTGGTCTGACACCACACACACCTGAAGGAGACACAAAAACATGTTAGACATACTACATACTACATACTACATCATTTCCTCCACCCGTTGCTAAATGCAGGGATGTTGGTCCATCTCTAACATTCGCCTCTGACCAGGTTGTTATTAACATAGCTGAGCAATCTAAATCTATCTAACTATATGAGATTATGCCAGCTGGTGTGTTTCTCCAACAGAGAGCAGCAGCAGCAGTCCATTAGAACAAATTAAGCACGGATTATCATGAAATGAGGATGTGCGCCAGTATGACGTGACAATTTTGCAAGGTTGATGCAGAATGTGGGTGGCTGGTTGATGCCTTGTCCTTCATAATGGCAGGTATGTCAGCGTGTGCTATGACAGGTAGCCTGCATCAGGCTGCACCTGTAGCGTCTCATATACCTGAAGTCACAGAGCTTCGGCTGGGTCCCACACTGCTGTTTGCATACTGCACAGTAGCTAGCTAGGGGGACATTACCGCGGACCCAGCGGTGCTCCATGCCTCCGTCCGGACCCGAGGGGGCCATGATCTCCTTGCACGTCAGGCTCCGGTCTGCCCGGCGAAGGCACAGCTCGTCAGCGCACACACCGCAGCAGTCGCAGAAAGCCCCTTGGAGGATGTGCTGGGAACAGACGCAACAGTAGGTGGGCTTGTTGAACAGGTCAGTGTAATGCCAGCCATGCTTGCTCTTGCGGAAGAAATCCTTCATGTGCGTTTTCCGCTTGGAGCGCTGGGCACTGCACCACAGTGTAATGATAACCGGGACGATGACGGCCAAAGAGGTCCAGAAGAGGAGAGTCCACTCCTCCCGGGAGCCGCAGTCGTCCGGCACCTCGTCCCTCTCTCTGCTCATCGCCGCCGCCGCCGCTGCTGCTGCTGGGATGGTAGCGCGAAGGATGCGTGAGGCTAAAAGAGCGGAGATTGGTACGAGAGGAAAGCTATGTAAACAACATCGAGTACAGACAGGACGCACGCCACGTTTTTTCTGCGACACCCATGTTCACAAACATTTCCAAGCTACTGGCTCTACTTTTATCCTAAATATGAAAATTTCAGAGTACAACGAGCCATAAACAAGACACACCAATGTGACGTTGAGCCAATGGGCTCCTTCGCAACCTTAGCCTGATCAGAGAGAGTTTCCATGTCAAGATAATTCAGCTCGCCAACAGAAAACAACGCGCATGCGCACATTTGTCAACACGATGCAAAAATAACTACTGAGTGGGATACGTTTTGAAATATTATACTAAACAAAATATCAAATATCAATATCAAATCATTTTCATTTTCAAGTTTAGGAGCCCAAAAGTGTCTGAAGTGTTTGTAAGGGTGGGCTAACAAAGGGTTTTTTGGAGCCTTGCTAAATAAAAACTGAAATATGATAGCCTACCCGATTACAGGTAAGCCTATACCTCACGGAAATTACAGAGGCAAAAATATGTAGGCCTAAGTTAAGTAATAGTTCTTAAGAAAAATACATCATTAAGTATGACACTAGGTAATTTGACACGTGTCTTCTTCTGTGCTCTATGTATCACGTTGTTTTTAACCTGGGGGCCGAGCATCCTCACATCTGCAGCAGGGGTTTTGAATTACATTTTAAGCCTCAATTGGATCATTTAGGCAGTTCCTTTTGCCTAAGACTTGATCTTGACCAAATACCTTGCACTTTGGCCCATAAATTAAGTCATTGCCTTAATAACTAACTTGCCGTTCAACAGTGTTACTTTTGCAAGTGCATCATTCTGGTGCTTGACATAGGACTACAGGTGCAAATGAACTTTAACAACATTACATAGGTTACTATGGAAAGCATTGCATATGGGGTGCGTTTGTTCCAAATAAACAATACATTATTAGATATTGTATAATGCCAAATGTTTTCTAGATAGACTTTCCTTGTGTATGGTACCCAGAAGTAGTTGTAAAAGACTCCTGTTTGGTTTGGGAGAAACAAGCGACCACGGAAAAAAAGAAAAAAAAGAAGTGAACATCTTACTCTGTTTAACATCTCTGACTGTGAGCGCCTGACGTACAGAGTGCAGGTCAACAGTGCGCATGCGCCTCCATTTTGTCCTGAGCTCATAGCGTGTCAGATAATCACATTGTGGGAACAAAAGCTTTCTCTGCCCCATGAATTAATCCCAACAACGTTATCATTAAAGTGCGCATTGTAATGAGGACGTGTGCGTGAATCATGGGGGGCAGCTAGAGGCAGGAAACGGAAAGGATGACGCCCAGTGACGTCTTCCCGAGAACGTCACTGGCAGTGCTCCAATCCAGAAGTGAAATAGATAACAAATAATATTTTAAAAAAATATTAAACTGATGCTTGGTCAACTATCCCGTCTTTGTGATGTGTGATCCAAGTTCCCATTAATTACTGTCAAGACCATAGACTATACCTTTATTGCTACACACAAGTGAAAAACATATGAAACTCTTCCAAACCTAATTTTGACGGAAGTCAGATTTGGGACTGAATTGAAGAAAAACTATTATCAGACTGGCTATCTTCCTCGGGTATTTCATCCAGCATCTCCAAGTAAATGGATGGATTGAAAAATAAAGGATAGATAGACCACTTTTGAAATGAAGCATATTGTGGAGGCAACCTTCATTTACAAGATAATAAACCATCTCAAAAATAGGCGACAGTTTTCCCTTGCTAAAACATCAGGTCTGAAGTCATTTCCATAAGCTGAACAGTGTATTTAATTATATGTTCAAAACGTCTCAAGAACAGTCCCTTCTCCCCCAATGACTGGGTTTGTATTGCCATCTAGTGGACAGTCTTCTTCTTGCTTCACTTAGTGTTTGTTTTTGTCATCCTGAATTTTGCAAATATGAATATTTAATATAAGAGTTCAACTGTATATTTATGCAACAGCGCTATTAGCGTACCTGATGATAAATAGGCTAGTGTATTAATTATTTTATTTTTAACATCATTCAAGTAACATGAGCAGGTATGTGACAGTTTGTGGTTTGCGTGCAGGAGGAGGAGGAGAATCTCTCCCTTTACCCCTTTGGACTCTAGTCAGGACTGCAAAGCATAGAAAGCTCAGACAGAGAAAAGGTGAAGAAGATGAAGAAGCTGGTGGTGTTTTTGCTGTGCCTGGTCCTGCTGACCATCTTCACAGGTAGGAAACTTTTGGGGGTTTAACAGTAACATAACACGATCATATCGGGCAACATTCAAATCAAAAGGACAACTTTTTTCAGACAAAGCTAAGAGGGGCATACAGTACTTTGGGTAGGTCTACATTATTAAAATTCATCCCCATTTTGTAACAGAGATTGTTCTGTATTTTCAACCCTGCAGCTTTTTACAGGTATGATTTAGCACCAACAACTAATCATGTTTTTTTATTTATAGGGCTATGTCTCAACAAAGGTTATCACGTTACACATCACATATAGACTAGATTGTAGATCTTACTCCTTGTTTATAAAGTCACACATGTAATATAACTTGAAACTGTTTAAAGCCTCTGCACCGTTGTAAACAATTGCTTAAGCTTAACTTTGAATACAACTGCATTTAGCAAATCTTAACAATTTTTCATGTTTGTTTGTTTGGTTTTTTTTTTTACTTTAAAAGTAAGTTTTTCATAATGTGATAACTGGAGGAGGTTGCCACGTTGCTTTTGGGGCCCAGGCAGCAGCAGCTTGTACCTTGTGTTGACAGAGCTGGGTTCACTCACAGCAGCTCCCTCTGGCAGGGGAGGAAGAGAGATTCGGCCTGGCTGCCTGGTGGGGTCACGTGCTGTGTTGACAGGGCTCCCCGGAGAGACACGAGGATGAATGGGCACTTTGTTACCTTCCAGCCCAATACCCTGCCTCCTCATGCAAGCTGTGTTAGAGAGAGGGAGAGAGAACACTCTGCAAAGACCTGTGTGTGTGTGTGTGTGTGTGTGTGTGTGTGTGTGTGTGTGTGTGTGTGTGTGTGTGTGTGTGTGTGTGTGTGTGTGTGTGTGTGTGTGTGTGTGTGTGTGTGTGTGTGTGTGTGTGTGCGCGCGCTGCACCCTTGGTACTCGTATTGGAAAACAAACAGCCTTACATATCCTGGCTAAACAGATCAGGTCAGACACAGCTTTCCAGCAGCACATATTGGTGAGAGGGGAACAGCTCTCAGGGAGAGTATTTTTACCCAGATGTGCCAATACTTAGCAGCAAGCAAACAGCTGTTGTTCATTGTAAAAAAACAAAGAAACCCAACTAAGGCAGAGGTTGAATGAAGATCAGACAACCTCTGTAAAAAAGTAAACTACTAGACCTGACACGCTCACTCACATATACCAAACTAGATAATATAAAAACCCTTTTTAATATCTTTTGTTGTTTGTTTCACAGCCCCAATAGCAGCATGGAGATGTGTATCACAAGTCATGAGAGTAAACATTGATTCTGTTTACAGTCAACTTCTTATCCTCCTCTCCCCCTCAGATGCCAACCCTATCATCAAAGAGAACTTCGCTAAGCAGCTGCTCCGCAGCAAGAGACAGGAACCACCAATGAAGGCCGGCCACCCCGATGAGCCAATGAGGGTAAGGTTCATTCAGAGCAAAGAGCACAGACACATTATAGATTCAAGGTGGAGATTATATAGTATTGACAGTTGATCATGAGTTTGTAGCTTTATGAGCAACACTTTTCAGTAAGTATTTACTATTTGAAAACAGAATAAAAAAGTAATTAAACGTTTAATAAATGTTTTCATGACTCTAATCATTTGAGGATTATGGTTTTTTGCACATGCAGGTGGGTTTATTTTAAACTGTTGGACTGTTTCTCCATAATTTAAAGACACATCTTATTTCAAAAAATGGCATCTTATTGATTAAATGTTTGTATGTAACTTATGCTCAAATAAATTATTATTTGGTTTCAAATAAAGGGATACGTCACATTTACACACTCTTTTTGTATACTTTTCTTTTTCAAACTTGGGTTATTAATTTGACAGATCAGTTAAAACTGCTAAACATGTAAATCATCTCTAGTGTGTGTGTCACTAACTATAAGTAACACAAAGAAATGTTTTCAAAAAAAGTTCCAAGTCCACAGAGCTCTTGTGCGAAAGAGTTTAATGTTTGATAAAACATAAATGAAAATAATTTATTATTTAAATTCTAATTGGAAATAACTTTTAAGTGTGTTTTGTGATTCTTTAGCCATCTCCACATTAACCAACATTGATTGGTTAACTGTTTTTGCATAGTTGCACTGTCTCTCATTTGCTGCTCTATGTGGCCTTGAATTGTCCCCCGGGGACAAATAAAGTTTTTTGAATTGAATTGAATTACTTTCATGGCCTTCTTCTGCTGCGCACCTCAGGGCTGCTTGACATCATTAGAAGGAATATGATTTTAGATTTAATTTTTTAGATTCTACATTACAGAACTGTATTGAAGTATTCCGATTATGAATCCTATGACATTGTTCCGAGTAAGATGTGTACCTTGAGCCTTCTTGTATATACTTCTCATTTTACCATTTTTTTTCTCAGTTCTGTATCAGTATCCATGAATTCATTCCTCTCTATGAGTCTGTGATGCTTTGACAGTGCAAATCCAGACATGAACACCTCCGTTTCGTTTCTACTCATCTCTGTAATTTCACTTTGCGCTGTCATGTGCAGTTTATTCTGCTGTTGCGGTGAAATGCAAAAAGGCTGAGCAGAGGACTAAACCGTTTTGCGGCAGAGCTGATTATCTTAGGTGTCATTTGATCAGCTTTCTTTTGTTGTTTCTCATATGTCTGCATTGCCACCTTGTTCACTTAATCCCTCCCTACAGGAGCATCTTCTGCACATGCAGGCTCTGGATCAGAGGGCCCAGGAGATCAATATGGAGAACTGGCTGAACCCTCACTGCTACCCCCGCTGTGACAGGAACTACGGATACCCTGTCTGATCAGGTCACCATCAGTCTCCACAAACTCCAAATGCTTGATGCAGATGAATGCACACAGATGTAATGATGTGCACTTATCTTAAATAGCTACATAATTATTAATTTGACTTCTGCTTAGATTTTAAAGCAGGCCATTATATTTACAGTCTGTGAGAAGGCCTAAATCCTCTGTCCAAAATTACACAAACTGTCAGACTTACAGATATCACATAACAACTCACAACACCTGATTACATTTTAAAACAACGCCAGGCTATTCCTGCATTAAATAACCTTATGTCATTCATCCAAAATGAATCTGATTTCAGAATCGTTCTTCTTTATCATAAACAGAATGTTTACGTCTATGATTTTCACTATTGTTGAGTTATTTCTCTTCCTGTTTTGTGATTTTATCTGTCTATTTGGCACAACAGGAAACCACAGAAACGATTTCTGGGTAAAACTTATGGTGTCCTTTTTACAGCACTGCTACCGTCTTTCAATCATCCAAATACAAACTGGATCAAAATCAACATGTTTGATTTGTTTTACAGTTCCGCTAATTTAGGGTGATTTAGGGCACAATCTCTAGGGTGGTTTTGAAAAGGCTCCAAATCATCTGGAAAACCCACATACAGGGATATTTTCTTCAGGATTATAACTCAGTGATGTACTTATTTTCAGTATAAATAACAAATCCCTCTCATGAAAATTCAACATTAGGCTATATATTGGTCTCAATATATATCACGATAAAATGGTGGAATTGAAGGGTCACAGATCAATGCTGTCTGATTGTCATTGTTTGAACAGTTCTTGTTTGTTTTTACAGTGACCAACCGAAAGTGAAGACATGAATTCAAGAAAGGCAACAATGAAAATAAAAAGATGAAATATTCTCTCCTCAAATGACCATGGGATGCCTGCTGACTAATGGTCATATATAATCTTACTGTATAACAGCTGTGTAGTTTAGTGTCATCTTTATTGTGTTGTAACTTGAGTAAAATGTGCCAACATAAATAAACCATAACGCATGAGAGCCTATGCTGTGTGATCATCATTATTATGTTGGGAGGGCAAACAGGGCAAAAGGGAGTGATGAAACCCGAGGTCGTCGACATTTCCTTCAGTAGCGATATTTTCTTCTGCTTTTCTTCCTCAGTTAGCCTAAAATGCAAGCTGTAGTCACCTGAGAATTGAAATAATGTTATTATAGCCGATAGAAAATGACGCGTGTCCAGCCAGGCAATTATAGCGATCATAGGCGAGAAAGTTTTACATTTGTTCCTCTACATTTTGTTTGTTTATGTTTGATTTGTTAAAGGCCAGGAGCAGCTGTGTGACCAAAAGCAGGATGGACATTTTTATTTCGATTAGATCGGTTAAACATCTGCGCAATAAACATGCGTTTTAAAAATAGTAAAATAGGCCATTTCTTTTCAGCTTTTAGGCTACTGCATCCTCCTTCAAAAGGTAATCCTGTGTGACAGATCAATGTGACAGAGGGATTTAAGATTTAAGATGTAGTCCAATACTGCACAGGGAAGGCTGAGCTTTAAAAGACCCGAGCGGGGGAAAAGTGCTGAAGTCTGAAATCAAAGCCGATCTTTAGCGCAGTGCTGATAAATCAATCAAACCATTTCTGTTGCGCCAATTCAGAACAAATATTATCTCAAGACACTTTACAAAAGAGCTAATAGGCCTACAAGAACTTACTGTTTGCAATATTATGTTACAAACACAGATGAAAGACCTTGCTCTTTGTTGGGCTATGTTCTCTAAACAATGCAATACAATGGTATAGGCCTGTTTTAATGATATGTCGACTTACAGGAGAACTTCCGCTTATTAAGGAGTGCAATAAAGCAGCAACATAAATAGGGCCTATAAGAACCAAATAGGCCTATTTGTTTTTATGTTTAAATTATCCTATTTCACGGCCTGTTTTTAATAGCGAGATTGAGAACGCATTAAATAAATACCTGCATAGCCTATAGCTTCGGCTATATGAACAAGCAGCGGACTTTATTCTAGGCCTTAAGAAGTGAGTTTCCTTTTTTTCTGACATGAATGAGCAGAACTCAATGTAGGCCTATATGATCTATCTGCTCGGGGCCTATGGCTTCACTCCGTTCTCATTGTAAATATTTTCTGTAAAGACCAAAGGAACCTATTTTAAATAAGCCGAACGCATTTTTAATCATTCTGCATAGGGACAGCATGAACAACATCAATATCCCTGAGAATATATTTTGAGGCCTTCATTACTGCATGTGAGATTTTGAATGAATCAAATGGAAATCTCAGTTGAAGTCATGGCTGGGTTAAAGGCCCGGAGCGGACCGCGCTCTAAAACATTGATAATAAAACATTACAGATAAATAGACACAAGCATATTCAAAGGATTTATTTCAAGAGCGTCTACAAAGTTATTTGACACCAACTCCTTTTATTCGAGCGAAGCTTCGAGAACGTTTTTATGAAAATGTAAAATATAGCCTACTATGTTAAATGTGAATGCTAGAGATCTCTGCACACTGTGTCCACGATGAATTCATTCATCTTCTCTTTAGAAATGTTAACAGGACAAACTCTTAGTCCAACTCGGACTCTGAACACAACCCAAATGGATTACTTCTTCATAATACTTTTCAATTCAAAGTGCTTGAGTCCATTTTTAAATAATCAATATAGAATTGAACGGGTTCTCTTCCATCTAATAGGTTCAATTTGTAGATAAATATTCAAAACACGGATTGAATTTAATATTCAAGCCTGCTCTCACTTCTTGAAAAGTGTTAGCATGATATGATCAGGCTGGAAGATATCTGAGTGACAAAAATACATTCTAGTTAGTTTCAGTTGAAAAATACTTAAATTCAAAAGCTCTGTACACAAAGTAGCTAAGTGCTGCAAAGAAAACATGCCACCCATTCATGTTCAACCAATGCAAAATGTGAAATGAACTTTGCTTGATTTGGTCAATACAGTAAACAGATGTCTGACTTTATCATATTTACATTTGCACATAACATATTTTTGCTTTTATACATTTATTACAAAACAGCTTTGCCTAAAGATCACACTTTGTATAAACTTTGAATTATTCTAATGAGAATCAGAGAAAGTGAAGCATAAAGAAAATCCTTTAAGCAATCATCTTTTGTCTTTGAAGAACCCTTTTGAAGTGCTGCTCTCTTTGATAGTGACAGTCAGGAAGTTGGTGGTCACGTCGGTCACCAGAACCTTCTCCACGTTACCGAGGGAGGGCTTCCACGTCACCTCGTTGACTTCGTCGTCGAGCCTGGTGGGAGACGGCCTGTCTAAGAAGTAGGGCTTCTCCATCTGTGGGAGCTCCAGTGGGCGACTCAGGTTTTGGCTCATTTTGGACTGGTGCTTGAAGTGTGCCAGGCAGCTGGAGCTGTCCTTAGTCCTGTGTGTGTCCATGTCCAATCTGTGTGGATGCAGGCTGTGGTCTGAGTAAAACTGCTTGTGGGAACCTCCACCTGAGGCTCCTATGTTGTGTGTGTGGTGATGGTGGTGGTGATGATGATGGTGTTTATGACTGTGGTTTTCTGGATGTCTGCGGGCAACTTTGACCATCCTCATCTCCTCGACCCCCTGGTATTTTGACACCTTGTACTGGCCCAGCTGCTCACCTGCTCTCCCCTTGTGTGGCTCGGGGACCACAGGTCTGAAGCTGCTGTCCTTGAAGCGGGGCTTAGGCTTTGGGCCTCTTTTTTTAGGTACATGGATGAGTCCATCTGGGCTGGTTTGCTGAAGGAAGGGCTGCTGGTAATCCCGGATGCTAAACTCAGGCGGTCGGATACGAACACTTTCCCCACGGTTGACAGTGCTGGGAGGGAAGATGGTGGGAACAACGGCCCTCAGACCCTCTCTGGCTCTGGGGGTGACAATCGGCTCTGGGGTTGGGTAGGTGACGTGCATCCCTCGCACTGCTTCCCTTCTGAACTCATAGGATTTGGCTTTAACTTTAGCCTGGGCCTATTACAAGTTAGAAAGTAGGATGTTTTAAAAACTGACCATTACAATATTTTTTTTCCCCTTTCTTCTTATTTTTAGCCCGTCTATAGACCACATTTAAAACCGTCATAAGACAGCAATGACAGTGTGACAGTGAGTCAGCATGCAAAATACCAGTAACCCAAAACAGCTTAAAGGAATAATTAATCACTTACATTTATTCATTCAAAAAGGTGTGCTTTCCATGCAACATATATGAAAACGTCAGAGCTAAAAAGGGCCTGTTGAAATTTAAATACTGCAAATCCATGCCTTGCATTGGGCACACAATGCAAGGCAGTATTTGTGATATTGCTGATCACTACAGCCCCAAACACTTCCTATCAGGCCATCGAATTTATTGGGGGAAATTCCACAACATTGTTTTAGAAACCATATTATAATATGTGGGTCTTTATTTCAAGATGAGCTGTCAGGGCATAAAGCAATGTTCATGGTTTGTGGTCATGAAGAGCTGACAGCATCAGACTGTGACTACATTCCTCATAAGAAAAGAATAGATTAAGATAATTTCATATAAATAAATACGCTTTCACTTCACGTGTACACCAGGATTCAATGACTGTTTGTTAAAGGCGTCTAAACCTTTCATGTATGTCAACAGTTCCCCATTAGTTAATTCACACACTGAGGGCACAGCCATTAAATCGATGCGCTGTTTTGAGACAATTAACACTAAAACAGTGACCTATGCAATGAAGTAAAACATCAACTGCAAAGTTACTTGCTGAGATTTACTTTAAGGACATAAGTCAGAGACCAGAAAACACATGCAACACATACGAACACGTGAATGACAGCAGCGATCATTCAATCACAAACATTTACCTTGAGTAGAAATGTCTTAGGTTTCGGTCCTCTCTTTTTGGGCCCAAACAGCTCCCTTTCACGCTCTCTGGTTTAAAAAGATCAAATAAGTGACACCCATTTAGAGTGTCATGGGGACAAAGTGCACAGAAGACACTGCATATTTAGTGGACATGTTGACATTCACTGGGTCTGCCCATAAAGGCCAGAGCAGATATCTTACCTCTGCTCAAAAGCAACAAACAGGCGGGAGTCCAAAATGTTTTCCTCTGGTTCCCAAGTGCTGTATCTGTAATTTTAAACAAGAAGTGAGACTGAGGAAAACGAGCGCAGATACACCAGGAGGGTGGCAGCAGCAGCAGTGTTAGCCCACAAAGCTAAAGTCTGCATCGTTTAATCCCGCTGTTTGAGCTAGCTGTGACGAGCTAACCACAGACACAGCAGAGACAGTACAGACTCTTGAAAAAACATGCAGTGTAGCAGCACTTACTTGGGAGACCAGCCCTTCCATTTTACAAGGTATTCAATCCGACCCTGCATGCCAGAAGAAACACACAGATAATAAATTTTTAAAGCGATGTTATTCCATTGTATTGAACACCCAGTGAGAAAAAGGGGGGCACGTTACATCCCACGCCTACCTTCCTTATCCTCCGTTTGATGATAGACTCGGCAGCGAACACCCTCTCCCCGACAGCAGACAGCTCCATGTTTACTCCAGCACGTCCTCCCGTTAGCTTGCTGCACGCTAACGCTAGCCGAGCAGATCTTTTTCTCCAGTCCCAGCCACTCTGAATTCCCGACAGACCATAATACTCAGAGCAGAATAGACGTCAGCGCAATTTTTTTTACATCGTTGCCAAGGAACCACAGTCGGTGGAACCTCTAGGAGAACGCCCATTGGCCCGACCGTTGCTACGTGCTCGGGTTGCTAAGTGAGGGGAGGAGCGTGCGCCTGTGTGAATTCTTTCGGAAGGAAGGGGAGACGGTGTGGCTTTTTTCCCCGCGCGGCGTGTGAATATTTTCGCGCAATTTTAACGAGATATTCAAAATGCACGTGTTGTGACAGGATGTAGATATAACTCCTGAGTCAATGGTTTCAAGCAAACAGTGAAACCAGGAAATGACAGTGCTGTTTAATATATGCTACAGCGCAAAAAGAGCTCACTGTCGTATGTCTATTGAACGCTTCTTTCTACCAACGCGGTTAACTCCATCAGCGATTTACTATTTCGAAACCCCCACATTATAGATGTCAACAAAATGTTTCACCCGCTTGCATTTATTTCGTTTGTCCCTGTTTTTTGGGGGTTTTTTTGGACCACGCGTGAAGGATCAATTCACGTTTATTCTGTCAGGCAAAACCACTCGCCGACACTTTTTGTATTCGTGTCGTCAATCTACAAATCCTTTGTCAGGTTTACGACTAGGCAACTTTAAAGGCAAAGTATTAAGACAACCTTAATATATTTGTTATCAATATTAGGCTTCTGATGGCGCTTAGTTCAAAAATAAATCTACCTGTCTCTGGCTTAACAATGAGGCAAAAATCAAAGACCAGCTGTCATAAACACAGAGGTTGATTTAGGCCTACTGCGCGCTCAATTAGGAATAATATAAGTTATAGCTTTATGTTTGGTAACATATGTATAATAATTTATTCATGGCAAAAAAGAAAAATCAACTGCACACATCTACATCAGTGGTCAGGAAATATGTTATAGGTCTAATGATAAGCTTCTGGTTATAGAGATGACAAATCAGGGGATTTCTGAAAAAAACTGATGCCGGAAAAAATGTTTTGGCTCTCGTGGACCAGTTCTTTAATAGGCTATCATGACGAGCGGAGAAAGAGTCAGAGAATGACATAAAACAATAAACGCATCAGCTCATAGTCAGCCCCGTCTGCAGGCAATAGCCTCAAGATATGTTTAGCAACAAAAAAAAGCCGAGATGAGTAAAATAATTAATTATATTAAAGCATACAAAAATATATTTATAACATAATAGTAATCGGATAATGTTGCATGAGAAGAAGCAGGACTTATAAATATATTCTTTGTCTTTTTTTTTAAGTAATAAACAAAAAATAGGCTGTTGTCTTTGTAAAATGTATCGGCCAGTCATTCTTCGTTTAACCTGGAATCTTAATATTTTTTATCCATAGGCCTACTTGATTTGAATAAAATAGGGTCAAAACGGAAGGAAATAGCATCATGCGATTTCCTCTCCCAACATAAATAGTTTTAATTTGTCATTGTTTTCAGTCTTCTGGAAGCGAGTGTTGTATCAAATTTAAAAACATTTTTTTAGGTGAGGAAAAAAGAAGCTTACTAAATTTAACGCAGGAGTTGGGTTAATAAAAATCAACCGATGAAGGACCAACGTTTGAAATCCATCTCTTTAAATAGCATAGGCCATTTTATAAAACGAGTTTAAGATTTCTGAACGAAACATTTTAGCAGTTCAACAGAACTGTCTTGCTTAATATGTAAATTATGTAATCTGAAACTTTTTTTAGCAGCAGGTTATGTCGTCATGATAATTGCCTATTGTTTTTGTCAACACACTTCTAAAAAAAAAAAAAAAAAAATCAGTAGGCCAAAACGAAAAAAACAAACAAAAAACTTTAACCATGAAACTAGAAACGGTGTTTTTCATCTTCATATAATAAAAAAAAAAATACCGAAAGTTCAGTAAATCAAGCTATAGGTCGTATCCCTTGAGCCTACAGCACCCTAATCGGAATTAGGCCCATATAATAATAACAAATCCAAAAAACTCTGTCGTGACAATGAAGAGGTCGGTATGAAGGGTCAGTGATATAGACTACACTGACCATTGACATATTTTAATTAACCTGCATCAAAATATTGTCGTCAAGCTGTGAAAGTGAAACTTAAGTCAGATGCTGACGAGTTGATTTGACGTCAGCATCTGAGATGGCACCAATATGCTGACGGCACAACTGGAATTAAATAATTAGTTTATCAATGTTTTTATTTCTAATCAATAACAAATCATAATTAAATAAAGAAAGTGACTTCACAGACAGTAAAGCGACAGCTTGAAAAATCGTTCAGAATAAAGAGGAAGACCGTCTCACAATCATTGCGCATTTATTTCATGCGTAAAGCATTCACAATAGCCTAACTGGTGATGTCAGCCAAATGGAAGGGGTAGGTCATGGAAAAGAGTGATTCCATCAAAACCAATTTCAGTTTTTGGAAAATGTCCACATTCCATAAAGCTTCAAATTCCATTATTGTTGGGCTTTTAAGGGCAACATGTTTTCCCTGTGAAGGACGATGTCTGTCTTGAACAATCTAGTTCCTGATTACATTCCTTTTTTCATTCATTGTCTTATTCTGCGGTGGTAAAACGGACTGTACAACCAGAAAGGAAAAACAGGCGCGCCTCAAACTCTGGATGCGATTGGTCTCGGCGCGCCTGCAGTGCAGCAGCGCCTCCGTCGTTTAAACACTATTGGTTGGCTTGTATCCGGGCAAGACGTGGAATCCTGTATCAATCTGAAACCATCGCCACATATGATAAAACCGCTGATATCCAATATACATGTATACGGACAAAGATAGTGTTATTCGGGGTAAATTGTAGTGACAGGTGCAAAGATAAATCGAAAAAGTCGTACCGATCGTTATGTAACCTAAATCAACTAAAGAGACACTAAATATGATTCCTTTATATTCTTTCGCAGCCAATTCTCTTGCAGCCCTCCTTGTTAAAAACCTTACATGAATTCCTATACGATAATGAGCTCAGAAATGTCAGATACACATGGTGATAAATACACTTTGTATATGTTCTTCTTTATTTTGCATTTGATTTCACATGGACAAGTTATTTCCATCAACTCACGGCGTTCTCTGTAAATTTAATCCCCAAATTGGCAGCATATCCCCAGTGTTCCAAGTCTTCAAAAAGCACCAGAAACACATAATTACAAAAAAGATGAACACCAGCATGTGCGCACGCAGATATTTGATATATTTCGTCCTCGTGCAACGCATGAATCTCCAATTAACGTCACACACAGAACAACACCTGTTGTCTTCTCCTAAAGCGCACACACAGGTGTTTAACATCACACCAACATCTGTCTTTATTTTAGTGCCTCTTTCGATGTGGTCAGTTTGAGCCATAGTCACACGGTTGTCTGTTGTTCTGAAGCAATCCAAATGGAAGAGCTCCCCCCCTCATAATTTACTTTTCTCCACACATGAATGAGTTGTCACATCCTGCATAGGTAATAAGAATTAATCTTACTAGTTGGGAGTTTTTGTTCCAGAAAAATATATAATGAAGTGAGTTTAGGCCTATACGTGCAAAAATGGACGTCTATTTACAGATATCAAACCAATAATGTACTAAAGGTTGATAAAGAAGCACTGCTGAGTTAACAGCATTTTACATTTGACTTAAACATTCAAGACTCTGCGAGAATATTTGGTTGTGTATAGTCACCTGTTGGTTGACCTCAGCAGGTTGGTAAATTAAACGTTCAGAATCTGGCATAATGCAGAACGGGTCGAAACTGCTTTCCTGTCACCGAGTTACTCAAGAAGAAAATAGTGTTTGTTCTAATGCAGAGATCTGGGAACATTGTAGCAAAAAGATTAGTGTGAACAGCCTGTTTTGTGTGTATGATTTATGATGGAGAGTCTTGTTTCTATACATTTCTATGAATGTCTTTCGGAAAATACGGTTGCAGCTGAGATGACAGACAAGTAATCGGTGTAAGTGCTCCTAATTAACAAGACAGCAGTTTCTTTCTGGATGTAACTATTTTAGCCTACGTTCATAGGCCAGTCAAATGCGTGGTTTAGAAATCTGTGAAGTAGTTTATGATCCGTATCAATCCCACAGCCCACAGAGCAGAGCTCTGGGATAAATAGAGGGGCTCAAACTAGATGCCCCTAAAGCGTCTCTGTCAAAAGTAGGCTACCAATCAAGTACAAAAAGTACTTACTCCCCTGAGTAAATCTGCTATTTGGGGACAGGCTACATTGCACATGTAGGCTTTTAGGCTGTGGGCCTTACTCAGTCATTCATGCAGAAATTCAGCAGGAGCAGAGAGGGTTGATCATAATCACGAAGACGTTTTGCCTATTTGTTTGATTTAGGCCTATCGAGGGAAAAAAGCACACAGTGTCAGTGTTTTTGCTTGTTTTTATAAAATAGGCTACAAGAAAACAAGTCATATGAGAGTCGAAGGGAGTGACGTGGTGTAAATCCTGCGGGGAATTTCCGCGCTGCAGCTTCTCTGCTGAAACCTTTTTTGCAGTTATTCGTCGGCTGCTGCAGCAGCTGCGAGGCGTTTCGCCGAGACACGACTGAACAGAAAGTGGATGAATGGAGAGGAGGGAGGACAGCCATTTTCTCTGTCGTTGCTCGCGTTAACGAGAGTAGAAAGCGGTTTTATTGGCTGCTGCTGCAACCGAGGAAATGGACGAGAGATGCCTCCGACGTCGAATTCCATGCGTAATGCGTTTACATCGGGAAAGGCGGATATCAATCATTAGCCGTCAGGTTTAAATCATTCTAAAACAAACCAATAGACATGCTGCCCCGTTGCAGTTTTCATTTTTAAAATCCTTTTGAGAAACAGCGGCTGTGAATATGAACCCGCTCATAGGCTTCAGAATGATGCCTGTAGGTGATCCCACAGCGTCTCTCAGCATGGCAGCAGAATTTATCCAACAAACGTGAAATGGTCTGGACAGATGTTCGTTTCAAAGATATGAGCTTTGAAAGACTAATATAGCCTCCTATCGTCTTCCAAATATGAGTTTGATAAAGAGTCTAATCCTCTCGACATTTAGTCCTCTATAGCATATATCACTTTTTTAAGGCTGTAGCCTATTTGGCCTCCTGTCAAAACGACAGATGTTCTAATTGACAAATTCAACGTCTTGTAGATTAATAGACTTTGAATTTGAAATGTTTTCCTCTTAATGTAGGATATAGCACTTGGCCAAACCTGTCAAGTAGAAGCAGCATAAGGCAAAAAAAAGTCCATCTTTAAGTAGTCTATGTAGGCTTTTAGGAATCCACATGGCCCGCTGTCACTCTCTCTCTCTCACACACACACACACACACACACACACCCTAGAGACGTACAGGTCTGCAAATAGAAATGGTTGGCGGTTTTAAAAAGCACAATCATTACCTTGTTAAAACATGAATTTCAAGGCCAAGGTCACGTGACGAGAACGGCATAATGATTCTTTAAATTAAGGCTTGTGTAAGAACATACCACATACCACAAGAAAAGCACGCCACATTAACCACTTGCAAATCTGTTTATTATTGCAAAATGTATCATTGAAAGCCTTCATTTCTTTAAGGTCTGCACATAAAAAAAACAAACATGAAAAGTGCATCTGATCTCACAGAGCAGTATAATGGATCACAGAGTATTGGAGGGGGTTTCTAAAAACAAGAGAATGGATTAGTATGTCACAAGGGTACAAATCTGTCTATTAAGAATTTGTGCTTGTCGTACCTTTAATTGACTTAAAATGTTAATCAGATGCACATTCAAGTCCTCACATAATTGCCGACATGTCAGGAAGCCAGAGAATAGAAGCATGAAATTCTGAATCCTAACGCCACCAGCAGGTGAAACAGACCTGTTAGGACACAGTAAGCTGTGTTACAACACTCTGGGAAAAATAAGTTTAGTCACTGCATGGTGGCAAAACTTAGAATAAAGTCAGACTTTGTAGTTTGACTGTTCTAACAGACTTTACTGGTGCTCAGGATCAGCTGTTAAGTAGCATGACTCAAAAACATTTTTTTTCTCCAATCAGAGCAAACATCAAACTTTAATGATAAAACAATCTTTCATTCAAAAAACCCCAAACAAACAAAACAGCTCATTTTCCCCTTTTTAACAATGCAAATCACATTGACTGACAGAGAGGCGCTTCATTTTTCTGTATCCGCATGTTTAAGCATGCCTAATGGCACAATCTGTCCCAGCAGCAATCACCCTTGACGAAATCGGTCCATCTGTTTTCACACACACACACACATACACACACACAGTGTAATTTACCATGTTTCAATATATTTTTTCGTTCATACAAAACTCTCCATAAAGCCTGCATTTGCTGAACATTATCTGAGATGCAAACAGTTGAGTGTACAATCAAATTACATCCTTGGGAAAGTATCATTACAAGGATTAAGTGCATCTCCTATAAAAGTTCTGGCATTTATTTGACCTAATTAGTATTTTTAAACTAATGTAATTAGATACTGCATGTAATAAAGTCTCCAGAAATAACAACAGGTAGAGCTTATAAGAGCTGCAAATAACTCAATAGAGGATTTTTTTTAATCCAAACTATAGAAAAGGAAAACATCAAGGGTCCATTTGTACATTCAATTTTCTGAAAATACAAATATATCTCATATACATTTATACATTTACACAGTTACCAAGTCCAGTTACACAGCAATGTATTCCTTAAACGTGACTGTGAGGCAATTTGTGGTGATGTCAGTGATCACAATATTTCCCAGGAACGGCTTGAAAGACGGAAAAGAATCGTCTTTTTTCTTTTCATGGCTAGTTACAGACAATGAATTGACCTTTTCTTCTCCTGTAACATTTTCTGTTCCAGTTTGAAGCTCAGTTTCTGTCTGTGCCATCTGTGTCATGGCTTGTGTGTCTGTTTCTTCCTGTGTACATGTTTCAGTATGTGTAGCAGTCTCAGTTTGCTTCTGTGTTTCCGCTTCAGTAGGCCTGGACTTCACAACGCTCAAGTCCATAGGCTCCTCCTGGTCCCTGTACTCACAAACTGGCAGTTCCACGTGACTCTGGTGTCCGTTTTGGTCAACGCCGATGCTCTGGGTGGGAGTAGATATTGGGTTAGGTGTGCTGATACTTCTGGTGCTTAAAAACCGTTTACTGCTCCCGTGCTCCTCACTTTCAGTGTCAGAAAAGTGTCGCTTCAGTCCCTGAAATCCACCTTGGTTTCCCTTTATGTCCGGGGAGGGGGGAACTCCCCTATCCAAAGGCAGGGAGAGCAGATTCGATTTGGTTGTCAATTGTAAAGGCTGATCCTTCGGAAGCTGCCCCTGACCCCTGACCTCAACATGTTTATCCTGTTCCGTCACAGTTGGCTCAATTTTTGGGGACTGTTCTTTTTCCCTGGGGCAATCTCTGTTGAATCCAGAAGAGAGAACTGTTGATTTGTCTTTGGGCTTTTTTGAAAATCCATTCATGAGGCCGAGCTTTTTGACGAGTCTCATCTTCTCAAGATGCTCCTCGGCGCTGCTGTCAGTTCTTTGCAGAGCCTTTTCAGCGCTTCCTGAATCCCCATTTTTAATCTTTGTCGCCTTCATTCCGTTCTCCATATATTTGCTCATGACTATCACAATCCGCCCGTTCTTGTTTTTGTTTTTCACAATCTTTAGCTTGCTGCTGCTGACACCATTCGACTGTGTTACAGTGTCCTCTTTAGGTTTGACTCTCTCTGGCTCTTTGTGTCCATTTAGGTCTGCTGGAAGCTTCTTCAGTTCCATGGTGATATCCTTGACTTTCGTGAGGCAGCCTGAGTCTTTGTCTCGTACCCACTTTTGCTGCAATACTGGGGGAAGGTTGTACCCCTTGTTCGCCAGCTCCGGAGCGTTCACCTCTTTGGGTTTAGCAAACATAGGCTCGTGCACCTTGAGGTCCGGCTGGTAGTGGTGGTGCTTCTTGCTGTTGAGCTGATAGTAGAACTTCTTTCCGGTGGCCTGCTGCTCAGCCTCGCGCTCCCTGCACAGTGGCTGGTACTGGTGGTGCTTCTTGCTGTTCAGCTGGTACTGCTGACCCTGCGGGCGGAGCATCTGGATAGAGCTGCTCTTCTTACAGCTGTCATCATCCAGGGTTGCCCCGTGGAGGTCTGCCAAAATACTGGATCTCCGTGCAAAGGATGGGACCTGCGAAGGAAGCCAGTGGTTTGTGTTATTATTAGCGCACTACAAATATACAGCTCAAATGATTTGAATGAAGAACAGTTTTTACGGAGGTAGTTCAAGTCCCTCACAGTAGGACTTTGATTAATGCTTCAACTGTCCACAGCATCTATACATGCGTCTGTTTCAGGCTACAACAAAAAGCTGTGGTTCATTGGGCCCCGTTGAGTTGCACTAAAGACACTGTGCCTGGAATGTGTGAAGAGGCTCTTCTGAGGCCCCGATGAGCACACAGTTTATTTCAGGGGCCCATGTCCATGTTCACACAGCCCTCCTACAGCTCCTGTGCATCTCTTTCAGCCACCGGCCCCGGCCGTCAGAGCGACATTTCAAAGTGTCTCCTGTGGCTGTGACCTCAGCTCACAGGAATGTCACTGGCTGCTCGGTGTCCCGTCATTGACTTTATCCCATGTGTTACCACCAACACCCTCCTGAGAGGAACAAAAACTCTCCTCCGAGGGGCTCCTCTGGCCTTTTGGACGCCTGATTGATGCGTTTAATGTACAATTCACAGTCATTTAGATACAACTGTTAGGTCAAACAAGTGGTCATTATAACATTAAACAGTGATGACATCTCAATACGCGTCGTTTGTTATCAACTGTTTCATCCACAGCACCAAAGTTCGAGGGCTCTCTGACAGTTGTACACATGAAGATCAGTTATCTACTCGGCTTACATGTTTCATAATGACAATACTGTAATGTTTGGCTCTGATGGAGGGAGCTTTTTAAGTATGAGAAGATAACCCCCGTGAGCTATAAGTTCGTTGATTGCATTGAGGTAATAGGCATGTTAGTCAGTCAAAGAGTCCTCACAAATGATGCATTTGAGTTGCATGCTAGGAAAGTTTGTTTAGAAATAATGATATCTGGACTATGTTGCTTTAATTTTGCTTGTTATATTAAAAAAAAAAATCTCTCATATAAATCCGCTAACTTTATGGAAGTGCATTAGTTGATTCAACAAATCTTCTATATATCAGAAATGCCTTATTTAGTTGACAGTGCTATAAAAACACCCAAAGTTACTCATTCTTTGTAAAGCATAGTTTTTAGTTTTCAAAGTCCAGACGTCCTCATAAACCAAACAAACAACCATGCAACATCTTGCTTTCCTTTTTCTTTTGGCTAATGGTAATCAATTCAATCATATACCTCTCTTTATTTTTATAAAAGCATATATCCCTTCTTGGTAATTGAAGAATAAGGTGTACATTTTAAAAGCCATCATTTCATTCACTGACACCCAAGACAGTTTCCTTACCTGAACCAGGAGGTGCTTGGGCTTCGGTCCTCTCTTGCGATATCCCATCAGCTGTTCTTGACGTTCCCTGTTGAAGAGGAAAACAGCAGCCAATCAGTAAAACCATCTCACAGAGATGAGTTGCCGTTGCATGGCAACACAGCGTCACGGGTGTCCTCCTCAGGCTCAATTAGACAACACTGAGCCTATGTTACAGGCTGGAGTTACACTTTCAGATGAACTGTAAAATTTATTGAACACAGATTGACAGAGTGCAGATTTGTTTTAACCTGTTTGTATCTGTCTTTTCACAGTAGCCTGTCGACTTTCTTCGTAGCTCATCACACTTGAGCTGAACTACGAGAAAGGACTCTACTAAGAAAAGGGTAGAGTGGCTTCAGACAAGGGTCATTCTAAATAACACTTATGTAATGTCTTATATCCACAGCAGAAGATAAATGCCAACTCATTTTCTGACTTTCCATAGCTTTCCTCAGTCTCCATGCATGTTTCTCCAAGGCAGTAACTCAATACTGCAGACAGAAGTGATGTCAGTCCCCTCCCCCACCCTCCTCCCTCACATCTAATTACAATGACGACTCAGTGTATTTTCATAGCCTGGAATTCAGACGATTTGGCTCCCCAGAGAGACACGCAATTAGTTTCAATAAAATCTCTCCTCTTTAGAGAGGGAGAGGTAATTGCAAAAACAGACACAGAGTGATGTCGATGTTTTGCTTTAACGTGTGACCTGCGCCTGAAAGGTTGCCGTAAGAAAAAGCTGAGGGAGGCTATGGGAGGAAAGCCAGTGACAGTTTAACATGCCATGCCTGTAAAAAATTCAATTACACTGTCCGTCATATGGAGCTCGCTGCTCAGTCACTCAGCAGACTGTTTAGCAATTAGCCAAGTGGCTAATCTCACCATGGTAGCCAAACACTGAGTTCATTAGTAAAGAAAACAAACAAGAAACTCAAATGGGAGATGGTGTATGCAGTTCTGGTTTTAAACAACTTACTATTCACTTCCCTGCTCCCTTTAATCCTCATTTCATCTTGAGTTTCCACGTTACCATGAGCAACGAGAGCACCATAATTTAGAATCCTCCTCCTCTTAAAATGTGTTTTATTTATTGTTGTTTCCCTTGAAAGATTAACCATCTCTGTCCAACACACATCCAGTGAGTATGACATGTAAACTTGTCTGGAAATGTAATTTCACAGATCTGATTCTTTTAAAGTCATCAATGATATATCTGGTAATATGAGTAATAAGGCTTATGAGATCATTCAAATTCACGTAGTTATATATTTTTTCAAACATTTGTCTGGGGGTTTTAAAAATAGCTGTTCGAGTCCGAAAATCTGGAGGAAAACCCCACTGAGTTTTGAAACAACATTCTTTGTAGAGGAGTGGTAAGCCAATTAGCATTAAATGTAGCCTTTACCAATGATTCATTGACATTTGAAGAACACATAAAAAAAACAAAAAACCCAATGAGTTTTCAAACGAGCAAACAGTCGAGCAGAGTTTGTGTTTTAGCTTTGTCACTTTGTTAATCTGTTGAATGCTCTGTTAAGACACAGGTGCATCTGGTGGGACAGCAGGTAGCACTTTAGCATGATAACCTGATGCTGACACTTAAAGAAAGATCAGGTGACAAAATACCAGAAGCAGCAAAGCATCACATTTTGCTCTAGTAACTCTGACCTATAAATTTACCCCTAGACTGACCTTCTGGTGACACTAATGTTAATCCTAATCCAAACCCCCAAGGCACTGAGTATCGGCACCATTTATTGACGCGTTGTGTAGAAAGTTCAAATAAAGTTCTGAATTGAATTGAAAAGTAAATCTTGATTGTGTCACTTGTGTAGCTCCTGGTGACAAAACATGCGGTTCTGCTTTCTTCATGTGGATGAGTCACAAGCAGTTCATGCATTTTGTGAAGAGTGTTTTTTTTTTGTTTTGTTTTTTTTCTTCAAATGATGGACCTCAACACTTGGATTGGCTTTATCAGACTCTAACTTTACCTGTCTTGGAAGGCATCAAGCAGTCTCGGGTCCAGGATGTTTTCCTCGGGTTCCCACGTGTTGTATCTGTGCAGAGTGGACAGAAAAATCAATGACTGTGGTTGAAGGTGACATTTCTGCAGCAAAACAAAACCAAAAGTGACACCAGACAATCCTTGACTTATCAGTAACTCATATTTACAGGCATGTACAAGTGTAAACAACACGCTGAGAGACACTTGCACTCCCTGTGGATGCACGTGTAATAACTCTTGAGCAACTTTTACGCACGGCTGCAGGGGGAGGGAGGACACAGTGGCTTAGCTTCCACTTAACTGCAGATATATTGGTATTTCTAGAACACTGGGCGTTTAGACATGCCTCCTTTAATTGGCACACTGGGGATTGCATACATTGTAAAACTACATCCATCATAGAGGGCAAAGCCTAAAGCGTTTAAAGCAAGAACGCGCAACCGCCCAATTGCGCGCCCACGCCCGCACCGACTCATATCTTGACAGATGCACACGTCAATTTCTGAGTGTTATCATCGTGATAAATATTATGTTTTCAAAACGGACTTACTTTGGAGACCATCCTCGCCACTTGACCAGATACTCAACCCTCCCCTGTGAAGGGAGAGAAAAGGGAAAATCAGCGTAACGTTACTTTACGCAGCAATTGCACTCTGCATTGCACCGTTATGTTAGAAGAGCCCATGTGATGAAAACAAAACATTCAGTCAGAAATTAGGGGGGGGAAAGACCCCAAAGAGAGCTCTTCTTCTTTTTCCTGTGCATGTGTGTGAAAACGTCCTTCAGTGCTCTTGTCACAAACCTTTCTGCTGCGCTTCTTCTCGATGCTCTCCACCGCAAAGACGTGATCTCCCGCGGCGGGTAGCTCCATTTTCCAATGCAGAAGCAGAATCTCCTCTGGTTTTTCCCCTTGTTTTTGGTATCCGACACCTTGTCTCTTCTTTCAGGTCGTTTTACTTGCAGCTTCTTTGCTATGAAATTCCAGTACCAGTTCCTCTCCCTCGTATCAGGACCGCGTCTCTTCCCTCGCTTTCCTTCTTCCCGTTCTGCAGGCGAGTTCAAGCTGCAGCGAGAAAACACTTCATGCAAATAGCCGTTGGCGTGACGTCAAAAGAGGGGGCGGTAATAGGGGCGGAGGTTGTTCCCGTGCTGCCTTCAAGGGCTGACCATATATATGTAATCGCGACATTGATGGCGTGTGAACAGTAGCCTATTTAAAAGTGCTGCAAATAGTTAGAATGCTGCAAAGTCAGCGTTCTTTTACACGTGATACCCTGACGTTGATTCAGTAATGGCATGACATGAAATGGAAACAGAGTGCTCAAGCCTAAGTAACGTGGGTGCAGTTTAATCCAGCTATTATAGCCTAACACATTCTTCGTAGAGGTGTGGATCAGCCTTTACCAATGATTCATTTAACATTTGAAGAACACACTTGATGCCATCAAGAGCAATAAGAAAAAGTAGGCTTGCTGTTGTCAGTCAACAACTGATGGTGTCATCCAGGCCACGTAACAATGAGCAAAGGCTACAACCGAGTTTTTCCTGGGATTAATAAAGTGTTTCTGATTTAAAGGCATCAAAACATAGACCACATACGGCACCTTTCCACTTTAAATCTATTAACAGACACAACCATATCGGTAGCCTACATCACTGTTACAGACAGCATTTCCTCCAATACAGGGGTTTCAGACGGACCCAAAAGCACGAGTCATGATGTGAAGCCAGCTTGATAAAAACAACGCGGCATGTCAAGGGATACTGCACATAGATAACATTATGGGCCAACTCTTCCCTTTATAAAATGCCCATCAAAAAACAAGTGCAACAAATGAATATTTGGTCTTGGTTCTCTAGATTCCGACTATAGATGAGACACTGAAGGCATCATGTCTCCCTGCGATGTCGCTGCATGTGAAGCGAGATCGAGCTGCAATACGTGCCATGTAAAAAAAAAAAAAAAGCGTTTAACCCTAAACCACGATGGACTGATCGAACTAACGTAGGCCTGCAACTGAATTAATGCAACCTTAATGAAGCGAAGCCCTTCGCTTCATGTATTTTTCAGTCAAAATTCGTCTCGAGTCCGGGTTAATGCGAGATTTTACTGGAGTGCGTCCTTAGTGTAGGCTACCACCCACAGAGCTATCCAAAACGTATTAAGAGCTGGGACACATGATGCTGTTTCATTTACTCTTTAATTTCAAAGTAACTCATAGATATAATTTAAAACGTATTTCCGCCTAAAAAACCCTCAATGGGCCCAAACAGCGTGAAGGCCAGAGCCTGATTTATTATACCTCAACCAGAACAAGGCCTCTTCATACCGAGAATCCCAGTGAAAGTATCAAACAGTCTCATCCAATTCTGCATCTCACAGAGCTGCTGCATTATGAGGATAATATGGCATGGATCATTGTCTGCCTCGAGTTGACTTGCGGGGGAGATGGCCACTGTTACGCGCATTAGACACCGAATAGAATCCCACATCCTCTCTTGAGTCAAGGTCACACAAAGAGATGACATTTCAGATGGCACCGTGTCGCGGGGATTTTCTGCGGGATTTTCGCGGAGTTAAAAAAGATAGCCCCTGGTCTTGTGGCTGCCGATGTAGGTCAGCATCCTCAAACCCCGCCGGCTTTCAGTCCAGCGGGGTTATTTCTGTGTGCGCACAACCCCGACAGGACAGGCACCAGCCGGTTCCGTTATCACTTGGCACAGAGAGCTTGCACACATTTGACTCACTGATGTGTGAACCGGCACAGGATGTACGTTTTAGGCACATAGAGCCCTCTGATAACATACTGACAGTTATGATTGAAAACTAAGGTTACTCCAGTGAATTTGGAGGAAAGGCTGGACAAAGGGAGGGTTAAACATGTAATGTCTAGCTGTTTATGGACTCTGGATAATGTATCCCATTAACTGGTATCCATTGCACTGCCATCAAGGAAGCATTTATGTGCTTTAAAATGACAAAGAAGATAGTCTTCTACGCCATCCTGGCATTGTTTCATACGTTCAATCAAATAAAATTCAGCAGTGAGAGGGTTAAAGTGCAGGGTTCCCGCAGGCTGCAGCGCTTGGCCTATTGCAGAAAGGCACGACTGCCTGTCCTTATAAGGCAATGAGTGCAAATCAGCGATGAAATATCACATACAATAATCTCCATAGTATACTTAAATGCGTCTCTTTATTCAAACAAACGCCTTATTAGTCTACTGACTGCTGTCTAAATATTGATTATTCTTCACTGGATTGCTCTCTGCGGCAGGGTGGGCACGTGCGCGAGGAACAGCAGCCTTGGCGCGCGCACAAGGGTGAAGCGCTATGCATTGAGTCTCTAAATTCAGCTGCGTCATTTCCAAATTTAACTACAGGGGAAATAAGCTGTTGTCAATGAGAGGCGGGGAAGTTAGAGTGTGGTATTCCTCTCATGAAATATTGCCAAGACAGCTTTTTTTTTGCGAGGAGAACGAGAAATGTCACCTGTCTGCTAACCCGGCCAATAACATGATGACTTCACAAGCAGATAACAGGATTGATCAGATATGGCATTTAGTGTGATCAGATGGGAACAGTGACTGCTGATGCCAAAGGTCGATACACGGAGCTCACGCGACATCGGTTTTGTCTAAATGTAAGAGTCTTATAAGGTGGCACGTGTTACCAGAGCGGATGAAATGTGATGCAGCACGTGCGCGTGTCGTTAATGGTTCAACAGTGAACTTTACCTGTGCTGCGGCGCACATACAGCTCAGGGTGCAGTTTAACATAGGAGAACGGGATACACAAAACATGCAGCACGGAGATATGAGCTACAGCACCAAAGCAGCGGGTGTTTATCCCGCTGTTAAAGCGCCACGTCTTTAATGACAATTTGATATAACTGAAACGCTCATGTTACAAATGCAAACAACCGAGTCCGTATCCGACAAACTTGTCTGGTGTCTTTTACACATACACTGAATTGTCAACCCATAACATTTGATGTCCTCTTTAGGTTAATAAATAAAGAAACGTTCACAGTTGTGTTGGAGTTACTGCCAGTTTTTTTTTTTAAATAAATAAATGAACGACCCCTCTGCCTTCACCGTCAACATTCTGTATTAATGGACATTCAATATTGTTTGGTGAACAGCTGCTGAAACTGGCTGAATGACTTGGTTAAGATCACTTCCCCCTCAGCTATAAAGCACATGTGACAGCGAGGATTAACAGGAAACTAAAGAGAAGAAGCCTATTTTAATGAGGTGATTTTGAAAAGAGGAGTTTAATCCGTAATTCCCATTTCACATAGCTTGATATGCTTTAAAACATAAGGAAAAAACAAGAACATAAACAGCCCTGTGTTGTTCTTTTGGTTCAAACTTGAAACTTGAACCTTTTAGTTTAGACAGACAGGAACATCAAGTGCCATGCAAGTAATCATTCAATTAGGGGGCATGTGCAAATGGAAAAAAAAATTATTTTCTACAATGAAACAGTGAACAGTAAAATGTATTTATAGCAGAGAAAAAGAAGGAAAGCAAAAGCCAAAAAGATTCCCGGTTACAAAATACAAAAGAAAAAGGTCTGTCAGGTGGATGTTAAAAGCTACTCAATAAATCAGAGCATATTCAGAGACCAATTTACAGTAAATGTGCTGGGCTGGAAAGAAGCACAAAATACATCAACTAAAAAAATAAAATGAAGAAACATCTCAAGAGTGTAAGTTTAACAAAAGATTCATTTGCAGCAAATAACTTGAACTCAGAACATGGTAGCTGATGCTGATGGCCAAAAAAAAGATTTGCTCCTGACGTGGCTCCGTTGATACCACGGCTCTCCCAGTCAGTGAGCACGCCTGATTAAGATGACATTTCCACATAGGAAGAAGTGACGCTCAGTCTGCGTCACAGCGCTGAACTGCAGATCAAATGACAGCCAAAGAAGAACGGGGGGGGATAAAGGGGAGGCGAGGTGTCATGAAGCGAGGTCCGGTGGAAATAATAAGATTTATTATGGTGCATAATTCCTCATTATATGAACAGAAATATAGATGTAAAGTACACATGCAGCAAGGTCTCCCGACCTTTAGACAGAAGAGCTCAAGAGGTGACTCACTGGTTCTCTTGCATACAATTTATATGACAATCTTCTGTTTCACTGAATCTGCATTTACTGATTGAGATTTTAATGCTCCTGAATGAAAATATTTGTTGTTGTTGACGACAATGATTTACTGCAAACAAGTGGTTACGAAGCTGAAATCGTTTAGTCTAAAGAAGCTTTCTGGTTCTTAATAAATCAGAAAAGGTTTCTTTTAATGGTCCAGCTGTCCACGGACAACCTGACAGAGAATGCTGTCAAGAAAGACTGTGGACTTCAGCCGAAGGTCTCCCCTTGGCTTCAGAACATTGATTTGTTTCCTGACCTTACACAAAACTTTCTGACAAGCTGACACGTGAAATTAAACGGCTAATGTGTAACTGAGGAGGGACAACCGTTTCTGAAAATGTGTCAACTTTAGTAGAAGTTATAGAGTGGGGTTGAAAGAACAGAAGATGTTACAATTGTGGTCCTTCTCGGCTGCAGCAGAACAGGCTAAACTTGTCATCACTCCATTTCATTGTTCATTTTATTATCAGAAGGGACTTGCAACAACTGTTTCCCCGTTTTGTTTTATAAAGCTCAAACTGTGAGTCACCACTGCTGGCAGCTTTTAATGCAGCAGTAACAACCGCTCAGCCAGAGTCCTGTCGTATTTTACTGCTGCTGGTTATAACGGATAGTGAGGGGGGGGGGGAGAAGGAGAACGGGATTCAGCACATGGTAAAACATTGATTCTGACAAAATGGACATCTGTTTTTATTCTATTAGGAGTATTAGAACTCCAGTACAAGATTGAAGCTTTAATATGCATTTTAAGATTTCATGTGACGACAGATGGAACAAAACATGAATTTGAAACTCCTGTGGGGAGTTTTGAAATGGATGAAATTAAAACTGATGCTCTGAAGCAAACAAGACCAGCACAGAGAAGAACTATTATTTCTACACATGTATTCGTTTAAAACTCTTTTTGTAATGCTGCCAGTAGTGTTGGTGTCTTAAAGCTATTAACTGAATGCAGAGAGGCTTAACTTTTATCTTCGAAATGTTTCCATAAAAACATTCAGAGTGGGTGATACATTTGACAATTAAAAGGCAGATTTTTTTATGAAATTATTTTTTGGGGCCTTTTTTTGCCTTTATTATTGGACAGCTGAAGAGAGACAGGAAATGTTGTGAGGAGTGTGTGTGTGTGTGTGTGTGGGGGGGGTGACATGCAGCAAAGGGCAGAGGTCGGATTCAAACCCAAGGATGCTGCGATGAGGACTATACAGCCGCTTTACTGCCATCACCAGCTATCACTGCCGAAGAATGTGGAGATTTTTTTGTCAAAAAAATCTACTTACATGTCATGTACAAGACGATATCAGAAAAGAGATTAAGAGTCATCCAATTCATCACAGAACAAAAGTCCCTCACACGAGCTATATAAAATGTAAATTATGTGACATTGAGAATGTAGATGACTCATTTATCAGTATATTACAGTTTTTGTTTGGCGTAGAGGCTACACTTTCACTGCATATGTTGTGACAGTATACACTATCGGTTAGGTTGAGAGTTAAACCAATATGTATCTTTCCAAACTAGACTCTCACAGGTGGGTTTGACGTTGGCATGTAAGACAGATTTTAAACAGCACGTTTAAAGAGCTCTGACCTTCTTTTTCAACAGATCTGTCTTTGTAGTAGGCACAAAAGGAAAATGTAATCTGCAGAGCAGCCTCTGAAGAATTGTATTTCCAACTGTGTGACAAATGTTTCTAACCTGCCGAGGTGACAGAGTCAATTCTTTTGGATTCATGAAGTCCCACTAATGAAAGGTCTCCTCCTCTGAGTATCATTTTAAAGGATGTTAAAAGAGCTGAACATAAATCACCGGAATGAAATTCGACGTTCAAGACGCAAATCCCCGCATTGAAGTTATTTTTATCAGCAATGTAATGACAGAGAGGTTAATAGGTGCACATGACTCACTGAAAATGAGTCTCACAGGAGGTTTTTTGCTCAAGTGCTTCTGCTTACGTCAACACACACCCCTGTTCTCCACACGAGCTGTTAGCGTCTCCTGTGGGTATGGACGGGGGGGGGGGGGGGGGGGGAGAAGATGTGCTGACATCACGGTGACTCACACTGTTGTTTGTGTGATTTATACTGACGTGTGTTTGTGTGTGTGTGTGTGTGAGGACGTCAAAGGCAGGTAGCAGTGTATGTTTGTACGCAATGACCATCGGCTCTGTGACTCACAGCTGGAAAGTTGTCATGAAGGAGAGTGTGTTCATGGTGACGTTACTGAAATCTCCTTCATTGACGCCATTGATCACGTCTATCAACTTTCCTACTCTGTTGGAGTCCTGAGATGATTCAACTCACAGTCATCTGTGCAGACTAAGGGGAGTTCATTGATGAGAGAAGTATCTTCAGCGTTTAGATCAGCTGCAGTCTTCACTACCAGCTCAGCTCCTGGCGCAGAAGATAAACACAAGAAGCCAGGTTTGACAGCAGCAGGTGGGAGCATAAACTCACGCTGACTGACCTGTTATTGTTGCACTAAATGACTGCTGGGAGATGCAGTTTTTACAGCAGTCCACTGCACCTTTGATGCCAATACAAAGCGGCATATTTGTGTATCTGGCAGGGAGCGGTGGAGGCGACATGCGTGTGGTTGGTGGGGAGGCTGGAACAGAGACAGAGACCGCAGCTGAGCGGAGAGGACACATGATTTCATTTGAGGGCTGGGTCAACAGGTCAAGGGAGAAGCAGATGGGTACATGCATCCTTCAGACTCACAGATGCACGTGTGCACAGGTAGAACAGGCAGGGGAAGTCATATGGAGAGGTGCCAAAAAAATTAGGGCATTAACCATGCTATAACCGGATCACCAGCTAGTTTAGTGCATGACACCTCCAAATGTTTTAGGGTAGAGTCTATAAAAGAAGTATAACAGTGACATACAATTCACAACAAATGCTGACAACAATTGGTGCTTTTAAACAGACTTTACAGCAACTTTAAATTCAGCCTTAAAAACTGTATTTACTTCATACTCTACTTTGTGCTTGACACTAAAATGTGCTTGCCACTAAAATGGGACAACAATCCTGTTAGATTTTGATGGTAAAATTTGGAAGGGTTTTAATGCCATGGACAAGTCGGGGAGGGTCTCTTTTTACATTATAGATGGTATCTTGTTTCATTCATCTAATTGCTACTAACAGTCTCTGTTAGTAAAATCCTTTCTCTCCAATTTGACTTCATCAACTTCCCTTTGTCTGTCCTTTTAATGTAAGGCCGTTAAACTAATCGCACTGCGAGGAAACAAATTAAGTCGAAGTTGACTTCCAACATGTTACCTTCAAACAGTAAACAGACAAATGCCTTCAAAGGTTTAAGCTTAAGAGTCAATGCAAAGACTTTCATACACAAAGAATTCTACTAAGGAGTTACTTTAAATGCACATGAACCATTATTTAGATTTCCATTTATCTGATTAAGAGCTACCAAGATCAGTTACATCTATTCCATTTCAGTTTATGAATTAACCTGAAAAAATACAAGACTCTGCTCTTTCTGTCTGCATTGATTTGATCTATTAATCATAGACTAATTATTATTTCTGAAAAAATTAGTGTCGCGACCACAGACAAAATTAAATGAATGAAAGGGCACTAAGAGTCTTTTTTAAAGTGTATAAGGTTTGTTGAACAACTGATACTGGTGGATCTTGATTTTCACAAGTTTCAAACCTATTTGAATGAGGATGATTTTCATAAAACTACAATAAAAAGAGTTGAAAGTCATAATTATAACAGACACAAGAGAAGCCACATACCCACTGGACAGTGTGCAGTGTGTGGCACTACCCCGATAAGCAGCTGCGAGTAAATGAGAAACACCTCAAATAACTGGAAAAACTACAAGAAAGCCAACTCCATCATCAACACATGATCAGCTCTGAGTCATGAGTGGACGTTCTTTACTCAGACGAGGATGTATGGAGAAGCGTGTGTGTGTGTGTCACTCTGGAGAGAAGCTTCCAGAGAGAGCGGTTTTAGAGAATAGGCACAGTCACAGAGCAGCTTGCCACCACAGAGAAGGTCTTCTTTAAAAGGAGAGAAGCTGTAAAAGGAAGCTCACGATAAAGCGAGTGCTGCTGGGAGCTACTTCAGAGACGAGCTCACAGGCCAAAAATTCAGAGGAGGAATTTCAGGTATCATAACAACTTCTGCTGGATGCTGCTGCTGTGTCTCTGGATAGGCAGCAGAAGACACAAACTCCAACATCGCTGCAGCCATCTTTCATGTCTTTATCAACTGTAAAAGCTAATCAAAGCACATTTTCTTTTTAGTTGAACATGTAGGACCCACAGCTGCCGAGTTTTCTTTACATATGAGACAGAAATCCCAATATATCCTGGACAACTGGAGCTAAATATGTGACATAACACATGTGAAATGTTTTGGTGGTCTAAATATTGGCCTATTCTCATTCATCAGAAAGTTATTTTTTCATAATCAGCATGTGATACCGTCAACCGACAGTATCTACGAATAGGCGATCCAATTAAAGGAAATGCTTGTCATCTTCAGAGCCAAAGAAGTATCCTTCTTGATGATAAAGTCAGCAATATAACCAACCTTTTCTGGATAGATTCTCTGAAAATGGGCTTGGATACATGACATGTGAACTTATGAGTCTGATCTGTTGATAAAAAGTAGACAGAAAATAAGAAACAGACACAAATATTGTGTTGCTTTTGTAGCTGCTAAACCTTTGCGATGAGTCAAAAAGACTCAGTCTAATTTACAATCACATGTAAGCCCTGATTGTGCTGAGCCATTACACTGCCATTAAACTGCTTTCTTATATGCAAATAAGACTTAATGTGAAAAAGCGCCTACTTCACAAACAGCAGCGCCTAACAGCTACACACACGCTGGAACTGTGGTGCACTATTTAAGAGATGTCACACTTAAATTGATCCAGAGATCAGAAAAACAACCACCGGCCCCCGTATGAATTCAAATTAAATTATCTATATAATAAGTCTTTAAATATGACTTTGACATTACTTGTTAAAACAACCAGGGGTTAAATCAGTCCGCGGCTATTAGCGACTCAACACGTCCTCCACATCTGTTGAGACGATCTGAAGCACACCAGGAGGGGATACACCTTTTGCCCTTGCTTGCTCCGTTCAGAGAGAAGGCTCTTAAACACTGAAACTTGTTTGACATCAAGTCCGGCATCAGAATAAACGCTTAGCTCGTCATGTTTATGTGGACAAATCAGCTCTGTCAGTATAACTTCTCACCTCTGCACAGAGTGAAGACAGCTTTTAGACGCGAAACAAAAAGCAAACTGCTCGGAGAAGAAGAACTTCATAGCGCCTGAATATCATTAGCTCCATCAACTATGTGAATTAGAGCTTGAGATGGAGCAAATGATGCACAACTTTTCAAGCTATTAGCTGCCACATTGCATCCTTAGTGAACCTGAGCTGAAGTGTTAAATGGGAATCTGAAGAGGTGTTTGTATTATTGGTACACTCAGGTTATAAGAGTTGAATCACATGAAACAACAGAGTCTGGGTTGCCTAACTTTTAGTAATGATTACATTTGAAGCTCTTAAAACTCTTTTTCATCTGACTTTTAGAACAATCCTCTCGCTGACACAGTTAAATGTCTTTTCAAGGGAATGTGGGTGTTTACTCTTAATTCAAATTTAAATTATCTGGATTGGTTTCTGCTGATTTAAGTCATCACAATTTCATTTTGGAATATACCCAACGTGGGTGCATAATATACATTTCCAACACATATGATAGGAAACAAATGATGAGCAGTTCAACAGAGCTTGTCCAGATTCTTCACTTCATTCACACATGCACTGCACTATTCAATGTTTTCCAACATTGTCCAGAACTAATTTGTTACAAATGAGTTTTGTCATGCATGTTAAGCTATTTTTTCTTTTTTCTGCCAGCACCCAAATAAAAAACTAATCTTTGCAAAGTGGGGTGTGAGCTTGTATGTGGAGACAGCAGGTATAATAGTCTGCAACAGTCAGTATGAGTAAGTGGGCGGAGTGATGCTGTCGTTTATACTCTTCACCGCACGCCTGGGGTTTTGTGCACTGCCCAGGCACAATCCTTAACCAATCAGGGTGTTTCAAATTGTGAGAGTGTGGCCCTCTTAATCTTCAGCTGTGAGGTACATGTGTGAAAAGTAATTCAACAACATTTCAGAATTGTGATGTTCTTGAAACTATATGGGGGGATTTTAAGTGAGAGATGTTTCGGGCTATTTTTCAATGGGCCCCGTTTTTCTCAGTTTCATGGCAAGGGTTACTGTCCTTCCAACGATCTAGTGCTCCCCACAGCTGGTGTGTGTGATGACAAACATCAACCCAGCCACTCACCTGAAGGAACCATGTAAGGAATTAAAGGAAGGATTTTAATTAAGCTTCACTTTCAGCTACTTTTTACTTTTGTGTTGATTTAGTCAAGTCAACCCCTCTAGACATCTTTGTCTCTTTTGTCCTGTAAATGTGAAGGTGGTCTGTCAAATTTAACACTCAGATGTTTTTCATAGATATTGTAGACAAAGGCCCTTCTGCATTACTCATTGACAGCCACTACAGGCATAACAAAATAACCATATAGAAATAATGTTTTAGCTGATGACCTTGTTTGCCTTTTTTGGTAACATTAAGACAGACGTATTTATTTCAGTCTGGTTTTATAACCTGAAATAACACTTCCTGCAGGTTTAGCTACAAAATGTCTCATCAAATTTTACTCTAGACATGTAAAAGGAACACTGGTCTCTGATTCAGAGGGACTAATAACTGAGTTTTTAAACACAAAAAAAAAATAATTAGGATTTTCGATGCTCATGAAATGAAAGCTAACCAGGAAGGTGTGTGTGTAGGTTTGCTTGTGTTCATGCCTTTATGTAAACCGGACTGAACCTTGAAACGGGCCACATGAGAGGATGCTGATATCCGAGCGGCCTCCCTCCTGGCTCCTCTGGCAGCAGTCTCCCCTGCTGGAGCTGCTGCTGAGACAGCTGGAAGCTAGAGCTGCAGCGCCCGCTGATGACTCTCGAGGCTGCAGATAACGGCAGGAGGACGCTATGTGAGGAGATGAGCAAGTGGAGGAGGAGGAGAGCTTCCTCCCTCAGCCCTCAGGACACGGCCACATCCAAGTGAATCCATCTAAGGTGACAGCGAGAGAGGTGGTGGTGTGTGCCGGGCCTTGCAGGAGGAGGGAAGAGAGCTGGAGGAGCAAAGAGAGAAGGAGAGTAGTGAGGGGAGATTTTCTCACTCATATGCTTGTGTTTATTGTGTGTGCGTGTATGATCATGTGGTGTAAATGTTAAGAGCGGCCTGCAGCCATGCTGACAGTGCACTGCAGGGGGTGATTAGGGCTGTGCCATCCATCTCACAGACTCACTACAGCAGCAGCAGCAGAGGTGGAGGTGGTGTAAATGGTGTTGGAGGGAGTACAGGGGCCTGTTTGGAAGACTTGATGGAGGGGGGGGGGGGGGGGGGGGGGTGTTGCTGCTAGGGGATTACTAGCCAAACGCTGATTAGCTGGCAGCTTAACGACACGCTGTGTTTTCCATCTCATCGTCAGCACATGACCCGGGGCTGACGGGGGAAATGAAATGGTATTTTTGATTATTTGTAGAGGAAGAGAAAATGGAGTAAGGCTGGTAGCTGGAACATTAATATTCAATTCAGGTAATTACAAGATGTCCTACTTGGAGGAGGATAAGTGATATGACAATTTACTGCAATGAATGTCGTCATTTTTTGGGTTATTAAACGAGTAACATCTTGAGTGATTGCTTGATTAATAAACATGATTTACTTGTAACATGTTTATTTTGGGATTTTAGGTAATTTCAATTTTTAGCCACTTTGGTAATTTAAAAAAAAAGGCAAAATTAAAGAAGCCTTCTTTGTCATGCTGAATAGATAAACTTAGCTGAATTCTTCATAAGAGAATATCTCAAACATGTTTTTAAATGTGGACTGATTACATTTTTGATGCTGAGGGGAATGACTAACTTTAAGATGCAATCATTCTGGTTGTGATTTGTCAAACGTGTTGTTGTGAGCACATAATGCCTGCTTGTAATTAATCTTCAAAATGTTCCCTTCTTTTCTATTATCCTCTACAAACACTAAAAAAAATTAAAATAAATAATGAAAGCAATCTTTTTTTGTTCGAATCAATTTCATTCATATTCAAAAGAGCTGCACAGCCAGGACGTCTAGCTGAATCCCAATCCACTTTTCTATTACTTCCAATGAATTTGAGTCACAGCACTCAATGGGCTGTTTTTATAGCACGAGCATTCTGCCATACATTTATTAAGCTGGTTCTATTCTCTGGGAGATGAATGCGATTGTGGCGAGGTGGTGACTGAGTGTCGTGCTTAGGAGGATGAATGGCAGCGGCGGCTCTGCGTTTTCTGGCTCATTGCTTCGAAATGACTCTCCCAGCGTCATTGTCAACGAGTGCTGGGAGAGGAGGATCTTTATCTTTTTTTCCTTTCTTTCTTTCCTTTCTCTCTCTCTCTCCCTATTTCTCTCTGTAGTGCAGCATCTCTTTCTCTCTGTCTCTCTCTCACTCTCTCCTCCTCACCCTCGCTCTCTGCCAGGCTTTCCTTCCAAGCCTATTTCTCTCAGAGCAGGGAGCTCCCACGTCACCGCTTCCCTGAAGCTGCTCAAGTGGGGATGGGAGAGAGGAAAGGAGGGAGGCTGAGAAGGAAGGAGGGAGGGGAGGGGTGAGCAGATAGTCTGCCAGGCTGGTGGGGAGGCGGTGGAATTCTGCAGGTTGCCACGTGAGCCAGTCGATAGCGCATTGAGCCACTTAGCTGCCTCGTGCACAAACCCTTTCCTGCCCTTCACCTGCTAGACAGAGGACGACGACAGGTTTGTGTGTGTGTTTTTTTGGGAAACTGTTGTATTTGCTACACCCACACCTCCTTAGTTACTGTTGCTATGGTTGTCAAGCGTCCCACATATGCAGTTTACAGTGATAACAGAGAGATTACCCTGTTTAAAATTCATAACAGTGTTTGGTACAGTGGGTCCCTGATTTCAGACAGAGGTGGAAAATATCAAATTTAATGTATAGCTGGCAACGACTGATTATGTCTCTAATAAGACGACCGCTGTATCTGAAATGAGCTACATTTACAAGCTGGTGGCAATGTTCATTTTTTATTCAACTCTTTTAGCTTGCTGAAATAAAAACTTCTTAGAACTCTTTGAAAAGCAAAACAAAGAGTTCACTCGTGCCTCACATAAACAACACATGTTAAATAATGAAGGCATTAAATAAACTGACACAGCCAACCCTGTTAATGCGTATATATATATATATACACACACACACACACACACACACACACACACACACACACACACACACACATATATACATACATATACATATATATATACACTATGCACTATATACAAACTTGAATGTCATACACAGCTCATGAACTTTGTTACTGTAAATGTCAAACCACTTTCAAACAATGGGGCCCATTGTTTTCCCATTTGAGGCGGTTCTTAAACATGATAATGACACATGATAGTGTCATTTCAGATACTGTAGTTCCTAGAATGGCCACATGAGATGTAATATACAATTGAGTACAGCCCATGAAGTCCAATGCTACAATTGCATAGAGGCTGTTTCTAAAACAGCAAACTATACTATTAGTATGTACTGATTTGGCCAAAATGCAGTATGCCAGGATGTCATATTTATTTGGGAAAAAGTGACAGGACGCATCGGACTAGACAACTTTGTGTACTGATTCCCACAATGTAAAGTGCCAGGTCAAAGATCGAAATGCAAAACAGCAGCTGTTTGAACTCGTTGGTGGCGGTGATTGACTATCTTGCCACATTATGGGCATGAACCAAAAACAAATATGACATGTTCATTCTTCATAATTTCCACCTCAGAGTTTTTTTAGACTGCAGTTACAGGGTCTTTGGCTTGCTCCATTATTATAGGATTCACAGCAGGTAAAAATCAAATTGATCAAATTGACATCTTTATTATACCTGATTCGTCCACTACCACCATATTTCAACCTAGGAGATTATGACTAAATGACAGAAGATATGACTGTTGTCTGTTTTATTAATTACTTTATAGTCTGTAATCAAAGTCAGAGTAAAACACACATTTAACAAGTTGAATGAAAAAGGCCCAAAGTTTGATTAAAGAAGGACGACAAGAATGAT